>NC_058403.1:200670699-200762922 GCF_002201575.2 Neomonachus schauinslandi
GGGGGCGCCGGGCCGCGCGTGCTCGCTCCGCCTGTGGGGCCGCCCGGGCCCGCGGCGCTCGCTCCGCCGGTCCGCCCGCCCGCCCGCGCCGCCGGCCAGATAATGCGCCCCTCGGCCGCACACATGGAGCCCGGCGCCGGCGTCACCGCCCGGGACATGCGCACCAGGTCAGCGCGCCCGGCCCGCGGCCCCCAAAACACCGGGGAGCTCTTAAAGGCGACGCCGCCCGCCCGCGCCCGGCTGGGCGGGGACAGAAGGCCGAGGGGCGGGGCCTTATTGTGGGGGGCGGGGCAAGGCTGCGGGGGAGGGCGGGGCAAGGGAGGCCGGCACCGCCCCGGAAACACCGCCTCTCCGGACTACGCTCCACGGGCCGCCCTGCTCCCCGCGTTGGTTTCCCACGCGGGTGCGGGTGGGTTCCCTCCCCGCAGAGTCCCAGTGCCTTCCGCAGGGCCGAGGGGTCGTCGCCAGCTCACCGGCAGCAGAGCCTGGCGGACCGCGCCCAGGGCTGACTCACGACGCTCTCACTACTGACCTCGCTCCAGCTGAGCTACATGACCTGGAGCAACTCAGCTGCTTCTGAAAACGGAGGTTAGAATGCCACCCCCACGGGGGTCGTCACACAGAAGCTGCGCTCCCGGGTATCGGCTAAACCATCACTTCTGTGCAATGAAGAGAGTTCTACTGAGTAAGCTCCAGACCCACCCACTTGAGGATGACTGCTCTCCCTCTCCAGTTACCTCCCAATCTGCAACCCCTCACCCCGTGTTCTGGGAGGTGAATGCCCCCCCTCCCAAGACGGCAAATCTGCACCCTTCCCTCTCCAGTAACCTGAAAGAAACACGGGAAGCAGTCTAACCTGAGAACGGATGGGCTTTTGGATATGTTAAACTATATAAAGGGAAACACAATTTCTTTTCTTTTTCTTTTTTTTTAAAGATTTTTTATTTATTTGACAGAGAGAGAGACAGCCAGAGAGGGAACACAAGAAGGGGGAGCGAGAGAGGGAGAAGCAGGTTTCCCGCAGAGCAGGGAGCCCATGCGGGGCTCGATTCCAGGACTCTGGGATCATGAGCTGAGCTGAAGGCAGACGCTTAACGACTGAGCCACCCAGGCGCCCGGGGAAACACAATTTCAATAGAAAAATAAAATATCTAATATCACAAGAAAGCTCTCACTATCAAGATTATGTTTTGAAGAATCACCAAAAAAGGCCCTTTTCATGTTCTTTTTCCGGAGTTAAAACAATTCGTAAGACTCCTAGACTCCTGATTAGTGGCTTTTAATTTGTTTTATAACACATCTTAATACACATTCATACAACTGAAGCAAAAGTTTCACCAAACATACTTTAACCACTTGCAATGTACTCTGATATTAACTATTTTATTTCATTTTTTTAAAGAGATTCAAGGTAATTTCAACCCACCATTGGTCTTGACTCCAAACCTGAAAAACAATGTAGAACAACTTTTACGTATAAAATTGTATTCCTGCTATGTGCCCCCCCCAACAATAAGAGGTTCAGAAAGGCCCATTTTAATTGTGTTGTTCCACACATAATTAGAAATTTTTTGTCCTTGATTCCACCCCCCACCCCACTCCCCAAATCTTCCAACTGCTTAATGCAACATCTGGCACAACTCCCCTGGGCCAAAAGCTAAGCATTCCTCAAACTAAAAAATGATACAAAATGCAAACTGTTGACCCCCAAACGCCTTCCCTGACCCAGTTTTGTCAGCAATTTGCTTTGCTACAAAGAATTTCAAATGTTCAAATTCAAAAACCAAACAAAAACAGTCTTCTTCTCAAACAGGTGACTTGGTATAAGAATGCGGGAGGCTCCCTGATCCCATGCGCAAGAAGAGGCTAAAAGCAAATATCCAAAATTTTCACTGTAATTCGGCAGCTTTATAGTTGGAGAACTGCTTTACTCTAGGACTATTAATCAGATGATGTATATTAAAGCAATACAAGCAAAATATTACCTCACTGCTCCTCACCTGGGTCTTGATTAATGCCAACTTAATTAACTACAAACAGCAATGTGTGGTCAAGTGGGAGACCCGAGACTTGAGATAGACATAGAGATTCCAGAGTCTGAACTGGCAAGCCCTGTGTGAGTCACCAAGGTGACAACCACCCTGTTTTAAAGAGAGAGGCATCAGCTGCGACATATTAATGGCACACCCCTGTGGACTGAGGTGTGTACTGGTGACAGGTGGGCTGCTCCAGAGGGCAGTGCCAACATCTCCAGCTGGGAAAGCAGGGGTGGGGGTAGGATGAAGTAGTCACAGGGTTTATTTTTGTGATAGAGAGGGCCAGGTGTGTAGATGGAAAAAGTGACAGTAAGTCCAGACCTGTTTGGGGTCCCCGGAGCTCAGGCAGGCGAATGCTAAGGCTGCTCAGACTAAAAACCTTGCTACCTCAGTGTCTAGTACTGGACTAAACAGCAAATAGTTCAGCTGGCTGATTACGAAATATGATGCAATCACCTTTAGATTCCATTCTAAAGCTAAAGAAACTAAAAGACAAATAAGGCCAGTACCATGTTTTTGTTGAAGTTTTCCCTCTGCCCTAAAAACAAGGCAGTCAATTAATACTTACAGATACCAGTTAATATAATACTTTGAAAACACTTCTGTTATTTAGTTAAGCAAAATTTCCTTCCAAATTCATTTTAAACTTAATATCCTTCAAAGATCAGATCCTTGCTAATAATAGCCAGGCCTCCTTCCACCCTAACCACTGCAAAAATATTCTAATTATCTTTCTAATGTACTGTTAGATAAACTTCTAAATGCCATCTGAGCCCGTTCCTGCACAACAGAGGGACTAAAGAAAAGAAATTTGGGCCGAATTCCATATGTTCATGGCCTCTTTTATAGCAGAAAATTGGTCAAAGGCTCCACAGTAGCACGAAACTGAAAAGGAGTAGCATCACCTACTGAATGTTTAAGGTACTGTACTTTTTTGTTTTTAATCAGGAGATTTCTTTAAAGTTTCTGGTGGACAAGATTCAAGATGTCTTATGTGATAAACACTGATGGACAAGAACTGTCTAAGAGACCACTCATCCCAAGGGTTTTGCAAGCTGAGGAGCCTGCAGGCACCATCTCCAGAAGTTCACAGGCTCGTGGCACAGAAAGGCAGAATGATTTCAATGCAGAAAATGCATTCATAGGAAAGACAGGAATCACAGAGGAAGGGGCTGCTCCCCTGCCTGGGGAGGAGTCTGGGAAATCTTTGTGGATGTGACATTTGAGCCAGTTCTTAACAGATGAATATCCCAGGCATCCAGAACAGCAGAGGCAAAGGGCCAGAGCTGGCCACACCTGGAGTGTGGGGCTCTGGGGGCAGAAAGGGCTGAAAAGGGATGGATTCATTATCCTTTAAACTTTTTAGATGTCTTTCTCTCTCAACACATAGAATGAATTGTCATCTACTTACTTAAATTCGAAGGCTAAGCAGACCTAGTTCTGTAGACTTTAATTTTGAGATTACTGCTATCAGTGACACTAGGCTCCCACTTGTTTTCTAAAGAATAAACAGGTTGTTCATTCAAAAGTGTACCAAATGTTTTTAAAAGTACTTTTATGAAAAAGAGCACTGACCGCTTTCCATACTTTGCATTTTTATTACTTTTTTAAATATTTATTTATTTTGAGAAAGGGAGGGCACGGGGTGTGGTGGCAGGGAAGAATAAGAGAGAGAATCTTAAACAGGCTCCACGCTCAGCGTGGTACCCGACAAGGGGCTGGATTTCAAGACCCTGAGATCATGACCTGAACTGAAATCATGAATCAGACGCTTAACCAACTAAGCCACCCAGGTGCCTCCATACTTCTCATTTTTAGAGCTCAAAAGTCTAAAACTGTTTTCAATGAGTTTAGGGACAATCATAACTACAATCTCTAAGGGAGGATTGTTTTAAAGTTTCTTATTTCACCCCAAATTCATACTCACATAGTGACATTACAATGCAATTGGTCAAGAAAGAGAAGGAAAAGATTAATTCCTATGTTAATATCACTTCCTTAGTACTTTGATGTTTTTGGTACCTTTTTCAAGGACCAGAAAATAGTTAAAGGGACCATTACAGTGGTACTTTATGAAAAATACAATATCCCCAGTGCATTACGCCTGCTACAACAAATGTCATTTTTTAAGTAACAGCATTCTTACACTAGATTAGGAGTTTGTGGGAGACAGATCTGCACCCCTTTGATGCATCCCTGTCGTATATACACTGAAAAGCTCTCTGAAACACAGCTCTCTAGAGATGGGCCACTTTGTCAGCATATGTTTGTTTTGAGTGTTGTTTCTAACCACAATTCCGTATAATTAGTGTCAGGCAACATGGAGTTCAGGCTACATCTGTACTTAGTCTCTGTGTGGCCCTGAGGAAGTCCCACTACTACAGAGTTCTGAGCACAAATGTTCCACTGAAGGGTTAAATACAAACGGCTAGATGTATCACTGTGAACCCGGAAGTATATCTCCCACTCTGTCTTCATCTGCATGTGTCACCAGTTGGCAAGGAATATCTCTTTTGTGTCTATACATGGCTTACAAAAAAAGTGCCCACCTGATATAGATCAATTTTAAGTCTTTGAAAAGTTAGTAAGTGGGGGCGCCTGGGTGGCTCAGTTGTTAAGCATCTGCCTTCAGCTCAGGTCATGATCCCAGGGTCCTGGGATGGAGCCCCACATTGGGCTCCTTGCTTGGCGGGAAGCCTGCTTCTCCCTCTCCCACTCTCCCTGCTTGTGTTCCCTCTCTCACTGTGTGTCTCTCTGTCAAATAAATAAATAAAATCTTTAAAAAAAAAAAAGTAAGTGAACTGTTTTCTATGAATTAAAAAAATTAAAAGGAAAAAAATTAGAAAGCTACCAGGAAAAAGAAAAAAAAAGGCTGTATGTCAGTCTTAAGTCTAGAGATCAACCTATTCAAACCTACTTAGCAAAGAAAGAGTGCTAGTCACATCATTGGTCTGTTAATAAACATCCATGATTTAGACATGAAGAAAAATATGTTTTAAAAATTTGATATCCAATTCACACCCCACTCCCTGGTTGTTAAATGCCAGATATTCCAACCTGACGAAGGAAGAAAAATATTCCTCCCAAAAGTTTTCCTGATAGGATGGGTACCCCCCTCTCCTCCCCTGGTACCTAGCATTTCCTATAAAAAATAGAGGGGATTGTGGGGGTGCCTGGGTGGCTCAGTCAGTTAAGCATCAGTTCAGGTCCTGATCTCAGGGTCCTGGGATTGAGCCCTGGGGCAGGCTTCCTGCTCAGTGCGGAGTCTACTTGTCTCCCTCTCCCTCTCCCTCTACCCCTCCCCCTGCACACATGCGCTCACTCACTCTTAAATAAATCTTTAAAATAAAAATAAATTTTGGGGCACCTGGGTGGCTCAGTCGGTTGAACGTCTACCTTTCATTCAGGTCGTGATCTCGGGGTCCTGGGATCAGGCCCGGCGTCAGGCTCTCTGCTCCATGTGGAGTCTGCTTCTCCCTCTCTCTCTGCACCCCCCTTGCTCTCTCTCTCAAATAAATAAATAAAAACCTTTTAAAAAATTAAAATAAAAATAAATTTAAAAAAAAGTACAGGGGATGGGTCTTTCTGGTTTTCTCCTTCACAGCTTGATAACAAAACTTACCCATGCCTTCTTGCATGCCAACCTGATCAGGCCTACATTTTACCAACTCCTGGTTTGAGAAGAAAAAGATCTTTATTTCAAATTTAAGTCAAAAGTCAACCTTCAACAGAGATGCTTTAAGAGATTAAATATAAAACTTGAAAGCTTCACAAATATCAATATAAAACCTAAACCTTGAAAATGTTATGCAAGTTAAAAACTTGTTTTACTATGTTAAAGATTTTAGACCAGCTTAAATGATAACAATTCTCAAAGAAAAATAACTCAGAAGCAGCCTACCCAAATTTGTTTTCTTGAAGCTCCTTAGGAGATTAAACTTCATGTAGACTACATACCGTTAAAGAGAGTCCAGTTGGTCTGATTTCACTGGCTATCACTGATATTTCTGATTGAAAATTCTTACTAAGATCTCAATTTAAATATTTTAATCTGAGTTCAATTTTGAATTCTACTATGGCACATTTTATAAAACTTTCTACCTTTGAAGGTAACTGGACTTTTCTTGCCAAAGGTGCTCAGTTCAAACTCTGATTTTCAGATGTTCATAACCTCCTCAGGTCAAGAGAACTCACCAGGTTGTTTTTCACCTCCAGGTCCCTGCCCATGCCCATGCTATTTCACTCCCCAGAATGCCTAGCCATCTAACAAGTAGCTCTCTCTATTACCCCTCCTTTGCCCACCCTCCAATTTGAGCCTTTTTCCCAGTTACCCTATCCATGCTTCAGGGGGCACTGCAAGTCCATATAGTAAGTACACAAAGGCGATGCACAGCAGCATAAAGCTACAAGGAACGGAGGAAACTCACTGAGAAAAATCAGCCAATCTGGGAACCTCTAGATCATCAGTCTCCAGTTGCACCCAGCTTGTCGCCCCAACATGGACTGGTTTGCTCTCAGACAGTATTAACTGCTATAGGTAGCTATCCAAACTTGGGTGCCAATCTTAAGAGGGCCAGTAAGCTTTTATATGATTCCATAACAACTACCTTTATTGGACACCTACAACAATCTGGCCACCTGCTTCATGCTTACTATCCCCACCTCACAAATGAAAAACTGAGACTCAAAGAAGTTAAGCCATTTGCAGTTAAGCCACTTTCCTGAGGTCACAGAGCCAGCAAGTGGCAGATTCTGAATACAAACCCAAGTCTTTCTGACTCTAAAGTTTCTACTCCACAGAGGGTACTCTTTTAAGATAATGAAGACAAGTAACAGTAAACCATTCTTCAAGAGCACACTCTTGCAGAAGGACCTTCTAATGTCTGCTTCCTTGAGTTCTATACACATCTCCAGAGCAGCCCTCTGCAGGCAAGCTCCTGTGGTAATGCAAAGGAAACCATCCTGTTGGCTACCCTGCCAGTTTGTAGGTACATGAGCTGAACCCCCAGAACTGCCAAGTACAAGTCCCCTGGTGGCTCCCAGCTCTGACAAAGCAGCTTACCAGGGAAAAAGTGAGAATTTGAACATGTTTTCTATGCTCAAATTGGGGCCCAAGAACTCTGCTGGAGGGCAAGGGAACAGGAAGTGAGGAGGGAGCAAGCATCCACTTCCCAAGGGCAGCAGAGCCCAGAGGTGGGAGCCTGGTCACGTGCACAGTTGCATTGCTTGCCCACGCCCACTTCCGGCCAGAGCCTGCCTCTTCACCTCCGAGTCAGTACTTTGGTTGAAGGAAAGGAAGACAGACTACCAGAAACTCTCCTTATAATCTCCCTCTCCCCCTTGGAGCCTGTGTCCTGAATGAATGAATACCCAGCCCAGCTCTCTGGCTCCACCCCCAAATACCCTTAAGAAAAGCACCTGTCACATAATTGACCTCTATGGACTAACATCAAATCTGCCCACAACATAGGAAAGTCAAAATAGTGTTTTCCCAGTCCCAGTGTAAGAGGGAATCCTAGGGCGGGGGGAACTGTGCACCAAGAACCTACTAATACACAACAAAGCAATCTAGTTGAAATCTCACTTTTCTTTCCTATGCCATAAACAACAGCCAAGCACTCCACTTGTCTGAATTTGTTTTTTAAGATTTCAAACAAGGTGGAAAGGGCTTTTAGAGCTGTTTATCTCTTTGTGTAATATGCACTGCCATGAAGAAATGCCACAGGATTCCAAAAACACACTGCCACTGACTTCAAGAAAAGCAAAGCTGAAAATGCTCCTAGCAGTGACCATCCCAGATTCTCTCGTTTCTCTAAGATTACAGTCACCATCATCCTGGATCAACTAGTGCCAAAAGCCAACAATCAACCAGGAAAATGCCAAAATTTCTGCCTTCTTTTAGAGGGAGGAAACAGAAGCAAGAAGCCCAGTGAGGAAATTAGAGGGATAGTGAGGTTTCACTTCTAAACCTCCAAGAAACTCCACCTCAAGTTCCCAACATCCAGGGATATTCCCAAAGAAGCCCTGCAGTAGTCTTTCTTTCGACTGTTTTCTTGTCTGTGACTGGGATGTAAGCTCCTTGAAAGCTGACTTCATCTGTCCTGCTCACTGATAGGCCCAGAACACCCAGCATGGTGCACCCCGCACACTGTAGGCACGCAAACATTTATTGCTGGATTATTTGCTGGCATAGGAAGAAGTTACATGAGCCAGAATATTTAACACTATATTTCAATCCAATTTAAGTTAAACTAAAAAAATAAAAAAATAGGGGCGCCTGGGTGGCTCAGTCGTTAAGCGTCTGCCTTCAGCTCAGGTGATCCCAGAGTCCTGGGATCGAGCCCCACATCAGGCTCCCTGCTCAACAGGAAGCCTGCTTCTCCCTCTCCCCCTGCTTGTATTCCCTCTCTTGCTGTCTCTCTCTCTCTGTCAAATAAAAAATAAAAGAAAAAAGAAAAAAAAAAGAAAAAAATGCCCTACCTTATGGCCACACAGGAAAACCTAGTTTAGTTGGGTGCTAAAACTGTCCCTTATAGGTCAGTTTGAAGGGATAAATTCTTTTTTTTTTTAAAGATTTTATTTATTTTTTATTTATTTGAGAGAGAGAGACAGATAGTGACAGAGATAGTGAGAGAGAGCACAAGCTGGAAGGACAGGGAGCCCAATGCGGGGCTCGATCCCAAGACCCTGGGATCATGCCCTGAGCTGAAGGCAGACGCTTAACCAACTGAGCCACCCAGGTGCCCCTGAAGGGATAAAGTCTTATTCAGACAACACACCACTATAAACAAAGGCAGCCAGGCTGCAGAGAGAATAAAGCCAAAATTAATACTACAAATTAAAAATAACACCTTCCATTCACTTGGATGGAACGACTTCATACAGTAGTTATTTCCCAATTCCAAAAGAGGTCAGCTTCTTTCTAATCATCAAGATCCACAGGGATTTAATGCCCCCAGTGCTGTCTCCAACAGGAAGGAAACCCTGACTTCCCTAGCTATTTCAGTTATATAAATCAACAGTTTATCGTCCAGAGTTAGAATCTGGGCAGTGTTGGGACCCACATGCCTTTTAGAGCTCCCCACCGACGGATAACCATGTTACATTACATCTAATAAATGTACCTAGATCAATATCATTTCTAACTATCCAAGGGTTTTTATTGCTGTAAGAATCTTTCAATTAAAACAAAAAGTTAAAAAAAACTTCCTGTTAGATAAAAGAGAATTGGTGGTGGCGCCACCATCCACCAAAGTGAAGTCTGTGGCACACAAAAGACGCAGCATAATTTCAAAAGGGATAGTGATCCCTTTAAAGTTATTTACCTTATTTTTTTATACTTTAAAAATAATAAAACTTTGTTCCTTTTTCTTTAATGGAATTACTGTCCTTAAAAGAATTAAGAGAAATTTAAGATTGGTGGTTCTTTGCCTCAATAGCAAAGTTGAGAGAGAGACAGACAGACAGACAGGCAGAGGGAAGGAAGGAGGGAAAGAGGGAAGGAGTGGGTATAATTTCAAAGGTGGGCGGGAATCCTTCAAACCTGGGAGTAGCCCAGTGGAGGCCTAGCACAGATTTTCACCCATTATTTCCCCCTGGGTTTTAGATATTAGAGGCAAGTGCCATCTGTCACCACACTAGTAAGTGAAAAAGGCTAGGCCCAACTCACTGGCCATGATTTTAGGACTTCCACTAATGGCTAAAAAAAAAGAATCCTCTCAAAAAAAAAAAAAAAAAATGTCCTGCCCACCCTAGCCCCTACCTCCACCCCCACCCCCAGAGGCTGAGTTAGCATCTTCTACAGCTCTCTAGATCCTGGGAGCTCAAGGTGAACTCTGATCTCCTCATGGGCACTAAGCCACACACTGGCCCTCTCAATGCACTATTATTATGGGACATCAAATGCCTTTGTCCATCACTTTCCCAGTCTTTTATCCCCAAATCTGATCCATTACTCTAAAAGAACATTCTGCTTTCAAGGTTCTAATGTGTAAGAAGAGACACTCACCAAGTAACTGCTGTATATCACTCACTCAAACAGTCCCAAAATACGGATATGATCCTTTAGGTTTATAGTTCACCTACTTTTTTCTTCCCACAACTCCTAAAGTTCATTATAATCTTCTATTTTGCCTACAGTCTAATTATAGTAATACATCTCCCTACTTGCCCTCAACTCACAAATCACCCCATTTTACAGAGGCAGAAGGCAAGACCAAGGCAACACAAATGTCTGCTACACAGCAAATCCATCTCACATCTGCTATCTGAACACAGAAAAACGCTACAAGACCCAGGGTGGCAATGGGTTTTGCAAGAGACATACCACAGTTCTTTCTCTATGAGCATATTTAGCCTTGGCAGAATATCAAGTGCTTCCTGGTCTGGAAGTCCAGACCAGAACCTTAATCTCTTGAGCACAACAGTCAACCTTTATTGCACACCAACCATGTGCTAGGCTTTATGCGGGCTGCCTCCCCTTCATTACCTCAGATTCATTCATTCATTGTCTAGGAAGCACTTCCCATCTGTCGGCACCTTCACACACATAGATATGTGACCCCTCAAATATTTAGTAATGTGCTGATTTTGCATTATAACTTGTAAAAGACCACACAACTAGGAAGGACAGACCAAAACCTGAATCAAGTCCTGACTTCAAAGCTCCCCCTTCCCTTTCCAACACCCCATCCTACTGGTCCTATGGGTTTCATTCAAAATAATAAATATGTGCCGGCACTTCTCTGCCCTGTCTCAGGAAACCCTAAGCCCCAAGCTCCCCACCATCCTTCCCCTTCCCCTCAGGGCAGTGCCTACAACTGACCAGGAAGAGGCAGTAGGAGAACTTCCAGGTCTGTGGCACCTTCCTGCCTGGACTTGACTACCCCAGGAGCAAAGGGCCTAGGAAACTCTCCAAGAGCTTCTCTACAGAAGAAAATAGCTCGAGTTGAAACTTGTGTCCACATGGTCCACCGACAGATTTAGAACTCAAATTATAGCCTCGGCAGGAATCTTCACAAAGGACTCAAATTAAGCAAGACCCAGATGGAAATGAACAGGAGAGAGACAGCCTTAAGTCACACTGTAAAGTGAACTGCAGTTCTAGCAGAGTCAGAGAGAAGAACTTGTTGAAATGCTAAACCAAACAGTTCAGCCTACATTTCAGAACTCCACTTCAAATACATTCTCCCCATGTTTTTAGCTGGAGACTTGTACATGGACACGAAGTGGTTACAAGTTACTCAGGTTTCAAACTGAGTTCATTCCTGTCCTTTGGACCATCTCTCAATGCCAGCATTCATCTACTTGGGCTCCAGAGAGCTCTGCATTTGGCAAAGCAGATAAAATTAGCTACTGGAGTGAATTTGGAATCCAGGGTGGGCCATTAAAAAAAGTACACATGAGATTTGTAAAAGCCATGTAAAAACTTCCTTTGGGCCAGGCTGAAGTTACCTAAAACTTAGAGAAATACTGTCAAATTCCCTGTCCTTTGCCTCCCTTCCACTGTTCCTGGATCTAAGGTGACCCATTTCCTGCTTCTTGCCCTGCCATTCAAACCAGACTGGCCCACAAACTGGGGATCCTCTAGAGATCAAGGGGTGAATCAGAGAAAACATAGCAGGAAGACCTGAAGGAGTGTTTTTGCTTCTCCTTTTTTGGGGGGGTGAGAGGGTGGTGTGCTACACTATGCAGAAGGAGGACTGAGGGATGGGACAGGAAGTGGGTCGGTCCCACAGCCTGACAGTGTGATAATGGGGAATAATAGGAGGATAATGCTCCAGCCCTGTCCCTCCCGCCTCCACAATGGCCTGACAACACTGTGGTGGCCCACGGCTCAAAAATGGAGTAACCAAGGTGGTCATCTGGCAACAGCCCCTGCTCCCCCTCAAATCTAGCAGGTCTCAGAAGGACAAGAGAAACTGTCTGTCTGTTTGACTGTCTCCCAAATTCCTTTCCAGCCACAAAATTCTCCAGGTCCTTGGAAGCTGAGGTCAAAGTTCAAAGAACTCCTCCTCCAATCGGGCAAGAAAGAAGACAGAAGAGGGGGGACATTTCTGGTCTCTCCTTCCAGAAAGGAGGAAGAGGGTACCCCAAACAGAAACATGGGAACCTTGAAGTTAGGGGATCCAAGAAAATGAAGGAAGAGCTCCTCCCTTAGAGAATCAGGCAGGAAACCTCAGGAAAGGGGGAAATGTCCTCAGGCAAGTGAGAGGGGAACTCCTCAGAATGCAGGGGCACCAGAGAAGTGAGGAAATCCACAATGTTTCCCACCAGCAGAGGATATCTTGGAAAAGTGGAGGCACACTTAAGAGACATGAGGATCCCCTAGGAGAAGGACATCCCATATTAAGGGGAGAACCTCTGGAGGAGCCAGGGACCCCTCAGAAAATTGTGGCTTCCACAGATTAGTGGAGAACCCAAAAGAAAACATTTTGGGAAAGTGGGGAACTTTTCCTCTGGGAACTAAGGATCCCAGTCAAATGAATACCATTTCAGGGAACAGAAGGCACTCATCAAAAAGTAGGGGGTCCCATCAAGAGTGGGGATAGTTCAGAAAAGTGGGGAACATGCCCAGAAGGGATTCTGACAGAAGCAGCAACACCTCAGATTAGTTGGGGACGCTTGGGAGAAGGAGGAGGTCACCCAGGGAGGGGGGACAGCAGGGAGAGCATCTCAGAAAGGCAGGAGGAAAGGGGCCCTGTGCAAAGTGGGAGACACCTTAGAAAAGCAAGGGCAAAAAGGGATAAGAGGGACAACAGCTCATAGAAGCAGGGCTCTCCTCAGAGAACGGGGGGCGGGGAGGGGGTCCCTGGAAAGGCCGGGAGGTCTCCTCAGAGAGGGTGGGGCCCCCCAGAGAAGCGAGGAGGGTCCCCCAGAAGCAGGGTGTCTCCTGAGAGAAGCAAGGGTCCCCAGGAAATCGGGGGAGGGGTCCCTCAGAGACAGAGCACCGCTCAGAGAAGCAGGGGTCTCTTTAGACAAGTTAGGAGGGGGCTCAGGGAGCGGGGCCCTCAGTGAAGCAGGCGGTCCCTCAAAGACACGGGGGAGGGAGGGCTCCCTCGCAGAGACAGGGGGTCCCTCAGAAAAGTGGAGCGTCCATCAGAGAAGGGGGGCGCCCCTCAGAAGAGTGGAGGTCCCTCAGAGGAAAGGAGTATCTCAGAGAGGTGGGGTCCCTCAGAAAAGTGGGGGTCCCTCAGAGGTGGGGGTCCCTCGGAGAAGGGGGTCTCCCCTGAGAGAGGCGGGGGTCCCTCGGAGAAGGGGGTCCGCGCATCGGAGGCGGTCCCCTCAGAGAAGCGGAAGCCCCAGAGAAGCCCGGGGCACCGGAAGCCGGGGACCCGCCACCAGCGGCGCCGGCCCCTCACTCACCGAAGTTGCTCGGCGCCTCTGCGGGCGGCTGCTGGGCCCCGGGTGGCCTCGGGAGGCGGGGTCCGGTCCGATCAGCTCGGGTCCCGCGGCGGCGGCTCCCTCAGGTGGCGCCCGCGGCGGCGGCGGCGACAGGACGACGGACGACCGACCGAGCGACTGCGCGGGCGGCGCGGAGCGCGCTCGGGTGGCAGGGATGCGCGTGCGCGCGCCGGGGCGCTGACCCCGGGCGGGAGGAGCCGCCGCGCCGCGCTCGGAGCCGCCGCTCGGTCTCGCCTCTCCTTCTCACACTGAAATTGCCCGCTTCGCAGCCCGGCTTCCCCGGTTGCTAGGCAGATTTCGCCTCGCACACTTCCGGGTTGAGGCGCGTCTCGTCGAGTGGCGGCACCGCAGGCCAATGAGGTCCGGCTGAGGCTCCGGGGATCCGCTTCCCACGGAGGGCGTGGCCAGCCTCACGACGGACAGTGCCCCGCAGCCAATGAAAGCGCGAGCCGGCTGGCCCTCGGGATCGCGCCGGCGGTCTGGGCGGGCCCGAGGAGGAGGGACGGGGTGACTGACAAGCGGTCTGCCAATGAGAGAGTGGAGCGGACCTCAGGGCCAGTCATGGCCCTTCAGGGGCAGGGCCTCGGCTTCGGGGCGGGAACGCCACGAGGGGCGGGGACTTGGGGACGCGTCAATTCTTGGCCGGCTCGCTCGGACCCCGGAGGGCGTTTCGGCTGGGCCGCCGGGCGGCCGACAACTGGCTGGGCAGGGGGTTCCCCGCAGTACTCAGCAGGGGCGCCCCACCCACAATGCACCGGAGAGGGCCTGGGCAGGGCGGGCGTGGGGCGGTTACGCCGGGCGGTGGGCGGGGCCGCGTGAGGCGCGTTCTGAGGAGACTGGGCAGCCCTTGGCTCGGCCTTGTTCCCGAGGGAATGCGTTATCCCTTGCGCTCTTTTATGACAAGAGTTGTGGGTTCGACCTCTTCTGATAAGAATCTTGGGGATTCTTGTCCCTGGCCCCCGTTCTGAGGACAATCTTTGGAATTCGTTTCCTAGCCCCCATTCTGAGGAGAATCCAGGAATCTTGCCGTAGTCCCTCTCCTAAAGAGAATCTTGGAGGTTCTTGCTCTGGCCCTCTTCTGAAGAAAGTTTTGGCGAGTCTTGCCCTGCCCGCTTTTCCGAGAATTGCCAGGATGAGGGTGATTTTGTAGATTTGCAACCCTAGCTCTGTTTTCTAAGAAAATTGGTAGAGGTTCAGGCCCTTGCCCCCTTTACTAAGGAGACTTGGAGGAACTCAGGGCCCACTTCCTTTCCTGGACAGTATTTTGGGGAGCATACCCTAGCTCTTTTCTGAGCACTATAGGGGCCGCTGGCCCTCTCCCTCCCTTGGCTGAGGGGCAGTGGGGACTATGTGCTGTGGCCTTCATATCTAAAGATAACTCGGGAAATTCCTACCTTGTATGTCCCTCCCCCGACCAGAGGAGAAACTTGTGACTTCAAGCCCCTCTCTTTTCTCCAGAGAGGAATCGCAGGAGATTGATGCCCCCCATCCCTTTTACTAACAAAATATGTCAGGTAGTTGTGCTCCCTGAACTTTTTCTAAGCAGTGTCTGTGTTGCAGTAATGATTCCCCTTTTCTTAGGAACTCTGACCATTTGACTCTTTCCTAGAAAATTTTGGGGAGTTAAATACTTCCTTTTTGGAAAAGCTACCCATTTAGCCCTCTTTCCTCTTTTTTTGAGAGTGTTTTTCTGTGCAGCTCTCTTGTCTTTCCCAAGGGTCAATCAAATCTGTGGCCATTCCTGATTCTGACCCCTGTCCAGTTCTTCAGCCCCTTTCCTTCTCTACTGGGTGGGTCCCTTCCAAGAAGCATTCCTGCTTCCCAGCCACCCCCAGACGAAATTCATCAGTCACTCAAACTGCACAGTGTTTGCATCTCTGCTGTAAGACGTACCATGGCCCACCAGGTGTCAGAGTCCTTTGCCTCTGTCTTCCCCACAATAAAAAAAAAACTCAAAAAAAAAAAAAAAAAAAAAAGAACCTAGCTCTGGGACACCTGGCTGGTTCAATCGGAAAAACATGTGACTCTTGATTTCAGGGTCATGAGTTTGAGCCCCACATTGGGTGTGGAGATTACTTAGAAAGCAAGGAAGAAAGGAAGAAAGAAAGAACCCAGCTTTGCCCTTAGCAGACAACCAAACAACCATTGAATCAAAGGGGTGAAGAAAGCAGCCATGAGAAAGACCCACAACACAGTGAGGATTCAATACGGCAAACTTTTATCTCCCCCACTTTGTGCACAGAAATGTGCAAGGTACTGAGATACCTGAATTATAGGATGGAACTTGTGAGCCAAGATGAATGCAATAAAGGGAAACAGGCCTGTCAGGCAAGGCAGAATGTTATACTAAAGAGATACCAAGAAGATATTGTAGGAATGTGATTAAATGATGTGAAACTGTTTTGTAAACCATGAAGCGGTGGTGTAAGGGATTATTGTTATTGTTACAAGTGGGCTGTTATTCCTGGAAGAAAAGTAAAGGATAAATCCTGAGAGTCACAGGAATGGGAGGTTGGCAGGCAGCCCTGTGGGGCCTGATTCCCTGACTGAACTCAGCCTGGACTCAAGTGGCAAGGTTGACAGAGTCCTTGGTTAGGGAAGAAAGCCACTGGAAACATGAAGACAATGTGTTCCCAGAGCCCCTTGTTTGCACCTCTGTTGTAACACTTACCACATTCTGCAAGTGTCTGAGCCAGTCTGGGTGACAATAACCACTCAGAATTTGGTGGCTAGCAGAGCTGCAGTTGAACCCACAGGAACTAGGCTAGTTACTTTCCTTAGCCATATCAGAAATGAGAACACCAGTCTCAAAGGTTGCGCTGAGGAGAGTGCACCGTGTACAGTGCACAGTAGGACTCAGGAGCTTTTCCTTTCATTCCAGTCACTAAGCAGGATGCTTTCTGAGAGCAGGGATCCAGCCTTATTCGTTTAAGTAGTCCCTCAGTGCTTTTATAGTGACTGAATTGAACTGGGATCAAAGAGCAGCTCATTGTCCAACGCTTCATTTTATACATGAGAAATGGAGAGACTTACAGGGCAACTGTGACTTGTTCACATCCCACTCCTACTCTATGGCTGGATCCTAAACTTGCATTGCCTTAATCTCACTTTGGGCCTATGTGCAGGAACGGGGAGAAGAAGAGGCGCCTATCCCCTTGAGTCCTTGTGCCAAGTTGAGACATGTTAGGAACCAAAAACTTCCTGAGCCTTATCTCTCTCTTAGGCAAGCCGTGGGAAATTTCTGGATACAGGTCTGCTAGAGTCCCCTAACTCCAAGAGCAAAGGGCAAGTGGGGGACCATAACCAGGGTCAAGGCCACCGAAATTAACTTTGTCAAAGGGAGATTGCAAATGAAGTGAGGTTATTTCAGGGCTGTCTTGTGTAATTCCCAGACTGATCCCTAGAAATGTCAGGACCTATAATTATGTTTCACTTTTTATTTTAAGAATGTACAGAATTTCTTTATTCTCTGGAAAAAGGCATTGCCTGGAGGCAGAGATGTTGGATTAAGGGATGTCCGAGAAGCCTGGCATCTAAACATAAACAAGAGCCCTATTGCCTGGGAAATTGTATCCTGGAAGAGTCCAAGGCAAATGGGCATTCATCAGAGGAAGTGAAATGCGCCACCAAAATGGACGACACAAGCACAGCTTCTGACATAAAAAATGAAAAGAAGGGCATGTGACCCATACCAAGGATGGCTTTCCTTTCCACAGTGGTAGTAGTGATTGCATCTCTCTGCATCAAGGCGTGTCCCTTCCTGGGTCTGGGAAATCATGTGGGCAAACTGGCTAAGTGACATTCACATCCAAATAGGGAAACGGGAACTGAGCCAGGTGACTGCACAGGCAGCAAGGAAGGCAAGGCCTCAGTGGTAGTTAGAAAAATGAGGGCCTGGTGGGTGCCAGCCTGCAGAGACCCCCTACTGGTGTTAGGGTCTTGGACAAGGAAGAGTGCCCACTAACAGTGAAGAATAACAGCTGGTTAATACCAGTGGGAACGTACTAAGCACAAAAGTTAAAGTCCTCCAGTGTCACTTGCCAGTTCAGGTGACCAGAGCAAAGTGCCCTTTCCATCATTGCCTCCTAAGACTGTTGGACTGCAAAATTCATTTGGGTTTGCCAAGCACTTTGAGGTTCACATATGTGAATTGCTAATCTACTGAAACCTGCATCTTCTAGCAGGTCATAGGAACTGGCTCTGGGTCTCCCAGGGAAAGGATAGTAAAAAGTCAGTGTCTTTTCAGAGAGAAATAGACACTACCAAATCAAGAGGTTGGCCTAAGTCATCCTCCTGCTCCCCGCAAGAGAAAGTCAGGGAGCACCTGAAGTATCCAGGGGTGGGGAGCAGTGTAGTTTCATTGGTGTTGGATGGCTAGAAAATCTGGAATTGAGTCTAGATGGAGCCCAGGAGCCCTTTCTGTCAGGCTTCTTTAGTCTCTAGGTCAAAAACCTAGACTGTAGTAACAAATCTTATCTGGTTCTTATTGACATAATGAAATGGCACTGGTGATAACCCTTTGCTGGAGCAAAAAAGTATTGTGTACACCTACATGCCTACAGCTTAGAAGACTACTAAGTCAAAAGGGTGACTTCCCCAACCAGGATGGAAAGCATTTCTGAACGGGAGGGAGTTGACCTTTGACATGTGTGGCCACTTTTTGTGCAGAGGGAGGAGCCCAATGCAGTGCTAGGTGGGAAAGAGTTTCTTTACTACCACCAGTGAAGAATTCCCCTTGAGCTTCTGTGGGATCTGAAGGCCTTTAGCATCCTAGACAAGCACTTACATCTGAGCCTAAAACCTAGGTCAGGGCCTTCATTCCACTGCATTTCAGACCCTTCCTCCAACCTCTCTCTCTTGAAACAAGAGCCCTGTGTCCTAGGACTGAAGTGACTGCCTCTTTGCCTCCAAGGGACATGCATGTCATGCCTGTGGACCTGGCCCACTGCTTTCATTCCCTTGCCAATTCCTTCCTCTCTGTCAGGCTGGTGTCTAATCCTGCCACTAAAATCCTTCTCTCAAATTACTGAGAACGGAGTGATTCCCCTTGCAGGAACTCTTCTTGGTCTGCATTTTCTCCAACCTCCAACATCTAGAGGACGCTCCCTACTCCTTGAAATGTCTTTCATGGTTTCTGGGGAACTTGCCTCTTCTGGTCTCCTGTTCAGTCTTCGTCCAACTTCTACCTGGAAATTCTGCCATCTCATCTCTTGCTATTACTCTGTGCTTGCTATGTTTCTTCAGAGAATGAATCCCTTCAAGGAGTAGAACTCTTAGGAACTCCCAGATTTGTATTTCCAGTCTGCCTGAGTTCCTGTCTGGGATCTCCTTCCCTTCTAGATGGGATATGACTGAAACTCAACAGCTACGTATGTTTCAGACAAAATTTGATGTCTTTCTCTTTAACCCATTCTCCATTCTTTTTTTTTTTCAAACAAAAGCTCTCATATATTTATTACTGAACCAACCTACTAGTGCAAAAGCAAAGAAACAAAGAGAAAAAAATTATTTTCCTAATAAAACACATCCAACTGTCCAGAGAGAGTGGTGACCTTTTCAACATGACATGGTAAGATGTTAGTGACCTTGATACAGTATAAATATGTGTGCCATCTCGTAAGCGATTCCTTATACATCAGTTTGGTTCTTCTCCAATGTCTCCTCTTGGAGTTATACCTGATTTTATTACCAGTTTTTATCGGAATCCATGGGGAATGGGATGATTCTACTTCTGTTTCTCAACCAGGAAGCCCTTGATCCTAAAAGTTGTGTAAGAAGACAAGAGGTCTGTGCACAGAGTCAGCTGCACACACCACAATGGCAGAAAAAGGGAGAGGGAACCCTATCCTTTCAACCTGCTTCCCTTTGTCACTCTTTTCTTCTGCACTAACATCACTTGCCTGGTGTTCCAGGTTGAAAGCTCTTAAATCTTTGGAGATTGCTTTAACATCACTCATCAAACTCAAAGTTAGTTGCTCAACATTATGATTTGTCCCCTTGCTTTTCTGCCTGTTCTTTTGATTTCTGTCAATACCACCCATTCCCAAAAATGCTCTTAGCGACTCTCTCGTAATCAATTACACACAAACTGTTAGACTGATTTCTCTTCAATCAAGAACCATGTCACACCCCTACTCAAAAAACTTCCATTTTTAAGGAGGTTGTATTCTATTGGTTTTGTAATTAAGAAGAAAAAGAAAATTTTTTAAGCCCTCCATCACCAAAGGTTGAATCTTGGCTTGGCATTCAAAGTCTTTCTCCTCTTTGGCCCTCCCTTCACTCCAGTTACTTCCTGGAATGTGTCATAACCCCCTTACCTGAGGTTTCGTTTTCCCTGGTTTCAGTTACCCAAGGACAAATGCTGGCCTGGATACAGATGATCCTCCTTCTGAGGTATTGCCAGAAGGTCAATAGTAGCCCAGTGCTATGTCACAATGCCTACATCATTCACCTCACTTCATCTCATCATGTATGAATTTTATCATCTCACTTAATCACAAGAAGAAGGGCAACTACAATACCATAAGATATTTTGGGATAATGTGAAAGAGACACCGAATACACTTAACTTTTATTATATTATTCTATTTTATTATCAGTTATTTTTGTGCCTTTCTAATTTATAAATTAAACTTTATCATAGGTATGTGTACATATGAAAAAGTCATAGTATATACAGTGTTCAGTACTATCCGTGATTTCAGGCATCCCCGCCATGAGGATACATTGATCAGTGTAAAATGTCCCACTCTGGATTCCATAGGACATCGGAAGGCCTCAAGATATCACTAGGGATTCTGTGATTAGTTTCTCTCTTATAAAATTATTTTTTCAACTAGAGGATTTTGCTAAACCTTTTCCTATCGATAATGGATGTTGTCATGGTATATTGCAAACTTCCTTGACAACGTGGTCTGTTTTCTTTTATTCTAAGAACACCCATTAACCTCCTGCAGAACTCACAGTCTGTGGACCGTGGTTCACGATTTGAAAAGGGCTGTTTCCCCATACTGCCCTGGGCTAAGCCAGCTTCTGTCACCTCTGATTGCACCCCTCTCTCTTAGTAGTTGTATGGGGTCAAGGGATAGACCTCCGTTTTGGAGGGGATGCAACTGAGGCTCAGGGATTTTTATTTGGCCAGGGTCACAAATAAATAAAACCAGAACCTCGGTCTGGATTCCAATCCTGAAATCTTTGCAGCTGCCCACACTCTCCCCAAAGTCCTCCCAGCCACTTCAAATTAGCTCTTTGGGGTGCAGTGTGGGAAGGTGGGAAAGGTGCAAGGAGTGAAGAACAAAATCCCTGACTCCAAGCAAGCCTTTCCACCTGCTGGGGCCACGAATGTGTTGGTGTTTAACATTTTCTGTTTATAATCCTTTAGTTTTTGTGCATTTTGTATTAATTCACCACACAAAGTAGGTAAGATGGCTCTCCTTCCTTCCTTCTCTCCTTTTTCCCTCCCTCTCCTCCCTTCCCTCCTCTCTCTTTCTTTCTTCCTTTCTTATCTCCATTAGATAATACATTCCCAGAGGATAGCACCATATTCCCCAATATACACGTCATAAATACACATACACATTTAATACACACATGGCCAATTACCTATAAACAGATAACTGCCTGGGTCGCCCATCTTCTCGGAAATGCCTCCTCATTTCTCCCCTCTGTGTCCCCTCTCCGTGTAGATAATCCCACGTCGGGGACTGTCAGAGCAGAGAGGAAGTTAACAAATCAGCCAGTCCCCACCTTCTACTTTTCCCAGGGGAGGAGTGCCCAGAGAGGGTGTGACTTAGCTCAGTAGCAAGGAGAGGGCCAAGCTGGTCTCTGAGCGGAGCCTGACTGAGTCTCAAAGGCCAGATTCACTGCACTTTCGTGCTTATTTAAGCTCCAGGGGGAGAACAGACAGCTCAGGGATCCAGGGTTTGTGCTCTTGTCTTGGGTGGAATTCAGCAGTCCCCAAGGAGCTCTGAGCCCTCAGGGACCATGCCCTGGGAGTCACACATGTGTCTTAGCGAGGAAAATGTCCCTGTCGCTGCCACGGCCGAGCTGCTTGCGTCCTCCATGTTAAGGCCTTTGGGCCAGTCTGTGGGGAAGCAGCCACCAGGGCTCCCTGCCTTTGGCTTCCACCCAGACCGGGCCAGGCCTGTCCTTCCTGTTGCTCAGCCTCTGACGCATCTGATCACCAAGGCTCTGGTCTTCTTTATGAGAATTTTCTCCTCGATTATTGCTGAAGCGTAGGCAAGAGAGCCGGGAGAAAGAGATTTTCCCCTGGACATATAAAAACTATAGAAACAGACCTGATCAGCACAGATTCTCCTCTGTCTCCCCTGTAGACAGGCCCGGGACTGGGAGTGGACAGGTAAGCAGAGTGAGCACTGCAAGGGTGGCCCGGAATGAAAGGTGCCTAAGGAGATGGGTGACCCAGGCAGTTATCTGTTTATAGGGAATTGGCCATGTGTGCATTACACGTGTATGTGTATTTATGATGTGTATATTGAGGAATATGGTGTTCCATCTCATTTTGCTCTTTTGGTTCTAATTGTTTGTATATTAATTTATGCCACAAATGTTTAATGACCTGCTAATAAGGGTCAGACAGCCTGAGGCAGCAGGCAGCCTTGGGCAAAGGCACCAAGGAGAAGGCATCTCTCTCACCTTGAACTCCGGGCCTCCTGTCTCCTCGCCCACAGGCTGTGATGTCAGGCTCTCGCATGTCCCTCCAGAGGGGTTCTATTTCATATACAGACGTATGAGGCCCGCTTTGATTTTGTGCACACACAGAGGTACAGTCAGCCCATGGGCTCCGATCTCTCAAATTGAAAGCAAATGGTCTGGTGGGCGATGCTTCTCACCACAGATTCAAGTCACCAGCCTCAATCAGTGATTCAGGACTGTCCTGTGGGGTTTGGTTTCAGCATCTAGAATGTTCCTGAGAATGATGCACCTTGCTGTCCACCATAGAAAGCCCTAGAAGCTCCTGCACTGGGGAAGTTTGAACTGGGGAAGTTGCTAGGATCCTTGGAGCAAGGGTATTTCTTTCTTTCTTTCTTTTTTTTTTTTAAAGATTGTATTTATTTATTTGACAGAGAGAGACACAGCGAGAGGGAACACAAGCAGGGGGAGTGGGGGAGGGAGAAGCAGGCTTCCCGCCGAGCAGGGAGCCCGATGCGGGGCTCGATCCCAGGACCCTGGGATCATGCCCCGAGCCGAAGGCAGATGCTTAACTGACTGAGCCACCCAGGCGCCCCAAGGGTATTTATTTCTACATGTCCTGGGTTGGGAAATGCTGAATCACAACTTTTGCTTAGATTAAGAGATTAATTTACCTTCTTACTAGTATAGGAGTCCCTCAAACTGCCTGGTCTTGGCAACCTTCATGCCTGCTCCAGGTGATGCTGAGAGCCAGGAGCTTGCAGCATAGGGGGAGATGGTGCTGTGGCAGGAGTTTCGGTGCAAGGCCCGGGTTCCTGATTGGAGTTGTCACCCATGGATACTCAGAGGCCTGTGATCATGTGTCTGGATGCTGTGGTGATCAAGGCGAGTGGGAAGGGACAGGCTGACAAAGAAATGAACAAAGTAATTTCTTTTTTTTTAAGTTATTTTTTATTCCTTGTCTGATATTTTCTTTCTTTTTTTTTTTTTAAGATTTTATTTATTTATTTGACACAGAGAGACACAGCGAGAGAGGGAACACAAGCAGGGGGAGTGGGAGAGGGAGAAGCAGGCTTCCCGTGGAGCAGGGAGCCCGATGCGGGGCTCGATCCCAGGACCCTGGGATCATGACCTGAGCTGAAGGCAGACGCTTAACGACTGAGCCACCCAGGCTCTCCTGAACAGGTAATTTCAACTACTGATGATGATGATGAAGAAAAATAATCAAGGGTGTGACACAGTGACTGGGGAGGCCTCTGGCCAGGGCAGGAGTCATGGGCTTGCAAACAGGTGGATCTGAGCAGAGACCTGTATCTTACAGAGTCAAACTGGAAACAAGCATTCTGGGTAGAGGGGAATAGTGAGGGGAACAGGTGGCACCAAGTACGGGACAGAGCAGTGGCAAGCTGGTGGGCAGGGATGAGGTGGGAGAGGCTGGCTGATATTTTGGGCCTGGGAGGAGGTGGGATTTTTTTAAAGATTTTTTATTTATTTATTAGAGAGAGAGAGTACAAGCAGGGGGAGCAGCAGAGGGAGAGGGAGAAGCAGGCTCCCCGCTGAGCAGGGAGCCCGACGTGGGGCTCAATCCCAGGACCCTGAGATCATGACCCGAGCCAAAGGCAGATGCTCAACAGACTGAACCACCAGGCGCCCCAGAGGTGAGATTTTATTCTGATGGGAAGAAGGAAGCGTAGTACTGCAGAGCCCTATGAGTTCTGTTTCCTGCTGGTAAAATTCCTTATTGGGACTCAAATTCCAGCTCCCTGATCACAGGCCTATGTTCCTTTATTCAAAGATATTATTGAGCCTCCAGGGTGGCCAGACCTAGCAAATGAAAACAGAAGACGCCCAGTCCGATTTGAATTTCAGATCAACGATGGATAGTGCTTTAGTATAAACCTATCGGAGAATGTCAGAGTATCTTCCGTGTGCCAAGCCACCGCTAGGCGTCAGTCCGGGTTTGAGTAATCCATTTCACACGACCCCATGGCTTGGTGTCTTTGGAGGAACTGGTCAAATGTGAAGGTTAGAATCTGGTGTGGCTTGGGAGAGAGAGATGAGCCAGTTTCAAAAATCCGCTTTGGCTCCAAATTGTGACCTTGAACCGGTGATTCTTTTGGGTGCCCCAACTCTTGTTAGATGCCCACATAATGTTGATTGAAATGCCTCTGATGTTCCCTGCATCACAAACGTGTATCGTGTTGTATCCTGTTTCTCAGACGGATCTAGGTTCTGGCCTTTTTCACGGGAATTAAGAGAAGGGAGGGGAGCATGTTCCGCACTCATCCACTGTCCTCACTGGCTGTGAGTACCAAGGTAAGGTGTGAAGGCTGGAAGAATCCAGAGAGAGGTGATGTGGCCATGGGCTGCTCTTCCCATCACAGGGACTGAGTGGACACTGCCGTGGCGTCTCTACGTGCAAAGCCCACCGGGCCCCGCTCTCTGCAGTCAAGGTGTGTGGGTGTCCCACAGCCAGGCCAACCACAAGTGTGGCTTGTGGCCATTTCAGGACACAGTCAGGGAGGGGTAAATAATCCCTCAAAAGTAATCTCCTTAAGCTTTTGGGTCTGAGGAGAACTAGATGCTAAGAGGGAAACACATCCTGTGAATGAGGGATTTGGGTGTGGCCTAGCTGGGACTTCCTTCTGTTGGCACCAGAGGACAGAGGAACATTCTGGAGGCAGGAAGAACTTCTTTAAGAGATGAATTCCCTTTTCCTGGGGAGGGGGTGGCTCAGGAAACAGTGTGGTCACTGCTGGGCAGGGCGTTAGGAGTCCTCGGATCAGGGACCTAGCTCCGAAGCATCTGCTCTGGTTGGTTCATGGTGATGTCAGGAGTGCCCTGGCCCCTGGTCACCTGCTGTTGGGAGTCTACATTATACAAGGGGGTCAGTGACCCCATCTTTGTTATTGTCACCGTCTGACCCACACCCCTGTGCACATTTAGCCCTGTTTGCACCACCCTCACCCCCAGTTTGTTTCTGGGATATTGGCCTGAGTGTGGTGGGGGGAGAAGGACCTGAGAGGATCCAGGGATTTGATCCCTCTTCTGGAAATGGGGGCTCAGCCACTTTCCCCACCCATCAGTGTCCCCCCGACATGACTCAAGGCAGAATGCCACCGGAGGGCTGGCAGTTCCGATGCCCTCCCAGTATCCCCTTGAGTAGCAGACACCAGGGCTGGCCCATTCCCTTCCCACAGTCTTGGTGTCTACGTAGCAGAAGTTGAAACATCATCCAGCTCTGACTGGCTGGCTGAGGGAGGTCTCCCCTCTGTCCTGTCACAGTGTCCCCCACCTGTCCCTAGTTTCCCATCCTACAAGTATACTGCTCTCATCTCACAAGTGGGGCATGGCTCACTCCTACTTGAGGCCCATTGTCACACTCCTGGTAGAATGTCCACTCCCTGAGGGCAGGGACTTTGCTTGATATGGCTCCTGCTGTGTCCCCAACATTCAGCACCAAGTATGTGCCAAATAAATGTTTGGCAAGTAAAGGAGGGAATGGTGCAGCCCTAACACCTGGAGATCAGCATCTCCTATCCCACATGATACAGGAGAGGAACTGAGAGACTCTGTGGTGAAGGTTATTCCGCATCCCTGCAAATGAGGACAAGGCCAGGCCGCACTGGAGACTGGCAACTTCCAGCCCATCCTTCCCAGCCAGGCGCTGGACTCAGGTCACTCAACCTGATGGGAACACTGCCCGAGACGCCACGCCCCCTGGTGGCCGAGGATGGAGGAGCCCGAGATGCCCACAGCAACTGGTGACACATGCAGATGAAGACAGAGGAGGAGATACACTTCCGGTTCAAAGCCATACTTCTGAGCAGTTTGTACTTAACCCTTTAGGGGAGCATTTGTGTGCAGAACTCTATAGTAGCAGAATCTCCTCAGGACCACACACTCACTCCGCACAGAGTGTGACTAACTGCAGATGGAGCCTCAACTCCATGTTGCACAGACAGTAAGGGTGCGGAATCGTGCTTGGACATGACACTCAAAACAAAACACACACTGACCAGGGGGCCCATCTCTAGAGAGCTGTGTTTCAGAGAGCTTTTCAGAATATATACGACAGGGATGGGGCATAGGGTGCTGATCTCTCTCCCACAAACTCCTAGTGTAAGAATGCTATGTTTTTTGTTTTTTTTTTAAGATTTTATTGAATGGGGCACCTGGGTGGCTCAGTCATTAAGCGCCTGCCTTCTGCTCAGGTCATGATCCCAGGACCCTGGCAGATGCCTAACGACTGAGCCTCCCAGGCGCCCCAAGAATGCTATGGTTTTAAAAATGACATTTATTGTAGCAGCCGTAATTCATTGGGAGTATCGTATTTTTCATAACGCACTAATAGTCCCCTTTAACTATTTTCTGGTCCTTGAAAAAAGTACCCAAAATATCAAAGTACTTAAGGAAATCAAATTAACGGAAATGAATCTTTCCTTCCTTTTCCCAACCAATTGCATTATAATCTCAGCATGTGAGCATGACTTGGGGGTGAAATGAACTTTTGAATTCTTCAGCAATCCTCCTCCTCCCCGGCTCTCCGGGGACCAGCAGCAGCCCTTGGAGAGGGTCGGGGATGAGGCAGTGGAGCCCCTGTGGCCCTCAGAATCCTGATCCCCCTGCCTCTGTCCCTTGACCTAGGGAGACACCCCCCCTCCTCTGACCCCAGGAGCCCTTCAGCCTCTTGCATCCAGTTGGCAAGTCTGAACTGACTGGGGTTGGATCAGCGTGGTTCAAATCAAGGAAGCCATGTCAGGTGCTGGACAGACAGGACCAAGAGGCAAGACTGCCTGCCTCTCTCTGAGTAGCTTTCTTTGTGGGGAAATGTAAATCTAACGGGCTCAGCTAGGCCAAAGGGGAAAGCCAATACATATTGTGATCATTTTCAATTTCCAGGACCCCCAGTGCCCATTGGCCTGGGGCTGTGAAGTTCCCACTCCTTGCAGTACAGCAGGGTCCTGTTGGCATTCCGGTGGGGTGGGGGGGGCGGGGCAAGCACCGTGACCGAGCGTTCTGACACTTGCAGACAACATAGGCAGGTGTCCACAGTGGCGTCTGCCAGGACTGCCTGCGTTCTTCCTCCTGGGCTGCCAACATGTGCCAGGCCTGGGCCAGGACATTCCTGGCTGATGCTGGGCTGCTGAATGGAGCAGCGGTGGGGAGAGTGCCCCTGGCAGGCAGAGAGGTGGGAGCAAGCACAGAGTGTTCCAGGACCATTCAGGGAGGAGGTTGGACAACATCCAGGTGGGAGATATGGCTGGGACTTGGGGAGGGGCAGTGGAGATAGCCAGAAATGGGCGGAGTGACAGGATTTCTGAGGATTGGTGTGTGTGTGTGTGTGAGTGTGTGAAGGACAATAAGCCCTGCCCTGGCCACTCAGTGCTTGGGCCAGCTGCCCTGGCCACCCGCTGGCCTCTACGAGGTCCACTCCTATCCTCCCTCCCCTCCATCCTGTGACGACTTCCTGGCTGTGTTCGTCGTCCACTTCCCGAGTGTGTCCTGCAGACCCTGCAGAGCTTCTCCATACCATGTCCATTTGTGCTGAGCAGTCCTGCTGAAAGGAGCTTGCTTGGCTCTACCCGAGACGTTCCCCAAAACCTATGACTCCAACAGCCACTCTTTGTTCATTAATATCTGGCAATTTGTGGAAAATTTTCTGGGAACTGCTGATTTATTCAACCAGGGCATTGTTCTGCAGCACCCAAATGAGCCTACTTCCTGTGAAACAGTGGCCATCTCGAGACTGGCTTACTAGTCACACGTGATTCACTCCCAGCTGGTGGCCACATGCCTGCTGGTGGGTGGCTTGTCACATGGTGGATTTGTGGCTGTGCTCCGGTTGGGTGGGCTCAAGCTGTGATTCCTGCAGAAAGGCTGTGAAACTTGAGGTGGGGAAAACGGTGTCCAAGCTGATAGGGCAGGCAGAGTCCACCCCAAGTGATAAAGCCATTTATGGCTGGGTTGTTGAGTATGGGGCAGAGGGGGGCGGGCATCAATGGGGGTTGGTGGGATCACTGCACTGGGGGAGGTTCTTCCTGGCAGGGCCGTGGGGAATCTCTGATACATCCAGTGGCCAGTGCTTCTGCCTCAGGACCAAGGCCCAAAGGAAAGCTCAGACGTGCCCCTAGGAGTGAGCAGTTGAGAGCACCTTGGTGTTACTGAGGGGCGCGGTGATGAGAGCAACACGACGGCCTTGACAAAGTGTGGGTGGCAGCCAGGCACCATCTCTGCGCATTAAAAACAAGGCACAACCCAAGAGAATTGAAAACACGTTTAAACAAAAATGTGTAGGGGCATATTCGCAACAGCAACACTACTCACAACAGCCACAAGGAAGACACAACCCAAGCATCCATCAGCGGACGGACGGATAAGCAAACCGGTCCATCCATACAGTGGAGTATTATTCACCTTTAAGGAATCAAAGGCTGATTCATGTAGGTCGATGAACCTTGCAGGCATGTTAGTGAAAGAAGCAAGACACAAAAGGCCACATGTATGATCCCATTTATATGGCATGTCCAGAACAGACAAACCCAGAGCCAGAAAGCAGATTAGTGGCTGCCAGGGGCTGGGGAGAAGGGGAAAAGGATTGACAGTTAATGGGGACAGGGTTTCCTTTTGAGGCGATGAAAATGTTCTGGAACTAGACACGTGTTGGTTGTACAACACTGAAAATTAAGTGCCACTGAATTGTACACATTAAGTGGTTAATTTTATGTGACTTTCATGTCAAAAAGAAAAATTAAAAAAAAAAAAAAACCAACCAACAACACAAAAACAACCCTAGGCACATGGAGGCTGGCTGATGTGTTTCCTAAGAACACAGGAAATAGGACACTAGGGAAGCAAGCAAATGTGTCTGTGGTAAGGGCCAGGAAGGAACAGGCAGCTGTGGGGCGAATGTTTGAGGTCTTAGGGGCCCCCTCTCCTCCAGGCGGGACTGTTCCAGAGTCACATCATCAGTAGAGGAGAAGACTCAGGTTTCCACCAGGTCCTCCAGTCCAGGGGCTGGGGCTCTGTATCCTCACACTCTGTTGGTCCGCATTAGCTCCCTGATGCCCACTCGCCCAGTGGCCCCACTGGCCTGGCGAGAGGGCAAGAGCCGTCTCTGGAGTGGCGCACACAAGGGACAACGCGACAAAGACAAAGCGAGTGACGGCTCCTGCAAATTATTTTACTTTGAATATATAGGAAAAGAAATCCACAAACGGGAAGCTATGTTCTATGGTTATGTCTTTTAAACAATGTTTTGTATTTACAAAAATTTTTTTCCTGATTAAAAGCACCAGCTGAAGTTACAGGCTGCTAAAACCATATTACAAACCCATTAAAAGACATTATGCCAAACATACTTATTAAAAACCCTTAACAAAACAGAGACAACGCAATCAACAAATTTACCCACTGCACCAGGCAGCCCTTTTTTGATTTCCTTGCCAGTGTTCCCAATAAGTGGGGTGGGGCATGCTTACCCCAGGGAGAGGACCCTCGCTTTACCCGCGGATGACTGCAAACACCAGCGCAGGGGAGACAGCGGTGTGTGTATGCCAGGGAACCCGGGATCTCCCGGCCCAGTCCCCCAGATCCACAGGCCCTGAGGACCCCAGGAGGAGGTGGGAGAACACACGAAAGTCAGACTGGCTTTCAGTAATTTACCTGCCAACAGGGATCTTTCTGCTGCTCCCTTGCATCTCTGCACACTGAAAGGCTTGAAGTTTTTATCTGTTTTTCCTAAACAGTTATGACACTGTGTAAGGTCTCCCTGGGGGCTCACTTGCTGCCTATCTTAAACGCTGATTGAGTGAGAAACCGTGAGGCACTCAATTTGGACTCACAGGAAGGTACTTATGACAGCTTTATGTAACCAGAAGATGCTACGGTGAAGGGGAGGTTCAAAGCTCGCACACGCAGAAATGCATGTACACGCAGTTTGGCTTCCATAAAGCTATAGTGGAACATTAAATATTGAGTACTGAATTTTTAGCTGTAAACATAAAAACTTATCCTTAACTTTACATGAACATAGATAACAGAGTGGTCACTAAAAGCACTTTAACATCAGGACAGATGTTAAGTTTTGAGGTTCTTATTTCAACTGCTCTACATAAAAAATGCCCTAGAAGCAAAGAAAGGCTTAAATAAATACGCAGAGACAAACATGATGTACAGCGTGATTGAAGTAATGAGAGTCTGGAGAGGTCAGACAGTGCGGGGTCTAGGCCAATAGGGGCAGCTTGTGGCAAGAGGGGGGCTCTGTCCCATGGGTGGAGGGGAGGGCCTAGGGGATACCCTTGAGGGGGGAGGAAGACAGGACAGGGCAGCTTGTGGCCACATGTCACACCCTCCTCTGTAGGCCTCACGGGCCCAGGGGGGTCAGCCAAGAAGGTGGCCCTGAGCAGCACAGGACAGTGCTAGGCTCTCCTGGGTGACCCAGGATGCCACACAGATGGTGGGTCCTCTTAGGACAAGCCCTGGCCAGCCCACGCCTCCAATCAGCAGCTCACTTTGCACGCCTGTCGCTGGCCTCCAGTGGGCAGCAGGGGCCTGACGCTGGCCTGGTAAGGGCAGTGGCCCTGTGCAGGGAGGTCTGCTGACAGCCCTGCTTGTGGCTAAGGCACACTCAGGCCTCAGGGCCTGAGCAGCTGACCTGAGTGATCCCAGTGTTCCTTCTGTCAGACACTGAGGCTTCGAGAAGCAGCCCTCACAGTGTAAGGGTAACAAGATGCAAACTAACAAGCCACCCTGACTAGCATGACCACTCAGCACTCCTCTGTGGGGAGACGCTCCCAGGCACCGGAAGCTGGAGGTGGCTACCTCAACTGCCCCCAATGCCACCATCACCACTGGGGTACCTCCTCAACTATCCAAGAGGAGCACAGAACCGACCATGGTTGTCTGAGCCTAGCAGAGCCTCCTGGGGTCCAGCTCAGGAAGAGCTTTCAACGCTGTCCCAAGCCCCAAGGCGGGTAGGTCTCCTCATCCTCCCGAGAACAGCGTGAGGGGCCAGGCGTCTGTGAATGTCCTCTGCCGAGGAGGCCACAGAGCTGCCAGGAAGCAAGCCCCTTCTTCGTTCAGGCACCCTGAGTGGGGCTGAGGAGGGTCCCCTCCCTTCTCCTCTGCTTCCTGCCCAGCAGTATGGATGCTGATGGGGGAAGGCGGCTGACGCAAACATAGGAGTCTCAGCCCCCGGCCCCAGCTCTGCGAATCACCACACGCACGCACACACATGCACACCCGTGTCTACAAGAACGTGCACCTCCATGGCTGGACACTGAATCCAGGCAAGGTGCAGATGTTTGGAAGCCGAGTTCCTGGGTCCCCCAGGATTCCTGACCAGAGGCCCTGGCTGTCTGATGGGGGGACACTGGACAGAAAGGCAAGCTGGGAAAAGTGTTATGGTGGGATGTGCATTTTTGTCCCTGACATGCGCCATCACTTCTTCCCTCCAATTCTGGGGCAGAAACTGGCGTTTTGCCTCTGGGCTCTGGAAGCTGCTGTGAGCAGAGGAAACACTCCGGCCAGGCACGGAGGCCCAGGTGATGGAAGTCATGTGGCAATGCACCAGCGGTCCCACCCACCCTGGCAACTGGCACCCCACTTCCCGCCCAGACACGCTCCCTTGAAGGCGTGACTCAGACGTGGAAGCAGAACTGGCAATTCAAGTCCATTTTAAAGGATGGCTCTAGAAAGTTGGCTCCAATATCCCACCTGCAAGCCTCAGCACTGGGGGTCTTGTTACATGGTGGGAATGGCTGGCCAGCCCTTCCTGGGAGGGCGGAATCAGCCCTGCACACTCCCCAGGGACTTGGAAGCTCTGGAGACAGTCAGAAAAGAAGCCTGGGGACACCCACTCCAGCACACCTCCAAGGAAAGCTCAAGTGCCGTCTGGATGGAAGTAGGGGACACACCGGGCCCCACAGAGGCCCCGAGAACCTGGGCGGCTCCCTTCAGGAGCCTCACAGGAGGCTGGCCAGGCTTGTATTGGGTCCATTCTGAGCTTGGAACTGCACGGGGGGTGGGCCATCCGTCCACTGCAGAGGGGAGAGAACACACAGGTGAGGTCCTTCCCAGGAAGGGGCAGAGGTGTGCCGGGCTGCGTGTCCGCCCTGGACTGCTGCTCTTTGGGCTGAATGCCCAGCCAGGGCCCTCTGTCCACCTCGCCTGAGTCAGCAGGGCCCCTGGGAAGTGCCGTATATCCCCGACTTGAGGAGCGATGCCGTCTCCCCCATCTGAGGGGCCCCTGAGGCTAAGCTGAGTTAGGGATGCTGGAGACATGCAGGGAGACGGCAGCCAAGCGTGTACTTCCCTTCTCAAGGAACATGTCCCCTGGGGGCTGCAAGCCAAGGGAGCAGGCCCTGAGGAGTCAACCAGCACCCTCTTTTTACCTCCCCAAACCCAGTGCCTATACCGTGATGAGGTTGTGTTCAGGGAGACTGCAGGCTTCAATGTGGTCCTGGAGCAGCTGCTGCGAGAAGTTCTGGTGCATCTGGGCGGCTTCGTGGGCGTCCATAGCATTCCCGCAGGCCTTGTTCAGGTCTAAGGGTGGGATGTACACATAAGGTAGATGCACCTTGCCATACCCCACGTCCTCCCCGTGGACGTGGGTAGAGCCCTAAGGTCAACCCTGCTCTACCAATGAGTTCCTGTCTATCTGGCATGTCACCTGCCCTAAGCCCTGTCTCAGGGTCAGCAAAGCCCACCTGCCAACGGCCCTCACACATGTCCTCCTGAGCTCCTCAGTCACATTCTTGGAGGTGCGTGAGTGGTGTGGCTGACACAAGGGTCGGTTGGGCAGTGAAAGCCTCAGGGCTGTGTCCTGTGGACACTGGCCCTCCTGGGGAGGTCCTGGCCAACCCTCGGGCACACAGGAACTCATTAGAGCAGGGCGCCTGATACCCACTCCCGAGGCAGAAAGACTGAATGGGCCCACAAAGCCCACTGCAGACGGGAGCAGCCTGCCCTCTGCCTCGTCCCCACGGCCCTCGGTAAGACTCTGGAGTTTAGCAGCACCATCTACACCGGGGAGCAGCAGGACCAACACGGACACGGCTCAGAGCCTACTGAGCGCCCCGAGCATCCTGGCCAGCATGGGCCGACAGGGACAACTGCCGCAGCCAGTCATGGAGAAGGAAACCGAGGGTGAGGGCTAGGGCTCACAGTCCACTTCTTCACCCAGAGAGACTCCAAGAAATGGCCTTGTGGAGAGGGCGAACCGATCCTGTGTGCAGCTGTCATGAGTGAGCCTAGTGCCCACTGCCCCCAAACAGGGCCTGCCGTGGAGCCTGAGCGTATGCTAGAATTGGGACTGGGGCGTGTGGAGGCCCAGTCTGAGCACAAGCTCATCAGGGCTTACCTGAGATCTTTTAGACTTGGGCTCCCAGCAGCCCTGATCTCTGGGAAGGGCTGGCTATTGCACTCACCTCTCAGCAGGGCTGAGGACCATAGCTGCACGGACATGTCTGGGATCTTGCTGGCCAGCTGCATGGCAGGCACCACCATGTTGTTACTCTCCTGTTGACCGAGAGCAGCCAGGGAAGGGAGTGGGGGCTGGGGCCAGCAGCGGGGACAGCCACACCGAGCCCAGGCTGTGCCCCCCTCCTGCTGCCCAGAAAACTCCTATTCCTACTTCAGAGCCCATCTCAAATGACCTCCTCTGATGTACTCTTCAACCGCCTCAGGAGAAAATAAACTGCCCCCACTCTTCAGCTCTGCAGGTACCTCCTCATCAGGGCACTGCTGGCTACGGACAAGTCTACGTGCCTTTGTCTCTAACCAGAGCAAAAGGCACTGGTGGTAGTCAGCTCTGGACCCAGATCAGGAGCCAATTAGAAATGCACATTCAGAGGTCCCAGGGCCTGGGAGGAGGAAGCAGTCCGCCCTGGTGGGGGTAAGGAGGGCTGAATGGGTAGAGGAGAGAGAAAGGGAAGTGTCTCTTCTACATACAAGCCCACTCTTGTGGGAAGCTACCGGACATGTGGGGCTATGGGACACCAGGGCATGTTAACTCTCCAACCCTGACGGTGCGACTGCACACCACCACCCCCCCTCAATACCTAGGATGTACTGACAGTGCGCAGGGGGCCCTCAACACCCATCCCTGACCCCATGACGACTGGAAGCACTGCTCCGCCCCTGCTTGACCTAGGGACAACAAACTTTGCTGGCCTGGATGTAAGATTCAAGGTGATAGGGGAGAACTCTCTATATAGCAGCTCCTGGCAGATACCTGCCATGTAATCAAGAGATTTACAAATCCTCAAATCCAACTCCTGAGGCCTAGCTTTAGCACAGGCAGGACTGTGTTGAGAACATAAAAGCCCAATGACTTCACACTGCCCCACGCCTGGCACCTCAAAGATGAGCTCCAGGTGGGTCTCAAAGCTTTTCAGAATTAAATAAAGTCTTTTCAAAACCTCAGAATGCACAACAGAACACGAAAAACTACTCTTCTCCTTGAGGCCTGGGGTTGGGCCTCTGTTTGGAGGCTGCCAGAAGGAGAGTGCCCCTTGGCTCTCCTAGGCAGGCTCCCCCATGCCAACTTGTAGCCCCACAGAATTTGGTATGAAGATGTGTGATTTAGAGAACTATCCCATGTGGGGGCTGCTCACAAACTCATGATGCCTCTGGACCCTCCAGCCTGGCAGGCTCAGGGCAGAGTGGGCAGTGTCTCCCTGACCTGGAGCCGCTTGAGGCCAGGCCCAGGCCCAGACCTGGAGCCGCTTGAGGCCAGGCCCAGGCCCAGACACACAGGGAGCAGTGGAGGTTCCTAAATAAGCTCGTAAGATGCTGCGGGATCACCTCAAACGTGAACCAGAGCTGCCGCTGAAAAGCTGCTTTGCTTACCCTGTCCCACGCAAGGGGGCTTCTGGAGACTACTAGACAAATGAGAGCCAGTGAGGTCTGGTTCTAAGCCTGGGTCTGCAGTTTGGGGCTCTGTGACCTTAATCTCCCCAGCTGGAAAACGGGGGAACCACATCCACCACACCAAGACATGAGGCAGGTGGCCCACACTCAGCAGGGCCTCATGTTGAGCCCCTGGTTCCCATCTGGGCCCCAGACCCACAGTGAGGCCACTGTTCCCAAGTGTGCTCAGAGGCTGAGGAACAAGGTGACAGGGTATTCTAAAAGGAGCAGAGCTGCACTCTGAAGGGAGAACCCAAAGCTCGTCCTCTTCCTTTATGGGTGGTGACGCCCCCAGTGTTCAGGCCCTGGCCCCTGGGAAATGCTTGTCATGTTACTATGGGGAGGGGAACGTGCCAAAGTTGTTAAAAAATGCTCATTCTTAGGGAGCCCTAGGGTTTGATCAGATAAAGCTCTACGGGCCTAGACACGTAACCCATGTTAGTGAAAGTGAGGCTGGCTAAACTATGAAGCATATGCTACTTCAAAATTCTTGCTGCCACTGAAGAAAACTCTCACCCAGTGGTGCAGAGAAAGACAAGATATCGAATTATGGAACAGCCTGAAAAACAAAACCTATGTGTAGGCAGAGACAGGTATTGGAAAAAGCCAGAAGACATGCAATCGTTTCCTCTTTTGTTTCTCACGCTTTCTACGATGATCATACCATGTTATATAACGTGAACAAACGTGATCTCAAAAAAACGGCCTCGAGAGATCAATAGGTAAGAGCAGGAGAGCAGGTAAGAGCACAGCCCAGGTTCCCCATCTGACTCGGAGACTTGGAGTCGGCTGATTCCACTGGGGACGAGCCCCAGGGGGCCATTCTAGGTAGAGGTGAAAACATGGGGTGCCCTGAGGACGACACTGTGTGTGCTGGGCAAAATGGAGCCCAAGGGATCTGGCTGAGAGGACACACCTCTCCACCCCCAGGTATTAACACACAGAAAGGGGAACCTGCCTTCAGCCCTGCCAGTTCTGGACAGCTCTGGAAAGCCCGTGGGACTCTGCCTGACCACTGCCTGCAGCCGGCACTGGGCCTGTCTGCCACACAGACCCACCCTCCAGGATCCAAAGCTCCCCTTCACCCCCGGACCCCTGCCCGAGCCTCATGGAGCAGTGGGGAGTGGGGAGGTTACTGAGATAAGTTCACTGAGGGGCACAGGATGCAAAGTACTGCTAGGCGGCAGTCCGTAAGCACCTTGCAGGCCCCCTGCCTCTCGGCCCAGCCCTAGTCACTCACTCTGTGGTTCCCCAACACATAGAAGATGTGGCCCAGGAGCACAAGGGAGCAGGCTGTGAGTCGGTTCAGGTCCTCTGCGTTGGACATCTTCAGAGTTTCTCGAAGAAATCGCCTATGTGGGAACAGATGCTGAAGGCCCATCGGGACGCCTTATCGCTAGGAAGAGGCTGCAGCCAACTCAAGGCCCTGAGCAGAGCCCACTTGTCTCAGGGACAGAAGCCCTGGGCACACACGGTCAGGGAGCAAAAAGCACCTGGAGGGCCGACCCAGGAGGTGCCGGGCAGGGGGCAACCTGTCCTCTCCCTGTACTCACTTGGCCTCATTGTAGCGTCCCTGGAAGAAGGAGAAGAGCCCGCGCACGTAGAAAGCTGCTGCTCGCAGGCAGTGTGAGCTGACAAGAGAGACAGGGGCATACTCTGGGGGGGGGGTTTGTGAGCGCAGCAGGCTTCCAAAGGGGAGCGAGAAGCGCCGGGTACCCAGGGCAGTTGGGTCCCACCAGCACCGGCCCCACCCCAAGAGCAGAGAAAGCGTAAGACAACAGGTCAAGTGGGCACTCAGCACTCGGGCCACGTACCTGACAGGGAAGCTATGGTCTGGATTGATCCTTTCCAGCAAACTGTACAGCTGTGGCAGAAAGGTCAGTTAGGATCATTTTGTATTTTGAAACATGACAAAATTCAGCCTCAAGCGTGCCACTAAATTGACTAGGGCTGCTCGCATCTTCCCAACCCAACCTGAGAGCATCGTGCCCTCCCCCCAAATCCCAGGCCTGAGTAACCTGAGCGGGGAGCAGGGTCAGGACCTGTGAGGACAGGTGAGGGCACTCCAGGAGACTGCATGCAGCTGTTTACTTCCTCACGCCCTGCACCCCACCCAGTGGCAATCACGACCCCCATTATGAAGGGTGGGGGTTGGGGGGCCTCACAGCCTCAGCCTGTCCCACGTCAGGTGAGGGGGCTGGGCGGCCAGGGCAGCAGCTCAGTCTCAGCCTTTGTATGGTCAGAAGGACCCAGTGTGGGGGAGCGAGGTGGGAAGATAGGCCCACATGGGTCTTGTGGGCGGGGGGTGGGGTTTATCTGGAGGTGCAGGGATCCTGGGAGGCTCTGATAGGCAGCCACGTGACTGACGTTCTAGGTCTCCTGTGGCTGCCAAGGAAGGAGGGGTAGAGGACACGGCTGAAGTGAGCTGAAGCTGCTTCCAGTGTCCCCACAGTACCTCCAGGAGGCGGACGCTGGGACGGCAAAGGACACAGGGAAGCCGAGCTGTCCCATGACCCACCAAGTGTAACCCATGGAGCCCACTCCTAGCCCTATGATGACCCTGCCCATTGCTTCCTAACTGTTGGAGCAGACAAGGCTGGGCTTTCTGCTCCCCGGAGCCCAAAGCATCCAAACCCAAAAGCTGGGAGGTCCACTAACCTTTTTTTTTAAAGATTTTATTTATTTATTTGACAGAGAGAGATACAGCAAGAGAGGGAACATGAGCAGGGGGAGAGGGAGAGAAGAAGCAGGCTTCCCGCGGAGCAGGGAGCCCGACGTGGGGCTCAATCCCAGGACTCTGGGACCATGACCTGAGCCGAAGGCAGATGCTTAACGACTGAGCCACCCAGGCGCCCCTCGGCTAAACTTCTTATAGACTAAAGATAAAACGAAAGCCACTGAGGTGGAAAAACAACTAAATCTCAGATACTCTAGAGGCAGGAGGCCAGGGCTGGGAGAGGGCAATCCTAGGGCTGAGGGGGGGATCCCAGGGCTGAAGGGCATCACAAGGGGAACCTGGTGTGAGGGCACTTGCCCTATAAGGACAAGCCCTGGGAGCCCCCTACCCTTTATGAGGTTGGATCTTAGGACAACCTAGGAGCACAGTGCAAATGGCTGCCTGAGCTGCTGCTCCTCAGAAGAGAGCCAGGAGGCCTCACTGACATTCTAGAACAGCTCAAAGTAGAAGAAACTGGATTTTTTTCTGTGCAATTCAATAAAGCTTGGCTCATTTTTAACAGGGAGAAATCTTGTTTAGCTAGGGAACGTTCCTGTCCTAGACCCCGTCTGCCCCAACCATGCCTGCAACTCTGGGTGGGACAGTACCGTTTGCTGGATGGTGAAACCCTGGGGCTGCTGAGATCTGCTGGTGCCCAAGACCACCCCAACCCCACCGCCCCCGAATAAGAGTTGAAAAGATACCAAACATGAAGCATGTCACCTACTACCTCTTGGTGTCTATTTCCTTCCCGTATATACACACTCGCCAGATTGGTCACGATGAAGGCCCACAGCTCCTGGTGGTTGGTGAGCTAGAACAGGACACATGGCCATTAGAGGGCCAGGCCGGGCACAGTCCCATCACACTGGGGTCACTCAGTGGCACTGGAGCCACCCAATCCTCCACGGCAGCTAATGTGGAATCACTTTCTTTCTTTCCTTTCAGACAGATCCCCTCGCCTGCTTCCTGAACCCCAGGAGCATAGAGCTGTTAGTTCTCTTCACTATAAAACCGTCATCCACATTAGGAGAAACTTAGGAAACAGAGAAGAGGAAAATCAGCCGCCCCTGATCCTGCCCTGAGAACACACTGCACTTCAGTCTATTTTCTGCTTGTTTCTCAGGACTGAGACCCAGACAGCCCCTCCCTCCACACCACAACCAGCGACCCCTGGGACCCCAGGGTGGGCTGATACAGCAGAGGCATGTGCTGGTCCTGGGGAGGACACCGTCAGGAGGGTAACTGAGGCTGTCCGACACCAGAGATGCCGCTGATGGCTGGTGGCGGATGGACCGTTGTCCTCAGTTCTTGGGAAATAAGAGTGGTTGAAGGCGGGACGAATCTGAGCAGCCCGAGCAGTACCCAGCCCCTCGTTCCCGGCGGCGCTGAGGCCGCACAGCTGTGCAGGAGACTGAGGCTGCCTAGGAAATGCAGCCCCCCGCCCCCCGGACCCCAGCACGTGCCGAGGGGGCCCAGGACGTCTTCTGACGTGAGCATCACGCTCTGGTTTGTTTGCTGGAGGACTGCAGGCGGAGCACGGGTCTGGGGCCGGGGGGGTCTGGGCGAGCACCCTGGCTGTACCACTTCCCACGTGGCCTGGAAGCGCGCCGTGCGGACTGCCCTGCGGTGCACACCATCAAAGCAGCAGCAGCCCTTTGTGGGACACCGAGACGGGGAGCCACGAGGCCACGGGGTAACTGCAGGGAACAGGGCGGCTGTGTGTGGCTGTCCCAGTACCACCAGGGCCCAGAGCAGCGGGCGCGGACGGAAAGGCTCAGAAGGCCATGGGAGCGGCCCCGTCCACCCCTCATACTCATGCATGCTGCCAGAGGCCCCGCGCATTGCCAAGACAAGCTGGGGGCGCGGAGCACTCCAAGGAGCAGTAATACCGCTGAGCCCAGCCCCAGGAGCCAAGAGATCTGAAGACTGGCACGAGGGACAGAGCAGAACTCCTCACCCGACGGTGCACACGACACTCCCACTCCCCCCACACCTCTGCTTGGGGCCTCCTCAGGACCCCTGGGCGGAAGGTGTTGCCAGCCTCCTTTTCCCATGAGGACACCGAGGCCAAGGTGGAGATGTGCTTATCTGGTCCTGGAATAAGACAGGCAGAACCGGGATCTGGCACTGGACTATCAAATCCCGGGCCCAGGGTGGCTCTCTCCAGGAGGCCGCGGCACCAGCTTTCTCCCAGGGCCTGTTGCGATCCTGTCTGAGGCAAGGACTTCGCCCCAGCGGAGCTCCTTCATGACCCCCAGAGCAACCAGGCTGCCGCAGGGTGAGGGCAGACCCCGTCCTGCCATGAGGGTGGCTCCAGGGAGCCCCTGAGCCCTGCCGAGTGACTCTGCATCTTCAGCTGTGACAGGAGCCAACACCAACCTGGCAGGTTATCAGGAAGGCTGGGAATTAGGAGTGAAAGAGGCTGAACGGGCCGTGGCACCAGTGGGCACTGGGCTCTCCCTGACGGCTGCCCTCCAGGCTCGCCCCACCCCAGGCTGGCCAAAAGCCTCCTTGCCCGCAGCTATCCCTTGTCATACTGTGCTGCCGGCGCTGGCCTTGCCGTGGACAGCCCGGATGAACGGCACGTCACTATCATGGCCGGCGTCAGGCTGAATGCTGCAGAGTCGCCCACTGAGCACAGTTTTGCGCAGAGGTTGTCCTCATCAGACCACGCCCGACGCCTCACTGAGAAGCACCGCCCGCCCCTTGGAGTGAGGGCCGGCACCTTACCCGCAGGGCTGTGGTGAACTGGGCTTCTGCATTGTCCATGCAGTTGACAGAGACACAGTATAGGCCCTGCAAGAAGAAGGCACGGAGGGCCTGAAGCCACGCAGTTTGCCCAGGGCCGCACAACTCAACAAGTGACTGCTGAGCCAGCCACCTCTGAGCTTTACTCCAGCAAAAGGGCAGAAAGATGGCGGGCTTAAGTATTCCCTCCTCCCGGGACCTAACTCAACTCAGACTCCAGATGCTTATCAGACTCCGGCCCACCAGAACATCTGGATCCCGCGTGGGGCAGCGGTCACGGGATTCCTTGCTGGAAGGGGGCGGGGGGCGGGCAGCCCGGGGCACTCACCAGCAGCGTGTGCAGCTGTGCCGCGTGGTTGGAGAAGAGCCGGGGGGACTGCTGGCACAGCTGGCAGACCTGGGAGATCTGCCAGGAAAGAGCACGCTCACCGTCACAAGGCCTCGAACGTGGCACCCGCTGTCCCAGCAGCCTTCGGGAGACCCCAAAGCTGACAGGTGTGCCCACATCCGACCTTCCCTGGGCCACAAAGTCCCAGCAAATGCATCTGTCACGAGGGCCAAGTGCAGCCCTGATCTCCTTGAGAACGATGACCCCTGTCCATTACCCCCACTTCATCCTCCCTTTCTGACATGCGTCTCAGCCATACAGTGCCTTCCCCCTACTCAGGGCCCCCACACCCCCATCAGGAAGGTAAACATCAGAGATTCTGGATTGGGGCAGGAGGAATGCTAGGATCACCATCAGGGGACCCCAAATCCTCAGACCCTGTGTTCCTTGGGCATGCAAACTTTCAGGGAAAGAACCACTGATTTCTGTTATGTCCGTCAGGGTCACGAACTAACAGAGCATAGTGAAATGACAAGATTGGATGTTCTGCTGACACACACCGGGCAAATTTACACTCTCCCACGGGATGACTTCTGAGACCCGGCAGACTCCAACAGCTTTCCCACCCATGCGCGTGGCCTCTGGCAGCATTACCTCCTGCAGCGCAGTGGCCTTGTGTCCTGTGACAAGCCTGCACATGATGATGTGCTCGAGCAGGATCACTTGGAAGGAGGACAGGATAGGGCTGCAGTCAAGCACTGGGGGCGAGAGGTGTGGGTGAGCACTCAAGGGGCAGCTGGAGAAGAGACCCTAGGAGATGGACACAGAGCCTCCTGGGGACTCTGCATCCTCCCACTGCCCACATTGGCCCCTGGGCTACCCAGGTCTGAGCCTATTTGCTCTGCTGGGCACCAGCTCAGCACCAGCTGTCACCTCTCTCGGTGCCCACTGCACCCTAGAGTGAGGGGGTTCATCTCCCTATCCGGGTGGGGAGACAGGCCCAGAGCCAGGTTTTAGTGACCAGAGCGTTCTAAGAGTAAGAAATCCCTGGAGAGATTTGTCTTCCATCCTCACTCCACTGTGACCCAGGGGGGGTGCTCCAGGGCACTCCGCACAGTGGGTTCTAGAAATGTTGCAGTAGCCCAGGAGAGTGAAATTGTGCAACACGCCTCAGGCAGCGGTGAGGGAACCCAGCTCTTGGCTTCCCTGAGAGGCTGTCCTTACATTGGAGCCAGATGGTGCCCACAGCCCTTTCCCAGCTCATCTGGAGGGAAAGAACCACCATCCCTCTGGGCTTTGGTTCTCCAGTTCTGAAGGCTCCTCCCCCAGCAGCACTGATGAGGGCACAGGAAGCAGATGAACAGATTAACGGGGGTGCTGAGCCAGCCAGGGACACGTGAGGCTCTGGGTTCCTACTAGCCAAAGGTCCCTGGTCCCGCAGGATGGATTAGCTGAGTATCCAGGAAGAACCCACAACCTCCAGAGGACCTGCCGTTGGTTAGGGAGATCTAAGTTCCAATCCCAGCCTCACCCGGCATGATCCATGTCACGATACTGAGAACAGACAGCAAAGCAGCCACTGTCTCTTTCAACTGAGCACTGCTGTCCCAACAGGCCCTGCTCGGGACCCACTAACCCTCACAGCCATCTTGAGCAGTGGGGGGGGGGATAGGGCAGATATGGCACAAGAACCCCTCTGGCCAGGGATCAAGGATCAAGCCTAGGCTTGGCCTGCTCTGTCCCGACCCCAGATTGCCCGCATCTTCCAACTGGGTTAACAAGACCCACAGGTTAGGGTTAGGGTTCTACTCAGGGCTGCTGTCTTTCTGGGTTCTTCAGGCCAGCCCAAGAGGTGGCACTCAGGCCATCCACCAGGCGGCGCTGTGGCTCCGAGACCTGCCAAGTAGAGCCGTGTCCATCCAGCCCCCCCGAGACTTACTCTTGAGCTTCTCCAGCTGCATGAGGGCTTTGTCCGTGTACTTCTGTGCTTTCTCCAGGTAGCCAGCCTGCATGGAGTGCATCACGGTCACCTGATGACAAGACCAGACAGCGGTGGTCACTGTGACCCTCTTTTCCCCGCTGTAGCCGCCAGGGCCCCAGTCGCCCGGAGACTCACCAGGTAGACGAGCACACACATGTGCTCCTTAGGCAGCCAGTGGAACAGGTCAGCGGGGTTGCTGGGCAGGATCTCATCATCGTGCAGCGTGGAGATGGTCTGGATGCACTGCTGCAGCTGCTTCAGGCACGGCTTCACACTCTTCACCTGGAGTGGGCGAGTGGCGCCACACACCTGAGGGCCTGCCGACTCGCACCGGGTGCCAGGCCCCTCAGGATATGAGGCCCCTGGGCAACTAGCCAGGGCCTGCCTGTCCAGCCACTTCCTAGCCCCTTCCTCCCAGGAGGTCCTGCCATGCTCACTGCCTGCAGGAGCCCCCCACCCCGATGGGTCAGCCAGCTCTTGGGGTGCAGGGCAGGACCAGGGAGGTCATCTGTGGGACTGAGGCTTGGCCACCACCCAGTTTGGGGCCCAATACCAAGGCCTGAGAGAAGCCTGTTCAAAGACCCTGCTCAAGCCACGCTTCTTTCCTGTAGTAAACCTCAGGAGAGGAAGGTAGGGCTGGGGCAGCCGGTTACCCTGGGGGGTGTGAAGTGGCTCCCTGGCAGTCCTGCAGGTGCCATGGTTTGTACAGACTGGCCTCTCTGCACCGGGAAGCCCTGTACCAAGGCCCCCGTAGGCCATCTCCGCAGCCATGAGCACCACATAAGAGTATGGTCTATACTCCTAGGTGTTGAATGCGGTGTTTAGCCCAACAGGCATAGCTGGGTGCAAGTGGGGGAACAGAGGAAGCCCCTTACCAATGAGATACCCACTAGGCTCTGCCTGTGGCCTCCTAGCACACCAGAGGTCCTGCCTGTGCTTGGTCACTAGGCCAGGGTACGGTAAGATGGACGGAGTAGCACACCCAAAAGGCTGCAATGTCACCCACGCACGGATGCAGCTGCTCCTCAAACACACGAGGATTACAATCTACTCTAAGACACAGCTGATCCTGTCAATCCCTTCTCGAACTCCATAAAGCTGTCATCAGCTGGGGGATGGTGGACACACTGCTGGAGCACCTGCTGTGGGCCAGGCACCATGCCACAATCCTCAGTTTATTCTCATGGATTCCATAAACTGCCCTCAGATGCTTTCAACTGTCCACGCACTGAGTGCACCATTATTCCCGCCATGATGCTAGCCATAGGAGACCCCCATTCCAACAGTGCCCTCTGCCCACGGGGACAAAGCACTTGTGCCAGACCATGATAAGGTGTGTAGGGAAGGCTGAGCCCCTAATGATAGACATGTCATGTGGCTAGTGACAGGAGGCAACCACAGAAGTGAGGTCTTGGCCTAAAGCCCACTTGCAGCCTGCTCACTCCCCATTAGCCCTTGTGTGGGAGGCATTACATACCTGCCCGGCATCCAAGTAGTGGGTCACCTGGAGGACCAGGAAGAAGACACGCAGAGACTCCTTCTGGATGGGGTTCCCTTGCCAGTTCTCAACTATCTGTCCACAGAGGGTCAGCAGCGGGTGCACTTCCTGTAACTTGCGCTCCATCAGCAGCAGCTGGGGAGGGAGGAGCAGGTGCTGGGAGCACCTCTTGGTGCCCAGATCTGCCCCCCTCCAGGGGAACACCAGTACCACACAGAGGGCAAAAAACCAACCCGAGGCTTCTTCCTTAGCACAAATCCTTGGAATCGGAGTTTCACTCTGGGGGGCCTCGCCCTTGCTACAGCCTGCTGTGTATGAGGGTCTGGGCCCACAAGAAGCTACACTATGGCAAATGAGCAGGGCCTGGCCTCATGTCCTCCACACCAGCCCCACTCCACCCAGCCTTGACTTACCATTCCTTTGCTGAGCAGGAACAGGGCCCTGGAAAAGAGAGGGTGAGTCAGTCTGTGAGGCCCTGGCACCTCCTGGGATGACTGTGCCACCCCAATGTTCATGGGGACCTAATGTGCAGCAGTCCCTGGTGGTCCCCAGTGAGGTCTGTTTTATTTATGAGGCTGTTCTACTTCATCCTGTTTGAGCTTTACTTTTTTTGCCTGGATTAGATGTTCATGAGGCTCAAAAGCCCAGAAGGCATAACCAGGTGCTCAGAAAGTGTGGAGTAGCAGACTACGGAATGGCAAGCGTGCCACAATCCCAACCTGGATGACAGAGTAGAGAGGGGCTCCGTGTCAGCGGATGGCACTGGGCAAGCGCTGGGCGGAGGCAGGGGCTGCTGCTTTCAGGAATCCCTATGGTTGTGCAGAGCCCACAGGCCCTCTGTTTGTTCAAGATCAAAGTCTCTGTCCCGCCTGTCTTGGCAGAATCCCTGTGTGCTATAATACTCCATCAGGTAGGTACCATTCTCCCCATCTTTTGGGTGAGAAGACTGAGGTGGGGAGATCACAGTCACACAGAACAGATGTCTATGCTCCAGGCCACCACGCCATTCCCCGTTGTTACCTCAGGGCAAGTAGACTGTAGGGTCTACCTGCCCATTGTTCAACCATCAAAATGTAGGGCTGGGAACTTTATATCAAGGGTCCCACAGTGTCACACATGTTATCACCCTAGATTTGTGGTCAGAGGTTCTGGGCCAAGTGATCTGCAGCTTGATCTGCAGCTGCTGTGCCCTGATGGAGCTGACCCAGGCCGCCTGTCCACAGCAGTGGCAAGAAGCCTGGCAGGAGACACTCTTGAGTGAACATGTGTAGTGTTCAGCTGTCCCCATGCCCTGTTGGGCCTGAGAGGCACCAGGAACCCAGTGATAGCTACAGCACAAAGGGGGCAGGAAAGGCCAGGAATGTGGGGCCAGAGTGTGTAACAGCCACCATCTCAGGGCAGGACAGCCTGGAGGAAGCTGAGTGGCTCCAGCGGGCACTTTCAAGTCTCGAGTTCAGAGAACAGAGCCGGGGACAGTTTTTTCCCAACAACTTCACGGGCTAAGATTAGCCTCAGTGAAACAAAACGTTTCAGAACCCGAATGCATACAACAGAGTAAGAGCACTGGTGCCTGGTGCCTGTCCACTGTAGAGCTCTTTAAGGGGGAAAAAAGAGACAGACTGGAGGCCTTCGCAGAGGGTACACAGTGAAGCACCAGTGCCCCCTGACCCCTGACCCCAGAGTACCAGTCTCCAGACCTCAGTCTAAGCAGTTCTGTGGGTAACATGAACCTACGTCCCCTCTTTTATACGAACGTCCACTCACTTGGTCTCCTATTGTACATCTAAAAGCTCCTCAGTGTCCCCTGAGCAGGGACACCAGGGTTGCCCGCAGACACTGCCAAGCACACCACGCATGCCCTCTGGGAGCACCACTCGTGCATCTGTGCCTCAAAGGGACCAGCCCAGCACATCATACAAGCACTTTTTAAGAGATACTAGATCCATGCAAGAACCGAGAATGCAGGCTGCCCGCCCCTCTTCAGTCTACTCTCCCCTCCAACTTCATGAATCAACAGGGCAAGAGATGTCGGGTGCTGCTTTCATCTGCATGGTTTTTACTCTGTGCAAAAGTGATCCCCATTTCGAGCCAGAATGCCAATGTTCTTTGTCCTCTTGGACAAGATAACTGGGCCGTCTCCAAGTAAGAGGGACAGGGATGTGGAGAAAGGGTGCCTACCGTGTGTACTCGGATCCCACCACCCGGGCGTACTCAGCCCCCACGCCCAGGAGGTCGCAGGCTGACACCAGGTCCTTCTCAAGTGTGTGCAGTTGCTAAAAAGGAGAGAGCAATGACACTTGCTTTACAGTACCTAGTACCTGACCTTAGTGCTCTGTCGGTGACTTAAAACTGAACCTCCCCACACACCCACAAAGTTGTTTCAGTCGGTTTTGAGCTAAATCAACCAAATTATCTCATCATATCAACTGCTTTGGATATAGAACTCTACTTCATCTACAGTGTACCTCATTTAAGCTTGATGGCTCGTAGAGCCAGCAGTTAGCCCTTACAGGCTCAGACCCCCAAGATGTTGTGAGCGTGCGGTGTACTATGCAGATCACCTCTGGAGGCTAGTCACTAGGGAGGCAGCCAGAGGGGCCCGAAGGCCTTGGTCAGGAGCTTCAGCTCCTGCATGTACCAATGCAGGTGACAGGGTTGTCATGGAGGGTGGGCAAGAGCAGCCTGGTAGGCAGGCTGATTCTGAGACAGGAGAGACTGGAGGCCAGCCAATGAGGGGGAGGTGTTGGCAGAGCCCAGAACAAAAGAGGTATCCCTCACAGTAGAGCATACCTGTCCCCCATCCTCACCCCCAGCTGGCAGGCCTCTCCATTGTGGCCAGGAAGGCCAAGCCTAGAAAGCCCACCACCACTGAAGTGTCTCAGAGCACAGGGACCATCCACGTCTGAGGAACTGAAGGGAGTCCGGGCGGGGGACCTACATGGAGCCTGGGCTTGACTCAGGCACCCAATGCCCGATAGTCAGTCCCTCGGAATCTCAGCTCAGCTCTTACAAAACACAGTGGATCACTGGCAAGAATTGCTCCCCGGATTTAAAAGAACGCAGGCCAAAGGAAGCCCCAGAAGGGAGGAGAACATGAAGACAAGGCCCTGTGTTCCCCGGGACACTCCCACCATCACCCTGGGTGCTGCCTGGGGCAGGGGGTGTCTTGCTGAGGACAAAGGCTGGATAGCATCCCTGTGTCCCCACCCATTCAGTGCAGCAGGCTAAGGAGGGCCAGTGTGTCCTGGAGGGTGTTATGTGTACTCAGGCGGGCCTGCCCCAAGGTCAGGGCTCCTGCTGAACCCCTGCTTCTTGGCCAGGCCTGCGGTACTCACAGCGAGCTGGAAGAGCAGGCGGCAGTGCCAGTATGGAGTCTGCTGTGAGATCTGGATTGCTTTCCGCAGCAGTGGCTTTGCTGCATCTACGGAATTCTGAAAGGAAACAGTCAAGTTTGGGAGGAAAAAACAAGCCGGCAAGCAAGCTGGATTCCTTATGGAACAGCTGCAGCGCCAGAAGGCCACTCCTGTTCACGCTCACCAAAGGATTTGTGGGTTGCCAATTTACTTTATTAAAAGAAGAAAAGATTTTATTGGACTCACTGGCTGGAAGTTTTTGCATTGCTCTTAAAATAACTCCTCATTCAACTAAACTGAAAAGTAGCTTTAGTCCAAAATCCTCAACAGTCCAATTAGACAACAAATTGCCATCTTTCCTGTTCTGCAACCAGAGAGAGGGGCCAGGGATGTGAAATAGGCTCTCCCTGCTGCCCAGGGAGCCTCACGCGTGGCTGCTCAAAGCAGGGAAAGGTGATATTCAGCTATGCCTGAGATCAGGAACCAGGTTAAGAAGGCATATGGACTTGTTAGGAACGAATCGCCCTAAACCTAGGAACAAGCCTGTTTTCCAACAGTCTTTGATAGAAAGATTCTGCTGGCCTTCGTAGCAAGTGATCACCCGTGGATGCTCTATACCAGGGTATGGAAGGTAGAAAAGTAATGGGAAATATTAAAAGCCAGAAGGGAGTCCACTTCTGAGAGCCCCAATTTGCCACTGTGCCTTTGCTCTGGGGAGAACAACTTTGCTTTCAGAAACCTTCATGTGCTCTTACCTCTTGACAGTATAACTCAGACAAAAGACTTGCTGCTTCAAATTTAACATCTTCAAACTGTTGGATCTAATAACATCCAGTTAAGGAAGGAGAGACACGGCAAAGAGGTCAGTTCAAAAGGGCCACAACCTGGGGTTCTCACATGGTAGAGGCTGGCGGGACAGGAGCATCCCTGCCTGCTCTGAGGCATCAAGCTCACCTACTCCTCTAGCAACCCCCGTGTCTGGTGCCGGGTGGGTGTAGAGCTAGATGAAAGGGCGCAAACAGGAGGATGGCACCCAGGGAGAAGATGCTGGTCTGCAGGGGTAGCAACATCGAAGAAGGGATTCTTCAGGTGGGGCAAAGCCTAAAACTTTGGGGTGCTTCATGGGGGGATTAAAATTTATAATACAATCTTTGCTCCGCCCCCCACAAATGGAGCTTTCCTTAAAAGGAATGGTACCAACAAGAAAAGGATACTTGCTGTGATATCAACCACTGAAAAAAAAAAGAAAAAAGGATTAATTCTCAGCCAAATACTAGGTGCCTGCTTACTGGCTCCACTTTGGGGTTTACACAGGTTGTCCTGTCACCAAAAGCTGCAGGTATTCAGTTTAAGTGAGAAGGTGGCCTGCTTGGCCTGAAAGGGTAGGCTCACTTTCCCTGCAATCCCACAACCAGAGTGCACTGGGGGAGAGAGAATGAGTACCTGCGGGATCCCCTATGAACAGGAGTTTTCTGTCCTGCCAGCCCCCAAAGTCAGATTCAGAGCCCCCTCCTACCACAGCAGAGATGCTTCAGGAGGAGGAGTGCTGAGAGCCCCCGTGTACCACTCACTACACAGTACATGGACCGTCGGCAAATCACGACACAAGGAATCAATTACAACTGGAGAGTGGGTCGGGAGGTGTCAGTCCTTCCTGCAGAAGTGACATTTAAAAGATGCTTGGAAATGAGCAAAGCTAGCCTCAGAGTGGAGGTGGAAGTGCTCTGAGAAGGACTGGTGTGGGCAAATATGGCCAGGCGGTGGCGGGGATGGCTCTAAGACCTGAGCTCACTGTCCTACCCTCTGCTGGCACACACACCAGCACAGGGTTCAGTGACATGCACCCACTTGCGGACTGCTGTGCCCTGCAGCTCCATGTTCCAACAGGAGGCGGTGGTCAGGACATGTGTGGGCCAGTCCACCACATGAAGTACACCAACCATGCTCTGTCAGACCGCACAGGACCCAAGCATACACTGGACACTGTTCTTGTCAACCCACTTATCCTACAGACATTCACAGAGCCTTGCCAATTGCTGGCAGGAAGATCTGGAGCTGAAGAGAAGACCCTGACTCACCATGCTCTATGGGAAAACAGTGTGTGTGTGCAGGGATGATGCCTGGGGTTGGGCCTTGAAAGGTGAGAGTGTAAAAGTGAGGGCAGAGGTGTCCCCAGGCAAAGAGGGAGTAGGAGGTGCTCCGGGCAGAGAAGAGCCCATGAAAAAGGCAGAGCGCCAGGAAGGTTAGGCTGGAAGGCCCAATGGATCTCTGTGCCATTCATGCAGCAGCACTGCCTATGGATGAGAATGCCCCAATACCATTCCCGGAGCCTTTCTCAGTCCGAGGCATAAAACAGAAGCGCCTGATCAGATCTGGGTTCTAAGTGTACCTACAGCAGCAAAGATAATGTGTGAAGGAAGGAAGAGGGCCCATGGGGCTGCTCGTCTTAGGGCTAGAGAGGCCTCTGGGCCAAAGGTGAATGGTGGCCCAGGAAGTCACAGAGGCAGGGAGACTTGGAGCTGCCTGCAAAACATAGACGGGCCAGGAGGGGGCACTGTGGGAGAGGGAGAGAGGACCAGACCGGGCTCCTGACAGACACACATGCGCAAGCACATATGCAGGGCCCAGGCAAAAGGCACTCGGCAGCCAGCCTGAGTGTCCCTTCCCAAAGCCCCCCTGCAGCAGGGACAGGAGGGGCTCAGGGTCCCCAGGGGAGGGGGGCGGGGACTAGCTTCAGCCACACGGGTGATGTCAATGGAGCTGGTAAATACAGAAGTCAGGGTGTGCTTTCTACAGAAACCACTACTCTCTACGGGTAAGTTCAGTGCAGGGAGAGAAGCTCCTGAAGACCACCAGTTGGAAGGATAGGGGAAACCGGTGGAGGAAACTGTGACTGGAGACATGGTTGGGCCGGGAGAACTGTAAGACTGGTCCTGTGTCGGGCGCCTGGGTGGCTCAGTTGGTTAAGCAACTGCCTTCGGCTCAGGTCATGATCCTGGAGTCCCGGGATCGAGTCCCGCATCAGGCTCCCTGCTCAGCAGGGAGTCTGCTTCTCCCTCTGACCCTCCTCCCTCTCATGCTCTCTGTCTCTCATTCTCTCTCTCTCAAATAAATAAATAAAATCTTTAAAAAAAAAAAAAAAAAAAGACTGGTTCTGTGTCAGGGCAAGTCAGTTACTCTCCGAAACAACTGTCAGACTTCACTTCTGTATCTTTGCAACACTTGCAACATAAATGCACAAACCAGAAAATATGGACACATCAGAAAATATATCTCACAACTAAATACATAGGATACCTTACCTAAGGTGGCTACTTTAATCAAAGTTGCTACCTGATCTATATGTTTTACTATGCAATACTAAAAAATAGCTTTTATGTCTCCTTCCTCACGATGGAAAGAAGCCAAAGTGAGAGCTCTCCACTGCTGGGCAGCCTGCAGCTGCGGGGCAGGGACACAAACTAACCTACCAGAAGTTCCTGGGGTTACCTTGGGGCCCTCAGGGGGAAGTAAGGGTTACCACAGGGCCAGCACAAGCCCTGAGGGGTGGATGGGCTCGAATGAGCACATGCCTGGAAGATTCCATCCAGGGCTGACAGTGTTTCAAGGCTTCTTCTCAAAATCAAGATAATTAATTTTTTTTAATTAGGTTTTTAAACCATCAAAATGTGTAGAAATAGTTATTAACCGCAACTCCTTTCGGATGCAAGCACAGCACTTAGGAGCCAGCCTGCCTCCTGCTGTGTGACCTTGACTAGGAGAAAGCCCCTGTCAGCATTGTGATTAGCAAATTGGAAGTGGTCCCTACCTCATGGGTTTGTTGAGGATCCAATGAGACAGTGTCCCTGAGAAGACCACATGCAGAGCCTGGCATGTAGGTGACAACAATACTTCAATGATCTTCAAGCAGGAACAGGAAGAAATCAGGGGTTGGAGGGGAGGCAGGGGGACGAGTTGGTGGAACTGTGAAGGGATGGATCCTAGACAGATTTCACATCCTGAAGTCAGAGGAGGCTCAGAGAGTGAGAGTGAAGAAAATAGAAATGAAAACAGGAGGAAGCACAGATCACTCTTCCCTGAAAATGCTTAATGCCAAGCTCTGCAAATACAGCTTCTGCACAATGTTTTGCTCCCAGCGATGGGGCATGGAATTTGGCAGGACATGATGCTGAGGGATGAAAGATGTGCTCCAGCCACGCCTGTTGATGAAAGGCCCAGAACTAAGCCCGCTCAGGCCTTAAGAAGAGAAAGGGAAGCATTTAATCACTTGCTGAGAAGGTAAACCAGAGATTCTCAGGTTAAAGCTGGAAGCAGAATTCACAATCATCTGGACGGCACAGTTTGGAGCTGCTTTCTTTCTTTCTTTTTTTTTTTTTTTAAAGATTTTATTTATTTGAGACAGAGAGAATGAGAGAGAGAGCACATGAGAGGGGGGTGGGTCAGAGAGAGAAGCAGGCTCCCTGCCGAGCAGGGAGCCCGATGCGGGACTCGATCCAGGGACTCCAGGATCATGACCTGAGCCGAAGGCAGTCGCTTAACCAACTGAGCCACTCAGGCGCCCTGGAGCTGCTTTCTAAGTCAGGAAGCAAAACCACCACTAAAAAGCAGCTCCACTCCAACCAAACCCAAAGAGAAAGCAAACATGGCATTGACAGGGATACCACAGTCAAAGAAACTAGTGTATAAAGGAAGACTACCTGGATTATAGAAACTAATGGACAATTCATTGCATAGAAGTAGCATTTATTCCTTTGCGGCTTTCAAACCAGCAAAGTCTAAGATGATGATGCATTTTCTAGGCCAAGGAATAAAGAGAAATATGATCAAAAGTTCAGTTAACAGGGTATAGATATACATCTAAGTACAGACACGCAGATTTTTTTGATTCCACAGAGGACGTGCAAATGACTAAAATGGAACTGTCTGCTGGAACGACAGTGTGAAAATAAGGCAAGAGAAGACTGAAAATGCACATAAGAACAGGTGCAGCAAGAGGAAAGCCAAGGTGAAAATGAAATGAAAGGGAACACAATATGAAAGAATCTACAGAAAATAGCTTCATAAATTCTCTAGCCAAGAGATTTCTGAGAAAAGCAACATCTCTTATAATCATGAACTATTTACTCCAGGAGTCCCAGAGCAGCCAAGAATTCCGATGACACACACACACCATTGCCAAAACCATCATCTAAAAGGGGAGACTCTCAGGTGAAGTGTCCAGCCATGCGCCACAACAGCTACAGGAGTCACTGAGCAGACCCGGGGAATGAAGAAGCCAGCAGGTGATCCAAGGGCCTGCAGAAGCAGGAACCAGGGAGACCAACAGCTTTGACCTCAGAGAAAGCTGCTAAGCAAAGGGAGAAACATCCTCCATACCTCTGATGGAAACACTTAACAGATGATTCAAAGTTGACAGAACTGATGAAGCCAATGGCTAAGTATAAAGATTATTATTTTTATTATTATTATTTTTTAAGATTTTATTTATTTATTTGACAGAGAGAGATACAGCGAGAGAGGGAACACAAGCAGGGGGAGTGGGAGAGGGAGAAGCAGGCTCCCCGCAGAGCAGGGAGCCCGATGCGGGACTCGATCCCAGGACCCCGGGATCATGACCTGAGCTGAAGGCAGTCGCTTAACCAACTGAGCCACCCAGGTGCCCAGATTATTATTTTTAAAGATTTTATTTATTTATTTGACAGAAAGAGAGACAGCAAGAGAGGAAACACAAGCAGGGGGAGTGGGAGAGGGAGAAGCAGGCTTCCCGCCGAGCAGGGAGCCCAATGGGGCTTGATCCCAGGACCCCGGGATCATGACCTGAGCCTAAGGCAGATGCTTAACTGACTGAGCCACCCAGGCGCCCCAAAAGATTATTATTTTTTAAAGATTTTATTTATTTATTTGAATGAGAGAGTGAGCGAGTGAGAGAGCAAGAGCGGGGAGGGCGGGGGGGACAGAGGGAGAAGCAAGCTCCCCGCTGAGCAGGGAGCCCAATGCAGGGCTCGACCTTAGAATTCCAGGATCATGACCTGAGGCGAAGGCAGAAGCTTAACGGACTGAGCCACCCTGGTGCTCCAGATGGGTAAGTATATAATACATTCCTTCTACAAAGTTTACAAATGCAGTTGAGGCAGTTAGACACTGACAGGAAGCAAACAGAGAGTAAATAATCTAACCTTATATTTATTTATTTATTTTTTTTTTTTTTAAGATTTTTTTTTATTTATTTGACAGAGAGAGACATAGCGAGAGCAGGAACACAAGCAGGGGGAGTGGGAGAGGGAGAAGCAGGCTTCCCACTGAGCAGGGAGCCCGATGTGGGACTCGATCCCAGGACCCTGGGATCATGACCTGAGCCGAAGGCAGACGCTTAACGACTGAGCCACCCAGGCGCCCTCTAACCTTATATTTAAAAAAGTGATTACCAAGGAGGCTGGGGGTTTCTCAAGAGAGAAAAGAAAAGACATGTAAATAACAGGGAAGCCGAATGTGGTACTAAGTTCAGAAGCCCATTAAAAGTTTTACCTACAGCACTCATAGTTACAGAAAATTAGTTCAGAAAAGAACAGCAGACAAAACGATCAAGAGAAAATAGTCATAAAATACTTGAGTCATTTACATTGAAAAAAACACAGTAGAGGGGCGCCTGGGTGGCTCAGATGGTTAAGCGTCTGCCTTCGGCTCAGGTCATGATCCCAGGGTCCTGGGATTGAGCCCCGCATCGGGCTCCCTGCTTGGCGGGGAGCCTGCTTCTCCCTCTCCCTCTACTGTTCCCCCTGCTTGTGCTCTCTCACTTTCTTTATCAAATAAATAAATAAAGGCTTTAAGAAAAAAAAAACAACTCAGTAGAACATGCGACTCTCGCATTGGGAGATTAGAGCCCCACGTTGGAGGTAGAGTTTATTAAAAAAAAAAAAAAAGATGCTTTCTGATACTCTGGGTTGGCTCCCTAAAAAGAAATTGGAACCTCTTTGGCCATTTGCTCTTCAGGACTAGAAACAAACCACTTCTAAAAGAAGAACGTATTACAATTTTTTGTTGAGCGAGTCTGGGAAAAGAATGAATAAAAGCTGAAAGCAGCCTGATTGGGGGAAAATCACAGGACTAACAAAGAATGAAGATTAAAGAAACATGCTTGTGTTGCAACACAATGGGAGATTACATACAATTGCAGAAGGAAAACAACACAGAGAACAGCCCTTTAACTGAAATCTGGACAAATTCCCAGCTGGGGATGCAACTGACAGAAAGGGATTTCCAAGTATAACATTAGTGTGAGCTACAGAGGGGACCTTGTGGCTCTGTGGGAAACCCCACAAGATTCAGGGTTCTGTAAAATCAAGGGAAGACGTTTCATAAGCATAAGAGTTTAAATTATGGGTCCAAAAGCCCAGCGGCTACAAGGAAGCAATCTGAGACACGGCTGCTTCCCCTCTACAGCACTGGGTGGGCTAAATGGGACAATATACACAGCAAATATGAACCACTGCTACAAAAAGACTCAATGACCCCCGAGACAAGGGAGGGGAGGTGGCAGGATTTGTTGCAGAGAAGGGAGAGCTTCAGAACCGTAATTCACTGAAGGCACTGGGCCACCAGGCCTGAGCGGTCAGCCTCCAGCATGCCCATACCCAAGGAAGTCTGGGGCTTCATTTGATCTCAGCCTCATCACTGCCCAGGAGAGATCTTACACCAACTGGTCACAGCTCAGGCACTCCTTGGGATCGACCTGACATCCTGAGTCGTTCTCCAGGTTCGCTTTCCCCATCCCATTCAGGCTGCTCAAATGTCACTCCTACAAATAGACTTCCTCACTACCTCTGCCAAAAAAAAGCTCCTCATCAACTCCATCTCTTAACCCTGCACCATATTTTCCATGGTTCTTCTATCATGGCCTAACCTTTTACTACATACTTAACGTTTGTCTCTTTCACATGAAAACATAAGCTCACGTTGACGGGGACTATCTTAGTCATCACTGATCTATGGCACCTAGAATAGAGCTTGGCACCTGATGTGAGCTGAATATCTGCTGGATGAATAAAAGGGATAAAAAAAACTTCATAAAAACAATAATGACTTATTGAAGGCATTGAAGTTGGCGATCCTGAGCCCAGGTTTGAGCCAGTTTTGTTAATAACTTGATGTGTAGCTTTAAGCAAATCACTTCATTTCTCTGGACCCATACTGCCTCACTCCTAAAACAAGGAAGGTGATCAAGCAAGGACTAAAGTCCCCTTCCAACTCTTTACACTCTGCAAAACAAAGATTTGATATCGTCCCAAAGGCAACTCATTACTGGCCACAGGTGGGCTGGGATTTACCTCAAATCAATACATTTCAAAAACTTAAGTTGATTCTTCTTAAGAAATCTCTAAGTCAAATAAAGCTGGGTAAATAGCAAATGAAGGCCTGGTCTGACAGGGAGCACAGTGTTACTGTGACAAGAAACAACGCCAAGGCCAGAAGGGTCACAATGACAGCCACCTTCCCACATTCTTTGAGGCACCAAGATGCCACAGTCAAGTTGGGGTTACGGGGTCTCTCTTCTGAAGGGGATAGACTAATGGATGATGGGAGGAAGAGAAGTCACCAGGGATACAGAGAGAGCAGGAGCTTGGAGATCCCCCATCCCACCCCACTGAAGCAAATGGTCCTGGAACCTAGGCCCCCCTCATTTCTACCTTGGAGAATTTTAACCTCTTCTCTCTGAGCCTCTGCCTCCCATCTATGACACCCTGCATCAGTGATAGGGGCACAAGACCCTCCAGACACTTATCAGACTTCCGGGTCCAGGGAGAGGATGCCATCTTAGGTTTCCTGAGAAACCAAACCAGATTCCCAAGGGATGCCTGCACTGTCACCTTGACCCTCCCCTATCCTGAGTCACTTCAGGAGGGAGCATTCAGGCTGATCGATGCTCGAGGGGCTGAGCCCTGAGGAGCTGGAAGCTGCAGGTCCCAGTGGCCGATCTGGTGGCCTTCCCTAAGGCTCCAACAGATGATATTCTCCTGAAAGCCTGAAGAATTTGGGGACCCTGTTGCTCCTGATAAGAGACAACTCTCAAGTACCCTGAGCGGGGTCCTGGGGCCCTGCCTGTCACCAGAGACTTTAAGGTACAAAGAGAGGCCCTCAGGTCCCCTGAGAGACTGGCGACTTCGAGGTCCTGCTGCCCGTGCGGAAGTCGCGCCCCAAGTCCCCGAAGAGAGGCCAAGCGGCCCCTGCCCGCTGGGGTCGCAGTCCGTCAGCCCAGGCCCCGAAAAGAGCCCGCGCCTCCTCCCTCGCGGCCGGGTCTGCGCTCACCGCCTTCTCCAGGTGGCTGCGCGCCTGCTCGCTGTTCTTGGTGTGGTGGTAGAGCACGGAACCGAGCTGCAAGTGCGTGCGGGCCTCGATGCGCTGCGGCGGCTTGAAGGGGAACACGGCCTGCAGGCAGTGCACACACAAGCGAATCTTGGGCGGGCTGGAAGTGCGGAAGTGCTCGGCGAAGCCCAGAAGTGCCAGGTACCACGACTCGGCCGCCTCCGCCTGCGCTGCCTGGGCCGCCGCCGCCTGGGCCGCCGCAGCCACTTGAGCCGCCATTTTGGCCTCCACAACAACAAGCCGCCGCCACAGGGAGGCGGAAGCAGGCGCGCGGGGCGGGGCCGGGGGACTTCTCACGTCTCTCGCGATAGCTGCCGCATAAAGCATTCTGGAACATGTAGTTCATCTTTGGAGTGGCCGCGGCTCCGGGGAAGTATGCGAAAAGTCGATGGCCTTTGGTCCGCGGGACTGAGAACAGACATTGCCAATAGGCTGGGGTTTGTTTTTCTTGGGGAAAGACCCCACGTATCAACTCAGTGGCCGGACTTGGTGGGGACGACACGGACTACATCTCCCATCAGGCCATGCGCACTATAACAAGCCTTCTCAAGTGGAACCGGAGCATTGTGGGATTGGATGAGTCTCAAGATGGACAACCGGGATGTTGCAGGTAACAGCCCCCGCCTCCCCTGAAGCGCTCGTCTGGGTCTGTGGGGCTACTCGTCGCCGTTTCGTCCTCCCATCGGGTCTGCCGCGGCCCACCGGCCCCTCGCCTCAGCCCCTAGGGCGTCCCGAAGCGGCGGTTTCTGCATCCTCCCCGTCTCCCGAGACTCCAGACCCAGTTGCTGCCCCCACCGCCGGGTTTGCTGTGGGCGCCTGGTATTCCGTAAAGGCTGCCACTGGGTTGGCCCTGCTCTCCCTTTCCCAAATAATCGCCGTCAGGACTGTTTAGAGCTCTGCTTCCCGAAACAGCAGCAACCTTGGGCTGTCCTGCGCCCCTCTGTACGTAGCAGCCGTGGTCTGGCCTGTGTCCGCTTTCTGAAAAAGCTGCTTTTTCGAACTGCTCTAGGACTCTCTGTACACACTTTCTCAGTCTTTTGAGCCCCCACTTTACCACAAGTCTTGCCCTTCCCTCTCTCCCAGCCCTAACCCCCCCCCCCCCCCCGCCCCCCCGACTGGGATGCATTCACCCATTCAGCAAATACTGTGTGCTAGGCACTATGCTAGGCGCTGGGGATGCAGTGGTAATCCAGAAACGGTCCTGCCTTCCTGAAGGTTATTTTCTACTGGGCCCAGACAATGCACCCAGAGGAAATATTTACAGACACGCAGGTTATAATGATGTGAGAGAATGGGGGTGGAGGCTGCTGATATTGGGTGGTGAAGGAAGGCCTTTTTGAGCAGAAGACATTTGAGATGAGAAGATGCCAGCTATAGGAAGGCCTGGAGGGCAGAGATTTCCACGCAGAGGGGTGGCAGCCAGTGCAGTCTTTGGGGTGTGATGGGCTTGTCATTTTGAAGAATGTCAAGGATGAAGTGGAAGTGAGGAGGGGAGTCTTTTCTGACAAGGCCCTGAAAATCAACTTTCAGATTTTGGATTTTATTCTGAGTCCCATGGGAAGCCTTTGAGGTGTCTTCTCCATCTCTACACTTCCCACTCTCATCTGAAGACACCATCATCCTCCAGGACACCATCCAAGCCTCCTTGTTGGTCTCCTTGCTGTCTCTGTGCACTCTACAATTAGTAGTCAGAATGATCTTTAAAATACTGTTTGTGAGCTTAATACTCCTCTGTTACTCCCCTAGAGCCCTTAAAGTAAAACCAAAATTCCTATCTTGCACCCCCACCTCCATTCCTTGCATTCCCCCACTCTGGCCACACTGGGCCCTGGCTGGTCCTTGCATATACCAGGCTTCTTTTTCCTTTGGTTTTTGCAACTGCTCCTTATTCTGCCCAGATAGCTCCTCATGTGGCTTTTCAGGAGGCTGGCTCTTTATCTTTCTGGTTTCAGCTTACATGTCTTTTCTTCTAACAGTTATTTTTTGGCTGCTTAACTGTATAGGTGCTCCTCTGTCATTCTTCCACCCCTTTTTTGGTTTCTAGCGAAGAGCTCTTATTACAATTTTACAGCTACTTTTTGGGTGTAAGTCTATTGCCTTCTTGGCCGAAGGTGAGACCCACATTGGCAGAGACCCCTTCTCTGGTTGAGCAGAACACCTGGTACATTAGCTCAGTAAATGTTCATGGAATAAATGAAGAAATAGAAATTTGAATGTCAGTTCGTGCAGGCAGCAGCAACTGGGCTGCTCCTGTAGGAGCCACTGGACATGTTTATGGTTGCTGATATGCTGATATGTATACACTAATAGGCTTTTTTCTCCTCAGGAAAGGCTAACCGGTGGTTTGGGGTTGCTCCTCCCAAGTCCGGAAAAATGAACATGAACATCCTTCACCAGGAAGAGCTTATTGCTCAGAAGAAACGTGAAATTGAAGCCAAAATGGAGCAGAAAGCCAAGCAGAATCAGGTGGTCATCAGCCCTCAGCCCCCACATCCTGGCGAGTAAGTGCCCCCCTGCAGCTGGGCTGGGGTCTTAGAGGGTCACTGCGGAGGGTTTTGTGTTCAAGAGCAGTCAGGGTATTCTTGCACCTGGCCACAACCTGATGATGCAAGGAGTGACACAGATGCCCTCAGGAGGCTCAGGTGGCAAGAGAGAAACGAGTGGTGTGTGGGAGCTGAGAGGATGGCCTGGCCGAATTCACCAGTTATTTACTCCTGACCAGCTGTGGGCTAGGGACCAAGGATGTAGCCCGGAACAAACCCCAGATTCCCATCTCTACCCTTATGGGGCTCACGGTCTACTAACAAAGGGGGTACCAGTTCTACCCCAGAGCTGCCAGTGCGTAACATGAGGCGGTGTGTTCCCTGGTGCAGTAGCCGCTGTGGGGGCCCAGCAGAGGCTCTGCGTTCTCAGAGCCAGCCCACTGAGGAAGCAGGGAAAGGCCTAACCAGCAGAAGGCAGGAAGGGAAGAGAGCCCTTGCATGTCAGGTGGCTCAAGCTGTTGCATCAAAGGCGTTTCAGAGTGAAGCAGGAGGTAGATCAGGCAGGGTTTCCTCCTGCCTGTCCTGAGAAATGCTCAGGACACCCAAGAGTTTTGAGCAGGGGTAGTGTGATTAGGATGACAAGAGCCCTTCTTCTGGAGTTTGAAGCATGGAATATGTTAAACCCTCTACAAAGCTGTCCCAGCTCTCACCTTTTCTAAGAATCTATGGCATGTCATTGAGGGCAGGACTTAGACTCTATTCTTATGGGAACCCAGAGCCTGGCATCTCCAAGGGACTTAAGAATGTGGGGACTGGAGGGGTGCCTGGGTGGCTCAGTCCATAAGTGTCTGCCTTCGGCTCAGGTCATAATCCCAGGGTCCTGGGATCGAGCCCCGCATTGGGCTCCCTGCTCCGCGGGAGGCCTGCTTCTCCCTCTCCCACTGCCCCTGCTTCTGTTCCCTCTCTCACCATGTCTTTGTCTGTCAAATAAATAAATAAAATCCTAAAAAAAAAAAAAAAAAGAATGTGGGGACTGGATATGGAGTGATCTGTCAGTCAGTGGGCTTGTAGGCTCTTGCCCTAGGGTTATGGAAGGACTTGAAAATGATGGGAAAGATCTATAGACATGCCTCCAAGTAGGTCTCCTGGAAGCAGCTGGACCCCAGCACCAGGATCAGGCAGTTGAAAGGGAGCATCAAGTGGGTGGGTGCATAATACAGGTAGCTTTGGAAATAAGGTTATTTTCTTAGTTGTAAAAGCATAGAACAAATGTTAGAATTTCTCACTGAGGAAATAAACATTCAGGTTGCCTCAGGGCAACCATTTTGCTATATTCTCCCTGTCTTTGCTTTGTTTCACAAAGCTGTGATCCATTTCATGTGCTACTTCCCCCTCAACTTTTTAAAAGGAAAGCTTTTCCCTGCATTGCAACTCTTTAGAACCATCGTAGTTTTTAAGTTTTATTCTTACTGAGATATAATTAATATGCCATAAAATTGATCTTTTAAACTATACAATTCAGTGATTTTTTGGTGTATTCACAATGTTATGCAACCATCACCAATATCTAGTTCTAGGACATTTGTATCATCCCAAAAGGAAACCCAGTACCCATTTCCGTTCACTCCCTATTTCCTCCTTCCCCAGCCCCTGGCAACCCCTAATGTACCGTCTTTTTTTTTTTTTAAGATTTTATTTATTTAAGAGAAAGAAAGTGAGAGAGCATGGGCGGAGGGGGAAGGGCGGAGGGAGAGGGAGAAGCAGACTCCCCACTGAGCAGGGAGCCCGATGTGGGGCTTGATCCTAGGACCCTGGGAGACACTTAACCAACTGAGCCACATAGGCATCCCCCTAACTTACCATCTTTGTGGATTAATCTATTCTAGATATTTTATATAACATTCGGCCTTTTGTGTTTGGCTTCTTTCACTGGACAGGATGCTTTCAAGGTTCATCACTTTTTAGCATGAGTAAGGACTTCATTCCTTTTCATGGCCAAATAATACTCTATTGTGTGGATGGACCATGTTTTGCTTATCTGTTCATCAAGAGCCAGAATTTTTAAAGGCTGCATAATATCCCTTACCATCTGTTAATGGGTGGTTTTCAAGTGGGATTCATTTGCTGCTTGCTGCTGCCCCGAGGTGTTTTTTCTTTCTTTCTTTTTTTTTTTTTTAAAGATTTTATTTATTTATTTGAAAGAGAGAGAATGAGAGAGAGCACATGAGAGGGGGGAGGGTCAGAGGGAGAAGCAGACTCCCTGCCGAGCAGGGAGCCCGATGCGGGACTCGATCCAGGGACTCCAGGATCATGACCTGAGCTGAAGGCAGTCGCTTAACCAACTGAGCCACCCAGGCGCCCCCCAAGGTGTTTTTTCTTGTCTTTCATTGTCCCCACCTTCTTTCCATCCCTCTTGAGGGAGATATTCATAGTATGAGGACAAGACCAGGGTCAGCAGAACCTTCTCTCTTGTATGGGGAAAAGAAAAACAAAACTTTACAGGGGCACCTGGGTAGCGCAGTCAGTTGAGCATCCAACTCTTGGTTTTGGCTCAGGTCGTGTGTGATCTCAGGGTCATGGGATTGAGCCCCACGTTGGGCTCCAGGCTTGGCACGGAGTCACTTGAGACAGTCTCCCTCTCCTGCCCCTCCCTGCTGTGCTCTCTTTCTCTAGCTCTAAAAAATAAATGAATCTTAAAAAAAAAAAAAAACCCTCAACTTTACATATATGTGGTAGACTTGATGGAAACTAAAGGAGAGGAAAACGAGGCAAAATCAAAATCATAACCCTGCAAAAAGATTTTATTTATGAGAGAGAGAGCATGAGCAGGGGGGAGGGGCAGAGGGAGAAGCAGACTCGCTGCCGAGCAGGGGGCCTGATGTGAGCCGAAGGCAGATGCTTAACTGACTGAGTCACCCAGACACCCCTTGATGGTTATTCCTTTTTTTTTTTAAGATTTTATTTATTTATTTGACAGAGAGAGACACAGAGAGGGAACACAAGCAGGGGGAGTGGGAGAGGGAGAAGCAGGCTTCCTGCTGAGCAGAGAGCCTGCCTTGGGGCTCAGTCCCAGGACCCCGGGGTCATGACCTGAGCAGAAGGCAGCTGCTTAACTGACTGAGCCACCCAGGCGCCCCTAACAATTTTATTTATTTATTTATGTATGTATGTTTGTATGTATTTGAGAGAGAGAGAGAGAGAAACAGCATGAGAGGGGATAGGGTCAGAGGGAGAAGCAGGCTCCCTGCTGAGCCGGGAGCCCGATGTGGGACTCGATCTCAGGACTCCGGGATCATGACCTGAGCCGAAGGCAGTTGCCCAACCAACTGAGCCACCCAGGCGCCCGCCCCTAACAATTTTTAATTCAAATATTTTTTGACATAAATAGGGCCATACTGTAGTTGTTGTTTGGTTTTCTTTGGGGAAGGGGGCCTGGGGGGGGGGTAGAGGGAGGGGGGAGGGAGAGAGAGAATCTTAAGCAGGCTCCATGCTCAGTGCTGAGCCCGATGCTGGGCTCAATCTCACAGCCCTGAGATCATGACCTGAGCAGAAATTAAGAGTTGGATGCTTAACCATCCTTGTAGTTGTTTTACATCCTGCTTTTGTTTTGTTTTGTTTTTCATTTAATATTGTACTTTATTGCTTTATCTCTAAAATTTTAAGTATTCAGGGCTGCTCCATCTGCCCTATGGAAGTCCTGTGATTTATTGAACTAGTGCTATTTGTTGATTAAGTTGTTTCCATTTTTAGTTCATTACAACAGATTTTTAGAAGAATAAGACTTTTTAGAATTTTAGAATTTTTAGAAGAATAAAACTTAATTTTTTTTTTAAAGACTTTATTTATTTATTTGAGAGAGAGAGAATGAGAGAGAACACATGAGAGGGGGGAGGGTCAGAGGGAGAAGCAGACTTCCCGCCGAGCAGGGAGCCCGATGTGGGACTCGATCCAGGGACTCCAGGATCATGACCTGAGCTGAAGGCAGTCGCCTAACCAACCGAGCCACCCAGGCGCCCGGAATAAAACTTAATTTTAATAGAAAAAGGCTAGGCCTGTGGGCTCCCTGAGCCTTTACCAATTATTGGATGTGTGAGTATAACAGTGACTGATGATAATTATATTATAATGGTATATATAGTATAGAGTAATTATATATAATATATATTATATATGAATAGGTTATGTATTATGTATAAATACATATAAATATATAGTAGTTGTAACAACTAATAACAAAAATTGGAGTGTTGTGTGGCCTTGAAAGCAGTATATATTAGGAATTTCTGAGGTTTGGGGCAGGATGGTATGTTATAGTAGAAAATGGAAGAAGTAGGATATATACTATGATCGTAGCCTTATTTCCTTCTGTTTCTAAGTTAGGGGACAACTCAAAGAGTTAGTAGTGGCTGTTCTGAGGGGAAGAGACTCTTGGATGTTTCCCTTTGCTTTCTATTTTTCTACGTTCCCGTTTGCACCATAATAAACCTCTGTTGCTTTTATGATCAGGAAAAATGAATTTGAATTAAACATTTGGGCTCCTGGGTTTGCTTTGGTGCTGACTTGTTGAAATTAGATGTTTAAACATACGTTTTGCAAACAAAAGAGAGTGTAAAAATAAGAAGAAGAATATAAAATTCCCCTGTAATTCTTCCACCAAGAGATCGCTTTCGGTATTTTGCCGTGCACCTGTGATACCCACAGAAGTGCTGACTGGCTCAGGTCCGGAACTGCAGTCACATGTGGGTATAGACACAGGCCCTGCCTTGGAAATCTCTGATATCCAGCTGAGAAGACAGACATGGGAGCCAGGAACAGCGCAGATAATTAGTTAACAAGCATGCAGGTGCTGTGCAGGAGGAGCAGGTGCTTCTGAGCTGTCTTGTTGTAGATACTGTTTGAACCTGGAGGGTCGATATATAGGTAGCGATAACATCAATACAGACAGTATTGCTTTGACTAGAACAAGATTATTCCATATTACTACGAAGGCCACTCTGTGTACTCAAGAGTCCCCAGACATCTTTGGGGCAGGGTTTTGGGGCCCATTAGGTGAGAACGTGGGGTGGGTGTGGGGCTGAGACGGGTAAGGCAGGCCCCTGCCCCTCCTCTTGTGGCTCACCCTCTCTGTCCTCTGTCTCGGGTCTAGAATTGCGAATGCACAGAACTCTTCAGTTTCCAACAAGTTTGCTAATGACGGCAGCTTCTTGCAGCAGTTTCTGAAGTTGCAGAAGGCGCAGACCAGCACAGGTGAGTGCTGTCACCCGCTTCCTGAGTCTCCCTCTGCTGGGGCTCACCCTGCTGGCTCTCTCCTCCGGGAGTCGCTGGGCGTCACAGAAATAGCAGGTCCTGCCTCAGACTTACTTCTCTCCTCCCACATTGATTGGGATGAATTCTGTTCGTCCCTACAGTAAATGGTCAGGGAGAGCACAGACCTAGCCTTCAAGGTGCTTACCCCATAGGAGCAGAGACAGATAAGCCAGGTTTCAGTCCAGGGGTTAGGGGCCTGACTAAACATGCCCCGGGTGTTGGGGAATGTCATGGAAAAGATATGCCCTCCAGTTGACCGGTGAGCTGGACACTGGCTGGCACTTAGAGGCCCCTTGCCCCCTCCCCTGTGCTTGAAATGCGGGTTCCCCTTGTCTTTCCAGAAGCTACTCCAAGCACATAGCTTTGAGATAGTGATGTGGTATTGAGAACATCTGTGAGTATATGTGACTGAATCCACTTAAGGTCTCCATAAACTTTTAAGATTTGGTGGGTGGGTGCGGGGATCCATTCATTTTGCTGCTGCCCAAGACAAGCCTCATATGTAAGTTCCTTTTGCTTATTACAGCTGCTTACCAACCTGGAGTGGCCTGCCTTTTTCTGTGGTCTCTCCCTGCTCTCTGAGTATAGAGGCCAGGTTCAGATTATACCAGGGAAGCTCCCCGGAGGGTTACAAACCAACACTAGGGCTGTGGGACCACAGCGTGGGTTAGAGCAGCAACTTAGGTTTGAGGGATGGGACCCCATCCATAGGTGGGAGGGCCACCTGGCCCATAGGAGCTCCATGATTATAGGGAGTCCACTCATATCTATGGTTGTGTAGTTTACCAATCAGCTTAATTTTTTTTTAATTTTATTTTTATTTCAGAGAGCGCGCACGAGTAGGGGGGAGGGGGAGAGGGAGCTGAGGGAGGGGCTGAGCAGGGAGCCCGATGTGGGGCTCGGTCCCAGGACCCTGAGATCATGACCTGAGCCGAAGGCAGATGCTTAACTGACTGAGCCACCCAGGCGCCCCAGCTTAATTTTTTTTCTTTCTTTTTTTTTTTTTTTTTTAAAGACTTTCCCCCAGCAATTTCTTTTTTTTTTTTTTTTTTTAAAGATTTTATTCATTTATTTCAGAGAGAGAGAATGAGAGAGAGCACATGAGAGGGGGGAGGGTCAGAGGGAGAAGCAGACCCCCCGCCGAGCAGGGAGCCTGATGCGGGACTCGATCCAGGGACTCCAGGATCATGACCTGAGCCGAAGGCAGTCGCTTAACCGACTGAGCCACCCAGGCGCCCCTAATTTTGTTTTTTAAAAAAGATTCAGAGCCACCTGGGTGGCTTAGTCGTTAAGTGTCTGTCTTTGGCTCAGGTCATGATCCCAGGGTCCTTGGATTGAACCCCCTAGCCGGCTCCCTGCTCAGCAGGGAGCCTCCTTCTCCCTTGGCCCCTCTCCCTGCTTGTGCTGTCTCTCTCTCTCTGTCAAATAAATAAAATCTTTTAAAAAAAAAAAAAAAGTCGGATAATTAACTGAACCACCTAGGCGCCCCTCAGTCAGCTTACTTTTAATGTAAGAAAGTTGCTTGCAAAACAGCTGACCTTCAGTCTTTGTCAGTCTTTCTAGGAAACAGCTAAGACCAAATTCACTCACAGAGAGGGAGGAAGGACTGTATCAGCCCTTCACTGCAAGACCTTAGGCCAGGAGCTGTGTTTGAAAAGCCCGAGTAGGCTGTCTCCAGCTTGCCACCGACAGTCAGAGGGAATTGTTATAAGCCAGGTGTGGGGATTCAGGCCTTATCCAGAAGAGCTGGCACATCCCTGGGCTTTGGGCACAAATGTTAGGGAGTCTTCTGCTAGAGCTGCTGCCTGCAGAGCCCAGCCTTTCTTCTCCAGGCTGGGTGACCGTGACAAATCATTCCTCTCTGAGCCTTAGTGACCTCTTCTATAAAACGAGGATGGTGTCCTCTCTGAGTGCCCACTCCCTGCCAGTCACCATGCTGGAAGCCAAGGGCTCAGCCCTACTTAATGCACTCACGCATCCATGTTAGGTGAGAAGATGGGGAAGTGTGCATCTCAGACCTTGAGCATGGGTGTCTTTCTTTCTATCCCAAGATGCCCCACCTAGCACACCCAGTGCCCCCACTCGAGTACTCCCCCGCCCCGGGAAGAGGCCCCCTCTCATCAGCAGCCCACCAGGCCAGATGAAGAACTATGTGCATGCCAAGCAGCTACCCGTGGCCAGCCGCCCAAGTGTCTTCCAGTCTCCTGATGAGGATGAGGAGGAAGACTACGAGCAGTGGCTGGAGATCAAAGGTAGGGTGCGGGAGCTGCCACCTTCCTTTGACCACTGCCCCTCCAGCTCCATGGGTGGGACCCATGGTCAGCAGGGAAAGTGTGGCTAGTGGTGGGAGGCCGCTAGCCCTCCAGGCTGAGCCAGGGGCCAGCGTGGGACCCTCCAGGGTTGGGGGGAGTGAAGAAAGGGTGTTGGGGAACAGTGAAAGGGAAGTGTGGAGGGCTATAGACTGTGGACTTTGACCTGGGAGCCGTGGGAAGCATCCTCTGCCCGTGTGGGTTGGTCTCCAGCCAGGGCAGGGGTATTCTCGGAGGAGCATATTCACTTGTGTCTCTCCTTGTCCCAGCATGAGAGAAGGAGCTTCCATGGCTCCCCTGTCTGGGTGCACACTCTCTGAGCCCTCTGAGAACCAGAAGTGCCTCTTCCCATTGCGGGTTATTGTCCCCACCAGTTTGGGCCAGAGGTCCAGGCCCACAGGTTGGAGGGCATGCTTTCCTGCCCAGGGGAAGAACGGTCATTTTTCTTGGAGAGTCAGCCCAGGCCCTGTCGTATAGGAGGGTGGGGGTGGCAGTGGCAGCACCCCCACTGTGGCTAACTCCGTCTGCATTCAGAACGAGGCCTCAGTGCCTCCTGAGCCATGTGGAGGCCTGGGCCACCTCTGCCCCAGACAGGCTGACGCAGTCCTATCACCCTGATGGTGAGGACGGATTGAAATAACCATATAGTTACGCTGTGACAGCCTTCACACTTGTTACTCTCAATGAGGGGGCCAGCTTATGGCCATGCATCTGAGCAGATCAATGGCCAACCTCTGTCAGGATGGAGCCAGGGAAGGGGCTGTTTCCTGAGGCATCACGGCAGCTCTGACAGTACCCTGCTGAGAAGTGATGCTTTACAGGGGGCAGTGAGTGTCTCAAGGGCATTGAGGCCTCTTACGGCCTGCTGTTGACATGGCCTCAGAAAAGCACCTGTGTTGGTAAATGTCAAACAGGTCAGAGTCATTGCCAGGCACTCAGGAAGAGCGTAAGGCTAGGGGGAAAGGTGGCTACAGAAAGTTCCTGGGACCTCTTGAGGGTCCTCCTCAGGCCACAGGTCCCTGACCTCCCATCCCCCAGCTTCCTGGCAGCCAAGGCAAAAAGGGGAATAAGTTTGGCTGCAGGTTCAGTGTCTAGCCCTATTGCTGAGAGCAGTGAACATTCCTAGGCAGTGGCAGGGAGAAATTTCTCCTGGGAGTTGTCATAAAAGGGACATGAGCTGTAAATTGGCCAACAGATGCCTCAGGAACGGGCCAGCAATAAAATACAAAAGGAAGTTCCATGCGGATCAAAGGGGAGGCTAATACAAATACAAAAAGAACATTTCTATAGCTCTGTTCACTGTAAAGGCCCTGAGGTAATGATTAAGCCTGTTGCGGTGAGCGCCCCTGGCGTGGTCTGGAGACACATTTTCTCCCTCATGGACACCAGGACTTCTTGGAGAAATGGCTGGCTCTAGGTCTGGTCAGGAAGTGTATGAGATGATCCTGGAGCACCCTGTCCCAGCAGATAGCGAGGAGGCCATCAGAGACTCCTGAAGAGGCTCTACCAGCTGCAGAGGGGACAATTGAGCTTCTGTGATGACATTAATTGCAATGGATTGAAACCCACCTGATATGTTTAAAATGGATTGAAACTCACTCGATGTGTTTAAGTCAGAGTTTGTAATGACACTTTAAAAGGAATTTGTCGTCTTGGAAGGTGACAGGAAACCAATTTGTTAAACTGAACCCTGGTAAATAAAAGGAATTAAGCATTTCAGAAAAAAGGGGAGACTGGTTATGTTTTCTGACATCTCCCTCCGAGCCTGGGATCGGCTTGGTCTCCCAGAGGCTCCCACACTTCCCTCCCGCCCAGTGTGTCTCACGAAGACTGTTTAGACTGCCTTCCCCCTCGTCACAGTGCTTTGTGCTTGGACTCAGGACACCCGACAACCTCCCGCATTTCACCCTCTTCTCCCCCACCCCTCTGTCGTTGTGGTCCATAGAGAGAGTGTGCCTGTTGACTGTGGGGTGTGTGAGTTGAACCCCAGTACTGACAGCCTCCTTAAAGTTTCACCCCCAGAGGGAGCCGAGACTCGGAAAGTGATAGAGAAATTGGCCCGCTTTGTGGCAGAAGGAGGCCCCGAGTTAGAAAAAGTAGCTATGGAGAACTACAAGGATAACCCGGCGTTCTCGTAAGTATTTCTGGGAGGGGAAGGCCACCACTGCTTAATGTTCTTGTCACACAGTAGTACGTGCGTTCTTGTAAAACCCTACTGGTTACTGAGGCTGGTCGGGGTTGGGTGCTTGTTCATGTGGGCCAGACCACTGGTCCGAGTTTCCAAGTGCTTTCTTTTATTTATTTGTTTGTTTGTTTGTTTGAGAGAGAATGAGAGACAGAGAGCACGAGAGGGGGGAGGGTCAGAGGGAGAAGCAGACTCCCCGCCGAGCAGGGAGCCCGATGCGGGACTCGATCCAGGGGCTCCAGGATCGTGACCTGAGCGGAAGGCAGATGCTTAACCGACTGAGCCACTCAGGCACCTCTAAAAATAGAATCATTTTTTTTTTAAGATTTTATTTATTTGCGAGAGAGACAATGAGAGACAGAGAGCACGAGAGGGGGGAGGGTCAGAGGGAGAAGCAGACTCCCCGCCGAGCAGGGAGCCCGATGCGGGACTCGATCCCGGGGCTCCAGGATCGTGACCTGAGCCGAAGGCAGTCGCTTAGCCGACTGAGCCACCCAGGCGCCCCCCAAGTGCTTTCTAACTCACACCAGAGGTCGCAGGAGCTCCGGTGTGGTGCAGAGGCTTAATCTTGGGCCTCATCAAGGTGTCTCTGCTCACCAGCTTGCTTTTGTTTTGTTTTTGTTTTTAATGTTTTTAAGATTTTCTTAATTTGAGAGAGAGAGCGTGCGCACAAGTGGGCAGAGGGGCAGAAAGAGTGGGAGAAAGAGCCTGACGTGGGGCTTAATCCCAGAACCCTGGGATCATGACCTGAGCTGAAGGCAGATGCTTAACCGACTGAGCCACCCAGGCGCCCCACCAGCTTGCTTTTGCACAACGTTCTTCAGAAGCTGCTTGGGTCAGCCCATCCCCACTGCTCACCCTCCTGTCTATTTTGCAAAACTTCTCTCCAGGTTTTTGCATGATAAGAATAGCAGGGAATTCCTCTACTACAGAAAGAAGGTGGCTGAGATAAGAAAGGAGGCACAGAAGTTGCAGGCATCCTCTCAGAAAGGTAAGTGGGTGGAGGGGGTGGGAGGTTCTGGGGAGGTGTGTGGACAAACCACATCCCATGTGGAACCGGGGTTCTGGGAGGCTCTGGTGCATGGGGTGGTGCCTAGGGCCCAGGTCTGTGCCCTGTCAGGCAGCCAGGGTCACACTGGGAACAGCATTGCCCCTCTTCACCAGTGGTCTGAGGTGAGGGAGAGTCTGAGGGCGAAGGTCAAGGTCATTGTTATGTTCAAGAGTGTTGCTCTGTGCGTGTATATGGAGTGGAGGAGGGAGCGCTTGTCTGTTGGTCCTTAGTTATTTAAATAAGTGTTAATGAGCTGTTGCTGCCTGTCTGGCACTGAGAGCCTAAAGACAAATGTGCCTGACCCTTGGGGAGGGGGATAGAGGACAGAAGGGATCAGCTGGTGAACTCCTGATGGGATGAGTATCAGGGGAGGGGGAGATGCTAGCTGGTCTCCAGCCATCATGAAGTAAAATCCCAGCCAGATTATAGTGGGTGGCAGGGGCATCGATGTTTAGGCCAAACACAGGCCACAGAGGTCGGTGTGTTTTGTCTGTCTCCTGCCGCCCTGTGCCCTGACCTTCTCCCCAGGAGAGGAGGGCCAGGCCCACTTCCGTGTGTGACCTGGATGGGCAGCCCCTGGCAGAAAGACTGAGGTGGGGCTCCCATCTCCCCTCCAGCCTGGATCCAGACCTTCTCTCACATTCTGTTCTATGATCTGTGGGGCGGGAAGGGGCAGGGTGCAGGGTGGGGGCAGGGTCTCAAGATATATTGTAATATTAACTCTGGTATTTGGTCCCAGTGCAGTAATCTGATTCCCATTTGCCTGTTTTTCTTTGCATTGTTCCTAAAATAAACCCCTCTTGTTACCCATGGGGTTCTTAGCAGGAATTAGGCTGTTGGGTGTGGTGAGTTGAGCTCAGTACTGACAGCCTGCTTAAAGTTTCACCCCCAGAGGACGAAGAGGCCAAGAACCTTGCAGAAAAGTTGGCCAGGTTCATAGCGGACGGGGGTCCAGAAGTGGAAACCATCGCTCTTCAGAACAACCGCGAGAACCAGGCATTCAGGTAAGAGGGGAACTAAACGGGGAGATGACCCCACACACACCCTGATCGCAGCACCACCACCCCCTGCCCCCAGTGGGCTCAACATATCAGAGTCCCACAATCAGAATGTGGCAGGGTTGGGCCCAGGAGCTCTGACCCCCAAGCCCAGCTCTGCCACCCCATGGGCAACTACTTGTTGGAGCCTAAATCATCTCTGAGGCAGGCATGCGGGGACCCTTCGGGTGTTCTGTTTTGGGTTTTTTTGTGTGTTTTTTTAAAGATTTTATTTATTGGACACAGACACAGTGAGAGAGGGAACACAAGCAGGGGGAGTGGGAGAGGGAGAAGCAGGCTTCCCGCGGAGCAGGGAGCCCGATGCGGGGCTCAATCCCAGGACCCTGGGATCATGACCTGAGCCGAAGGCAGACGCTTAATGACTGAGCCACCCAGGCACCCCGGGGTGTCCTGTTTTCAACGGGCCTCATGAAGAAAGTCTCTAGTGCCCCCTGGCTCCCTTTCTAACAGAGATGGCAGCCCTAGGCTAGGAGCAGGCCAGGCTCTTGGGCAGAAACTCCCAGAAGTGTTGTTCACTTTGTGCTTTTGTAGGGTCAGACCTATTCAGTGGGGGAATGGCAGGAAAGTGGGAATGTGGTACCTTAGGCTCTGTGAAGTGGGAACCCTCAGCCTGTACACAGGTTCCACAGAGGGCTTGGGACAAACAGCCTGGCTTCCCTGCTGTCTCCAGCCATGCAGCTACATCCCAGTCCCTCAGGCTGGGTCTGTGTTTACCTTTTCACAAGTTGGGTGGGTTCAGCACCTCCTCTTTGCTAGGGGGAGGTTATTGGGGGGCAGGGTGTTGGAGTGGGGGCTGGGCAGTCACTGCTGCTGGGTAGGGACCAGCAGGGGCTATGAGATGGATACTGAAGTTGATGTGGGGATGATGCACCCGTGAGGATGTTTTTGGCCATGAATAACACAAATTCCGACTCAGAAAGCGAGGAGATGTGATGGCATGTGTAACAAGACGTCCAGGAGCAGCAGTCTGGGCTAGTTGAGTCAGTGGCTATAGATGCCATTGGGCACTCAAGACGAAGGAAGCAGGAGTGAAGCAGCAGAGATCCGAGTGCCACGCCAATGTGGCTGGCGTGCAGGGCGAGTGTCAGCATGCAGTGTCCCTGGGCCTTGGAGCCAGGCAGGGCCAGGTCCCAGAGGGCAGGTGTTCACTGACAGCCTTTGGAGGGTCCACATAGAGAGTGACAGGGTAAAGTGTGCTTCCAAGGTCACTGGCCACAGTTGTAAGGGGGGATAGGCACACCAGGTCAAAGCAGACAGGCAGAGGAGAAACATGGCGGAGGGGCAGTGCTGATAAAACCGTGGGGACTAGGGGAGGGAGGGCCGAGGCTCAGTGACTCGGTGGACGAGGGCAGGGAGACGGCTGCTGGGGAGTTCAGGGATCTGTGTATGTGGTACCTGGGCAGCCAGGAGCCCTCATGGGGGCCATGGGGTGTTTGGGTCCAGAGTTCAAGAGAGGGGTCTGCCTGGTCTAGAGATCCACCTGAGATCTCCTCACAACATCGTGATGCCGGCCACCACTCTGCACCACCCAAATCAGCATTGACTTAATATTTTACTTTAAGTCACTGCATTTTTTTTTTTTAACTCCATTTACCTAAGTAAGTTTATTTAAGGACCTTTAATTTGCCGTCACTCGTCGTAAGTAGAACTGACTATGAAAAGATCTATGGTAGGTAAAGCGGGCAAGGTTATAGATTTCTGTCAAAGCTGTGAGCCCAGCCTGCTCTCCTGGGTCAGGGAGGTCCAGGGCCCAGCAGCACTGGCCGAGCCTTCCCCCTGGGGTCAGGACTAAGAGACGCTCTTGGCATAGGCAGCTCTGGGTCCTCTGTGGGGCTTCACTGGTGGTTGCCCAGCTTGTTGGGTGTTACTGTGATGAGGCCAGAGGGAAGAAGGGGTGCCAGGGTAAAGGCAGAGCCTGGGGTCCCTGGTGGGGAAGTGGCTAAAGGTGAGCAGCATGATCTGTTTAATCTCCGCATGGAGACAGGTGTGAGGCAGTTTTTCTCACCGTCCAAATGTAATAGGAACTGCTCGTGTGTTTGCCTCTCTTGGCCCTTTCCTGCCCTCCTGATTCCTCACATGGGCCGGGCACACCCCAGTGGCTCTGTGTTTTGGGAAACAATCTGTAACAATGGCTTATCTATAAAGAAACTGGAAACACCCATTCCTTTGACTGGTCATCCCACTTCTGTGATGCCATCCCCAGAAATGTTAAATACAGCATCATCCGTAATCTTGAAAAATGAGTCACAAATTGAACGTCCAGCCTCAGTGGGCTAAATTCTTTTTTTTTTTTTTTAAAGATTTTATTTATTTATTTATTTGAGAGAGAGAGAGAGAGAGCACACGCGCACAAGCAGGGTGAGAGGCAGAGGGAGAGGGAGAAGCAGGCCCCCTGCTCAGCAGGGAGCCCAATGTGGGACCCGATCCCAGGACTCTGGGATCATGACCCGAGCCGAAGGCAGACGCTTAACGACTGAGCCACCCAGGCGTCCCTCAGTGGGCTAAATTCTTAATAACTGCATCTCCTCAGTGGGATTGCGGCCATCAGATCAGTTAGGTGAAGGTGTAGCACAAGCACAGCATCCACCATGAGCCACATAGCACTTGAACCTGTCACCCGGGTGAGCCACGTTGTTCTTTTCAAGCCCTGTTGCTGGCCTCTTACAGGGGACGAAACTGAGGCAGAGATCAGCGGGAGGAGGTGCCTTCACCACCATACTCCATGCCATTTTAACAGGAAAGTCTTATGTTGTCAAGTTAAAAAATCTTTTAAATCAGAATATAGAAACCAGATAGCCTTAAATTCGTATTCGACCCTTCCTGGTTGCCAAGCGTCTTTTTTCACATCCAGCCAACTTTTCCCTTCCCTCTTAGAAAATTTTTTTGCTTTTGTCTCTTAACTTTTTTTTTTTAAGATTTTATTTATTTATTTGAGAGAGGGAGAGAGAGAGCAAGAGCCGGTGGAGAGGCAGAGGGAGAGGCAGACTTCCCCGCTGAGCAGGGAGCCCGATGCGGGGCTCGATCCCAGGACCCTGGGATCATGACCTGAGCCAAAGGCAGACCCTTAACCAACTGAGCCACCCCGGCTCCCCTCTCTCAACTTTTTTTTTTTTTTTTTTTTAATAATATTTATTTATTTGACAGAGAGAGAGCACAGGCCGGCGGAGTAGCAGGAAGAGGGAGAAGCAGACTCCCTGCTGAACAGGGAGCCTGATGTGGGGCTCAATCCCAGGACCTGAAGATCATGACCTGAGCCGAAGGCAGTCGCTTAACCAACTGAGCTACCCAGGCACCCCTCTCTTAACTTTTTTTAAGATGTCATTTTTGTTTAGGGCAGTTTTAGGTTCACACAAAATTGAAGGGAAGGTACAGAGATTTCTCACATGCCCCTGCCTCTACACATGCACAGCCTCCCCTATTATCAACATTCCCCACTAGAGTAGTACAGTTGATGAAGCTACTTTGATATTTCATAATCCCCCAGACTCCACAGTTAACTTTAGGGTTCACTCTTGGCGTTGTACCTTCTGTGAGTTTGGGCAAATATACAATGACATGTATCCATCATTATGGCGTCATATAAAGTATTCTTGTTGCCCTAAAATCACCCATATTCCACATATTCATCCCTTCTTCCTTCCCAACTCCTGGCAACCACTGATCTTTTTACCGATTCCATGGTTTGCCTTTTCCAAAATGTTACATAATTGGAGTCATATAGTATGTAGTCTTTTCAGATTGGCTTCTTTGGCTTGGGTTTAAGACTGATTCTTCCATGCCTTTATATGGCTTGACAGTTCATTTCTTTTTAGCACTGAATAATATTCCATTGTCTGGATGTCCCACAGTTTATTCATTTAGCTACAGCAGAACATCTTGGTTGCTTCCAAATTTTGGCGATTGTGAAGGAAACTGCTATAAACATCTGTGTGCAGGGTTTTGTAGGGACATAAGTTTTCAACTCTTGAGTAAATACCAAGAAACGTGATTGTTGGATCACATGGTACGTTTAGTTTTGTGAGAAACTGCCAAACTGTCTTCCAAAGTGGCTGTATCATTTGCATTTCCCTCTGCAGTGAGTGAGAGTTCCTGTTGCTCCACCTGCTCGCCAACATTTGATGTTCTCAGTGTTCTGGATTTTGGCCATTCTAATACATGTGTAGTAGTATCTCAGTGTTGTTTTAATTTCCATTTTCTTGATGACATATGTTGTGGAACATCTTTCTATATGCTTATTTGCCATCTGTGTATCATCGGCTCGTTTTTTAATTGGGTTATTTTCTTATTGTTGAGTTTTAAGAGTTCTTTGTATATTTTGGATCATAGTCCTTTTATCAAATGTGTCTTTTGCAAATATTATCTCCCAGTTAGTGGTGTATCTTCTCTTGATAGTGTGGCTTTTGCACAGTAGAAGTTTTCAATTTTAGGGGTACCTAGGTGGTTCAGTCGGTTGAGCATCTGCCTTCGGCTCAGATCATGATCCTGGAGTCCTCCAAATCGGGCTCTCTGCTTAGCGGGGAGCCTGCTTCTCCCTGTCCCTCTGCCTGTCACACCACCTGTTTGTGCTCTCTCAAATAAATAAATCTTTAAAAGAAATAAATTTTAATGAAGTCCAGCTTATCAGTGGCTTTCATGATTGTGCCTTGAGTCTCTCTAAAAAGTCATCACCATCCATGAAGTCATCTAGATTTTCTCCTGTGTTATCTTCTAGGAGCCTTATAGCCTTGCATTTTACATTTAAATCTATGATCCATTTTTAGTTAATTTTTGTGAAGGGTGTGAGGTCTGTGTCTAGATTCTTTTTTTTTTTTTTTTTTTTTTTGCATGTGGATGTCCAGTCCCCCAGTACCATTTGTTGAAAAGAATGTCTTTGCTCCTTTGTCAGTGATCAGTTGACCATGTTTAAATGGGTTTATTTCTGGGCCCTTTGTTCTATTGATCCGTTTGTCTATTCTTTCACTAATACCGCACTGCCTTGATACTGTAGCTTACAGTAAGCCTTGAAATCTGGTCATGTCAGTCTTCCAACTTTGTTCTTGTTCAATATTGTGTTGGCTATTAATGGGTCTTTTGTGCCTGTATAAGCTTTAGAATCAGTCAATATCCACAAAGTAACTTGGGATTTTGACTCAGATGGCACTGAATCTGTAAATCAAGTTGGAAAGAAGCAACATCTTGACAATATTGAGTTTTCCTATCTATAATCAAGGAATATCTCTCCAGTTATTTAGTTCTTTGAATGCATTCATCAGAGTTGTGTAGTTTTCCTTACATAGAATCTGTTCATATTTTGTAGACTTATAGCTAAATACTACATTTTTTTTGTGTACTAATGTAAATGGTATTTTTTTTTTTTTTTTTAAAGATTTTATTTATTTATTTGAGAGAGAGAATGAGAGAGAGAGAGCAGATGAGAGGGGGGAGGGTCAGAGGAAGAAGCAGACCCCCTGCCGAGCAAGGAGCCCGATATGGGACTCGATCCCAGGACTCCAGGATCATGACCCGAGCCGAAGGCAGTCGCTTAAACGACTGAGCCACCCAGGCGCCCAATGGTATTGTGTTTTTAATTTCAAATCCACTTGTTCATTCCTGGAATATAGGAAAGCAGGTGACTTTTGTATATTAACCTTGTATCTTGTAGCCTTGTTACAATCACGTATTAGTTCCAGGAGTTTTTTAATCAGTTTTTTCCTGTATAGATGATCATGTTATTTGTGAGCAGAGACAGTTTTATTTCTTCTTTCTGAGTATACTTGCTCTTACCTTTTCTTATTGCATTAGCTAAGACTTCTAGTACAGTGTTGAAACTCACTGGTGAGGTGGGATATTCTGGCCTTGTTTCCATTCTTAGTGGGAAAACTTCCGGTTTTCTCACTATTAAGTATGATGTAAGCTGTAGGATTTTTTGTAGATACTCTTTTTATCAGTTAAGAAAGTTCTCTTGGGCGCCTGGGTGGCTCAGTTGGTTAAGCGACTGCCTTCGGCTCAGGTCATGATCCTAGAGTCCCGGGATCGAGTCCCGCATCGGGCTCCCTGCTGGGCAGGGAGTCTGCTTCTCCCTCTGACCCTCCTCCCTCTCATGCTCTCTGTCTCTCATTCTCTCTGTCTCAAATAAATAAATAAATAAATAAAATCTTTAAAAGAAAAAAAAAGAAAAAGAAAGTTCTCTTATGTTCCTAGTTTACTGAGTATTTTTATCATGAATGGGTGTTGGGTTTTGTCAAAGGCTTTTTCTGTAGCCATTGATATAATTATGTGATTTTTCTTTTTTAACTTATTATTGTGATGGATTGCTCTTTTTTTTTTATAATGAAAGATCACAGTGTTTATTCACTTTCATTCCTTCTACTGAGATCAACAACAGGTTCAAACTAGAGGCTCAGAAAAAGTTTGAGAAAAAAATGCCTTATTCCCTTGTTTCTCGCAGATGTGATATATCCTCACCTCATCCACTTTCCTTAGGCACTACCTCTTAAGGCTTGCTGATCTTCTTTCTTTCTTTCTTTCTTTTGCCTGGAATAAATCCCACTCTGTATAATTCTTTAAAATTAAAAAAAATGTTAATCGAAGTATAGTTGACATATAATACATAGTTTCAGGTGTACGACATAGTGATTTGACAATTATATAACATCACGAAATGCTCACAATGAGAAGGGTAGTTACCACGTGTTAGTGGTTACTACTATAGTAATAGTTATTATACTATTATTGATTCTATTTCCTATGCTATATTTTTCATCCCCATGACTTATTTATGACTGGAAGTTTGTACCTCTTAATCTTCACGTATATCGTCTGTCCCCCCATCCCCCTATAATTCTTATACATTTCTGGATTTAGTTTGCTAATACTTGGTTGAGAGTTTTCCCATCTATGTTCATGAGAGATATTGGTCTGTAGTTTTCTTGTGATATCTTTGTTTGGTTTTGGTATTAGGGTAATTGGATGAGTTAGGAAGTATTCTTTCTTCTATCCTCTGAAAGGGATTGTAGAGAATTGATATAATTTTTTCCTTAAATATTTGGTAGAATTCACCAGTGAACTCCTAGGCCTAGTGCTTTCTGTTTTTGAAAGGTTGTTACTTACTCAGTTTCTTTTTTTTTTTTTTTTTAAGATTTTATTTTTAAGTAATCTCTGCACCCAACGTGGGGCTCGAACCCACAACCCCAAAATCAAGAGTCACATGCTCTACTGACTGAGCCAACCAGGCATCGCACTCCATTTCTTTAATAGAAGTAGATCTGTTCACACTGTCTACCTCTAGGGCGAAGAAGTACGAAGGAGGGCAGAGGAGATGCCACCATCTCCCTGTCCTTCTATCCCATCTTAGGTACTGATGTTAGCTGGGCTGGGGTCCTTCTGCCCCTTCCTGGCTCTCACGTAGACACATAGAAAACCGTCAGTGTTTCTTTCTGCTGTCTTTCTTGTATGAAAAGAATTTACAGCATCCTTGAGCCTGCACATTGCTTTCACAGCAGAGCATTATGCTGTGACCAGAACCTCAAGATCCGTGAGTGCAGGTCTAGCCCCTCCTGTCGAGACCTTGTGTAGCTCATGCTGTGCACAGGTTTTGCTTCATGGAGCTGAGCTGTGACTCTTCCGTCTGGTGTGGACCACAGAGGTGGGACTGTCAGCTCAAGACATGCATAATCTGATAGATGCTGGGCAGGTACAGAGGGAGCCATAGTTTCTGCCAGCTCTGAACCCAGCCCCACCTGCTTCACACTTGGGACTGGCGTTGGTGGGGAAAGACCAGGGGCACCCTCAACTTCCAGTGAGGTGGGGGCTTTTGCCCTTCACTTGGAGTCCAGTCCCTGTCCATTCCGATGTTCAGTGTTTCTGTTTTGCCTCTATTTGCTCTTGATGTCTCTCGACGGTACATCAGAGAGAAGCACAGATTTTCCAAGCTGTCAGGTTTGGGACAAATCCTGCCCTTTCTGGCACCAGGTATCTCTCCCAACTCAGGATTTCTTGGTTTGAAGGCACCAGTGTGCTCATCTAGAACAGCAGGGGAAGAAGCCTTGCAGAGCCTGGGGAGGTCTGACAGAGCCCACCCCTTTTTCCTTTGAAGCAGGGAGTCAAATATGTTGTGATGGGTGCCTCATAGAGATGGTATAGGGACTTGGAGTGACCAGTGGCTCATAGGAATGGCATGGTAACAAGCATGAGCACATCACACTATTCCTCAAGCTTGGGCCACCAGAGCCAGAAGCCACTGAAGTCTGGCAGTGCGGGAGGTCATGGCGGAGACCTCAACCCTCCTATGACCCTGGCTAACCTGGACACGTGCACAAGGCCCAAGCTGCTCCTGTCCAGAGTCAGGCAGGGGGCTTGGGCCCAGCTGACGGTGTGCCCCCCCCCCCAACTCTTCTTTGCAGCTTTCTATATGAACCCAACAGCCAGGGGTACAAATACTACCGACAGAAGCTGGAAGAGTTCCGGAAAGCTAAGGCTGGCCCCACAGGCACTCTCATGGCACCTGACCTCAGCCTGAAACGCAAATCCCCTCCTGAGACCCCATCGGGGTCCTTGCCCCCAGCTGCTGCCTGCCCTGCCTCATCTGCCCCCTCGCCTGCAGTCACCCCAGCTCCAGCCATCCCCGGGAAGCCAGCCACCACAGCCACTGTGAAAAAGAAGCGGAAGAGCCGGTGGGGGCCTGAAGAGGACAAGGTGGAACTCCCACCTGCCGAGCTGGTACAGAGGGATGTAGACGCCTCTCCTTCACCTCTGTCAGGTGCGCTGACCCCCTTCCCCCACCTCTGTCACGATAGCCTGGCTTCTTTCACTCAAATAGTGTTTCCACGCTTCATCTGTGTTGTAGCATATGTCAGAGTTTCATTCCTTATGGCTGAATGATATTCCATTTCATGGATGGACTACACTGTTTATCCATTAATCAGTTGACGAACACGTGGGTTTTTCCACCTTTTGGCAACTGTAAATAGTGCTGTTGTGAACATTGGTCTACAAGTACTATTTGAATCCTTGATTTTGATTCTCTTGGGCCTATACCTAGGAGTGGAATCACTGGGTCGTATGGTAATTCTGTTTAACTTTTTGAGGAACCGCCAAACTATTTTCTACAGCAGCTGCACCATTTGATAGTCCCACCAGCAGTGCACAAGGGTTCCCATTTTTCCACATCCTTGCCTTTTTTTTTTATTTTTAAAGATTTTATTTATTTATTTGAGACAGAGAGAGAGAGCACATGAGAGTGGGGGAGGGTCAGAGGGAGAAGCAGACTCCCTGCTGAGCAGGGAGCCCGATGCGGGACTCGATTCCGGGACTCCAGGATCACGACCTGAGCCGAAGGCAGTTGCTTAACCGACTGAGCCACCCAGGCACCCCCTTGCCTTTATATAATAGCCATCCCAGCAGGTGTAAAGTGGAGTCACGTTGTAGTTTTGAATTGTGTTTCCCTAATGTCTGATGGTATTGAGCATCTTTCATGTGCTAATTGGTCATTTGTATAGCTTATTTGGAGAAATGTCTATTTTAGTCCTTTGCCCACTTTTAAATTGGGCTGTCTTTGTTGTTGAGTTGTAGGAGTTCTTTATATATTCTGGATAGTAACCTCCTATTCAGATACATGGTTTGCAAATACATCCTCTCAGTCTGTGGATTGTCTTTTTATTCTCTTGATGGTGTCCTTTGATGCACAGAAGTTTTAAATTTTGACTAAGTTCCATTTATTTTTTCTTTTGTTGCCTGTGCTTTTGGTTTCATTTATGAAACCATAGCTAAATTCAAGGTCATGAAGATTTGCCCCAATGTTCTAAGTTTTTTATAGTTTTGGGACTTTTGATCTATTTTGAGGCAATTTTTATATATGATATAAGCTAAGGATCCAACTTACTCTCTTGCATTTGGAGATCCAGTTTTCCCAGCCCCATTTGTTGAAGAGACTTTTCTTTCCCCATTGAATGGTCTTGAAACCCTTGTCAAAAATCAGTTGTCCTTAGATGTAAGGGTTTATTTCTGGGCTCTCTATTCTGTTACACTGGTTTGTATGTCTGTCCTTAGGTCAGTACCAACTGTTTTGATTACTGTAGCTTTGTAGTAAGTTTTGAAATTGGGAGTGTGAGTCTTCCAACTTTTTCTTTTTTAAGCTTTGGCTATTGAGGGTCTTGAATTTTCAGATGGGCTTCTCCATTTCTGCAAAAACACTGTTGGGATTTTGATAGGGATTGCCTTGTGTCTATAGATTGCTTTGGGCAGTATGGACATGATAACAATACTTAAGTCTTCCTTACAACAACAACAACAACAACCAGTCTTCCAGACTGTGAACACAGGATGTCTTTCCATTTATTTAGATCTTTAATTTCTTTCAACATGTTTTGTAGTTTTCATTGTACATGTCTGACACTTCCTTGGTTAAATTTGTTCCTAAGTGATTTTTTTTTTTCCTGAGGCTATTGTAAACGGAATTGCTTTTTAAATTTTCGTTTAGGATTGTTTGTTGCTAATGTATAGAAATAAAACTGATTTTTGCATGTTGATGTTGGATCCTCCCAACTTCGCTGAATTCACTTATTAGCTCTGACAATCTTTTGGTGGATTCTTTAGGTTTTCCTGTGTGTATAATTATGATCATGTCGTCTGCAAGTAGAGAGAATTCTACTTCTTGTTTTCCACGTGGGATGCCTCTTATTTCTTTTTCTTGCCTAATTGCTCTAGTTAGCGTTTCCAGTACTAAGTTGAATAGAGGTGGGGAAAATGGGCATCCTTGACTTGTTCTGATCTTAGGGGGAATGTTTTCAGTCTTTTACTATTGAGTATGATGTAAGAAAGGAAGTTCCTTTCTGTTCCTAGTTTATTGAATGTTTTTATCATGGAGGGGTATTAGATTTTGTCACATGCTTTCTCTGTATCAGTTGAAATGATTGGATGGGTTTTTTCCTTCAGTCTGTTAATGTGGTGTATTACATTGGTTAATTTTCTTATATTGAACCATGTGATATTGTGGTTTATTAGAAATACATATTTGGGGCGCCTGGGTGGCTCAGTTGGTTGGGCGACTGCCTTCGGCTCAGGTCATGATCCTGGAGTCCTGGGATCGAGTCCCACGTCGGGCTCCCTGCTCAGCAGGGGGTCTGCTTCTCCCTCTGATCCTCTTTCCTCTCATGCTCTCTGTCTCTCATTCTCTCTCTCTCTCAAATAAGTAAATAAAATCTTAAAAAAAAAAAAAAGAAATACATATTTGGCCATTCAGATGACCAAAATAATATTTCTCATATGTATTTGGTCTTTGTTCACAGTTCCTGGCTCACAGTTCCTCCCAAAGCCCTTGGAATTTCCTGAGTGATAAGAGCAGTGGGAGCATCTTTTGTTGTATTATTTGGTCTCCGTCCTCAGTTCATGAAAATGCTTCAGAGCCATAAAGGTGAAATGGGGGTCTTGTTGTTTATAATAAGCCCCTTTCCACCACAAGTGGGTTTATGTTACTGAGGTGACTTTTGGAAAGCACCTAAGGATGGGGGTTGGTGGCCAGGGGATCCAACCATGAATAGAGGGTTGGAACTTTCTGTCCCACCTCCTAGTTTCCAGGGAGGGGAGAGGGGCTGGAGGTTGAATCAGTCAACAGCAGCTAGTGATTTTATCAATCATGCCTATGTGGTGAAGTCTCCATAAAAACCCAAAGAGACAGGGTTCAGAGAGCTTCCAGGTTGGTGAACACATGGAGGTTCAGGGAGAGTGGTGTGCTCGAGAGAGCATAGAAGCTCTGGGCGCTTTCCCCATACCTTGCCCAGGGCATCTTTTCCATCTGGCTTTCCTAACTTATATCCATTTATAATATGTAAGTAAAGCAGTAACCTGGTAAGTAAAATGTTTTTCTGAGTTGTGTGAGCCAGTATAGCAAATTAATTGAACCCAGGAGGGGGATCATTGGAACCTCTGATCTACAGCCAGTCAGCAGCATGGGTGATGACTTGGGCTTATATAGTTGGTGACTAAAGTTGGCTGGGGAGGCGGGGGGAGCAGTCTTATAAGACTGACCCCTTAACCCATGGAATCCTATGCTACCTTCTGGTGGGTAGTGTTAGAACTGAGTTGGCCTATTGGACACCCAGCAGGTGTCTGAGAATTGCTCGTTGGTGTGGGGAACTTCCCTCCACCCACACACACACTTTGGAATTGGTACCAGCACTCTATTTAAACCACCCGTGCATATCTGGGATAAACCCCACTTGGTCATGGTGAATAATCCTTTTAGCATGCTATTATATTCAGTTTGCTGGTATTTTGTTGCATATGTCTGCATCTATATTCATAAGGAATGTTGGTCTATGGTTTTCTTGTGTCTTTGTCAGCTTTTGGTATCAGGGTAATACTAGTGTTATGGAATGAGTTAGGAAATATTCTCTCCAGTTTTTTGGAAGAGTTTGAGAAGAATTATTAGCATTAATTGTTCTTTTAAATGGTTGGTAGAATTTACCAGTAATGCCATCTGGTTCTGGGCTTTTCTTTGTTGGGAGGTTTTTTGTTTTGTTTTGTTTTTGTTTTTAAAGATTTTATTTATTTATTTATAAGACAGAGAGAGACTCAGAGAGAGAGGGAACACAAGTAGGGGGAGTCGGGGAGGGAGAAGCAGGCTTCCCGCCGAGCATGGAGACCGATGTGGGGCTCAATCCCAGGACCCTGGGATCATGACCTGAGCCGAAGGCGCTTAACGACTGAGCCACCCAGGCGCCCCTGTTGGGAGGTTTTTGATTGCTGATTCAATCTCCTTCCTTGCTATAAGTCTGTTTAGGTTTTCTCTTCCTTCTTGAGTTAGTTTTGGTGGTTTATACATTTCTAGGAATTGGTTCACTTCATCTAGGTTATCCAAGTTGTTGGCTTAACAGGTGTTCATAGTAATCTTTTACAATTCTTTTTTATTTCTGTAAAGTCATTCGTAATATCCCCTCTTTCATTTCTGATTTTAATGAGTCTTTTCTTTTTTTCCTTAGGCAGTCTGTCTAAAGGTATGTCAATTTTGTTGATCTTTTCAAAAAACCAACTTTTGGTTTCGTGGATTTTCTATATTATATTTCTATTCCCTACGTCTTATATCTTCATTCTGTTATTTATTTCCTTCCCTCTGCTAGCTCTGGAATTAGTTTGCTTTTCTTTTTCTAGTTCTTTAAGGTGTACGGTTAGGTTATTGATTGGAGATAATTCCTTTTAATTATGTGCAGTTATAGCTGTACATTTCTCTTGTAGCACTGCTTTTGATCAGTCCCATCAGTTTTGCTGTCTTGTGCTTTCGTGTTCCTTCGTCTCTTAAATTTTTCTAATCTCTCTTGGTGATTTCCTCTTTGATCCATTGATTGTTTAAGAGTGTTTAATTTCCATATATTTGTGAGTTTTCCAATTTTCCTTCTGTTACTGATTTCTAGTTTCATTCCATTGTGAACAAAAAAGATACTTGGTATGAATTCAGTCTTTTAAAATTGATTAAAACTCGTTTTTATAGCCTCACATGTAATCTATCCTGGAGAATGTTCCATGTGCACTGTATTCTGCCATTGCTGGGTTGCATGTTCTGTATGTGTCTGTTAGGTCTCACTGGTTCTAGTGTTTAATCTTCTATATCCTTATTGATTTTCTGTCTAGATACCTGTCCCTAATTAAAAATGGGTCAGTGAAGTCTCCAGTTGTTATTGTAGAACTGTGTATTTCTCCCCTCAGTTTTGTCAATTTTTGCTATATACTCGTTATATCTTCTTACTGTTTCAAATTTTTTTATCAACATAGAACCTCCTTCTTTCTCTCTTGTAACCTTTTTTAGCTGGAAGTCTATTTTGTCTGATGCTAGTATGGCCATCCCAGCTCGCTCTTGGTTACTGTTTGCATGGAGTATATTTTTCTGTCCTTTCACTTTCAACTGGTTTGTGACTTTGTATCGAAAGTGAGTCTCTTATAGACAGCATATAGATGGATCCTGTTCTCTCCCTTAATTTAAAGTACTTGGAACCATTCTTGTCAAAGAAAGCTCAGGAAATGCATGATGATAAGCACTGTGATTACCACAGTCAGTTTTGCACAATCCGCTCCAACATCCGCCTCCTTGACAGCGTGTAGTCTCATTTCTCCTTTTCTACCACAAACCCACCAGGTTGGGGAGTCTGTTGTCCTCCCGTTCTGCAGGTGAGAATGGGTGACTGAGAGAGGCTGTCTCATGGCCTCTGGCTCACTGCCCTCCACACAGCCTGCACTGCAGGCAGAACCCTCTCTACCGCCCTTGCCCCTGGACACACAAGTACATAGAGGAGTCATATGTGCCCTGGCGCTGACACCTACATTTCTTTTGCAAAGATGGGCGGAGAGGGAAGGCAGCTGAACCAAGTCATGTGGCTGGCCTGTTGGCCTTGTCCGTCCAGCTCTGAGGGTGGTCTTCCAGTCCAAGGAGAGAAGCTAGTGAAGATTCTCCTACTCCCTGGGGTTCTAGATAGCATTTCTCCCCAGGATTGAGGGTGTCTCAGGTCAGATTGCCATCAAGTGTCAAACTCTGGTGCCCACTGAAATGGAGGGTGCTCGGTGGTGGGTGCTGTTCTGATGTGTGTGCGCCATGATTCTGAACCCACTCCCCGAGGCCTGGCCCCAGCTCCCCGCTGGCGAGGAAGCCTCCACTGTGGTCTAGCGTGCAGGCACAGGCTCCAAAGGCTCACATCCAGGGTTAAGTCCCACTGGTCCGTGTCCCTGGGGGAGTGTGGGCAGCCCCCACCTCCTTGCTTGCTGGAAAAGTGGTCCGAGGAGAAGGACAGTGGGCGCGCTCCAGGCACACAGCGGGCTGCTCCGACCTTGGCTCCCTTGCCCGGTTCCCAGGGCTCCCACACAGACCTTCTAGGAGATACTGGGGTATAAGCATGGGCTCAAGGAGCACTTGTGGGTGGTTCTTACAGGCGAGGCCCCAACCCTGGTGCACTGGGAGGACCTGGTTCTTTGCACATGCCAGAAGGGCCTCTGTACCCCCGTTTGCCCACCTTCTCCCTCAGGAAGCTACCGCCTGAGGGGTGGTGGTTTCCGCCACCCAGATGGGGCCGTCACAGCATCTTCATGTGCATTAGTGTTGCTGGCTCCAGCCAAGCTCCGAAGCTGATGCCAAATTAAATGTCAGTTGCTTTGAGGATGGTCGGCTGCCTCCCCGGAAGGAGCTAACAGCCACAGAGCTGAGTCTTATGCCAGACTCTGAACCCGTGTGCGTCTACGCTGGGTGTCTGTTCCCTGCAGGGCTTATTTCCAAGAGTCGGTGTGTGAATGCACACACACACACACACACATGCACATGCTATCTCCACTCTTATGTCTGCCTTTGCAAAGTCCTCGTCTTATCACCCATCAGACACGTGACCTTGAGCGAAGCCCTGGATCTCTAAGTTCTGATGTTGGCGTCTGCAACGTGGGGGTATAGAGTCTGCCTGGAGGTCACGTCAGGATGAAACTGGGTGCTTGTGATAGAGCCTGGTGAGGCCCCCGCGGTCACCCCATGACACGGGATACCAGCTGCTGTGATGTGAAGGCTCTGTCATGTGTGCTGGGTGCCTCAGATGTCATCAGTGCCTGGACACTGTGCCACATGCAGGAGCAGGTCTGGACCCATGCATCCATTGTTGACCAGCCTGTGTTTTGTTTCCAGTTCAGGACCTCAAGGGGCTTGGCTATGAGAAAGGGAAGCCCGTAGGTCTGGTGGGTGTCACGGAGCTGTCAGATGCCCAGAAGAAGCAGCTGAAGGAGCAACAGGAGGTAAGTCTGGGGCCGAGCAGGCAGGCTTCAAAGGGGCTGGTGGAGTATCGTCCCCCACCTCATCTCATAGTTCAGTGGTTGTGTCGCGTTCTTTCTGAGCCTCCCTGTGCTGGGTGGATCCCACAGTCAGGGGAGAGGTCCTTGGGCAGCAGGCCCCTGTCAGCCGCATTCCACCTCCCAAGGGCCCTCCCCAGCCTGCGTTGGACCCAGAGCTGAGGCCTTCTCACACTGGCTGGGCAGCCCCTGAGGCTGGTTCTCTACAGCTACTCCACAACACGCTTGTGGGCTCTTCCTGACTAGGTAGTCTCCATTTTTAAATTTTCCTTCCAGTGTTCCCCAGCAGCCAGTACAGGACAGGCCTGGCTAGCACTGGGGGCCCTGAACGATGTGACAAATGCTCAGTTGGTATTGGGCTGTGATTGGGGTGAGGGCTGGCTTGGTCTCTCTGCTTCTTTCCTGGGAGGACTACAGGCACCTGTCTGTTGGTCCTTGGGGACACTCAACCCCAGTCACCTTCTCCAGGCTGGCAGCCCCATCACCTCACCTTCAACCCTTCTGTGGTCAGGGGCCTGCGGTGTCCTCCTTTGGTGTCCACAGCAAGGGCGCCCAGGATGCGCTGGGTTCCAGGCCAGACTGGGTGAGGCAGAGAGGGGTCCTCCCTGCTCACACGGGGATTCAAGGAACCCAGGGCATGCCCTGACACCAGACCTTGTGTCTTCTTGAGCACTTGCTCTGGGCCCTGTTCATGTGCCTGCCCCGGGGAGGACAGAAAGCAGGAAGGGTGAGGGCACCTGACATGCGCAGGGAAGGCGAAGGGACTGGCCTCCTGCACGTGTGCTCCCTGGCACTGCTCACTGGTGTGTGCGGCCCGCAGATGCAGCAGATGTATGACATGATCATGCAGCACAAGCGTGCGATGCAGGACATGCAGCTGTTGTGGGAGAAGGCCCTGCAGCAGCACCAGCACGGCTACGACAGTGACGAGGAGGTGGACAGTGAGCTGGGCACCTGGGAACACCAGCTGCGGCGCATGGAGATGGACAAGACTCGGGGTGCGCCGAGGAGCACCTTGCGGGTGGGGTGAGGGACAGGATACCTGGGTGAGGCCATGCCCTAGGCACCGCAGGCTCAGGAGGCCCCACTCACCTGTTCAGGAAGGCACCTGGAGGCACCACCTGGGGTCTTAAGCCACCTGCACGACGTGTACGGCCTGGAGCAAGAGACTCGGCTTCTCTGTCTCCGTTTCCTCAGTGGGAAAAAGTAGTTCTCTAAGCGTTTGTGGCTGTTTGAACATGGCACTTAGCAGGGCTGCTTGGAGGAGCAGGGTTTGGGTCGGGGCCTCAACCAGCTGCCTCATTCCCCTATGACCCAAAGTCCCTGCACCCTGCCCAAGACACATACCTGTGCCGGGGGGCCACCTGGCCCGCTCTCCTCCCTCTTCCTTTCTCTCACTTTCCCCCCTGCTTCTCTGGGCAGAGTGGGCCGAGCAGCTGACAAAGATGGGCCGTGGCAAGCACTTTATCGGAGACTTCCTGCCACCAGATGAGCTGGAGAAGTTCATGGAAACCTTTAAGGCCCTGAAGGTGAGCTGGGAGGGTCCCTGGGCACCAGCTTCTGTTGTGGGCTGGCCGGCAGGCAGGCAGCCACGCCGGTGGCCCAGCCCCTCCTGTTAGCCTCATGAGACAGGCGCCTGAGGCAGCCTCGGGGGCCCCCCTTCATTCATAGGGGGAGCTGGGTCCTCTTGCCTCGGGAGGCATCTGTTGATGATAGACACCGTCTGTGGAGGGAATTAGCAGAAAGCAGCCCAGCTGCCGCTTTAGAAACATTTCCCAGGGCTTCAGGGAAATTCTGCTTTCAGTGGAAAAAATTAAGTGCGGTTTACAGGCAAAGCGTTTCTCAGGCAGAAGCCCCCATGGACTGGGTTCTCCAGAACAAGAATTCACATTCCTGCCATGCTGTCATGATGCTTCTGAGGAGAGATAGCTGACGGGGCACATCCCATGTCATCTTTTGGGGGATTTTTGTAAAACTGCTTTGTACCGCATAACCTCATCAATAAGGCGGTCACCTTATTGACCCCATCTTTTTAGCATTCTGTGTAACGAATTGCCCTCAGAACCTAGGACTTTTCTTTACTGATGAACCATTAATCTTTCCCATGGTGAGTGAAGCCTGTGTGACCCGTCACCTTGCCCTCGTTGACTTTGCCACCAGGCAGCTTGGTACAGAGTCTGACCCTGGGGACCCTGAAAAGGAGCATCTTGATCTGTTCTTAAGGAATCTGACCTGGTACAGAGGCTGCAGATGGGCAGATGGTCCCAGCGGCCAGTCAGGCCATTGGTGGTGGGAAGGGGTGGTATTCAGGCCAGAGCCAGGACCCGGGACAGTTGCAGCCCTGGTGGATGACAGCCACCTCCTTGCCCTGCAGGAGGGCCGAGAGCCTGACTACTCAGAGTACAAAGAGTTCAAGCTGACAGTGGAGAACATCGGGTACCAGATGCTGATGAAAATGGGCTGGAAGGAGGGCGACGGGCTGGGCTCAGAGGGCCAGGGCATCAAGAACCCAGTCAACAAGTGAGTGTATGCGCCCCCTGCCACTCCTCCTGCTGGCATCCACCCAGCCCCCTGCTCACTTGGCCCTGTCCACCCCCCCCGCAGAGGCACCACCACAGTAGATGGAGCAGGCTTTGGCATCGACCGGCCAGCTGAGCTCTCCAAGGAGGATGATGAGTATGAGGCCTTCCGCAAGAGGATGATGCTGGCCTACCGCTTCCGGCCCAACCCCCTGGTGCGTGTGTTCCCAGCGCCCCATATGGCTCCTGGCTGGGCTGCCCAGAATCTCAGCAGGGGGGTGGCAGTGCTGGTAACAGAGCTGTCTCTCCTTCCCCAGTCCAGCTAAGCCAGGTCTCACTAGCAACTCCCCATCTCTCCACCTGCCCTTCCCTCTGTGAGCTTAGCTGTCCCTGGAACATTCTGGGCAGGAGGAACCACTGTGTTTAGCATTGACCCCCTCCCCTTTTTCTTTTTTTGCCTCTCACAGAACAACCCCAGACGGCCTTACTACTGAGTATTCTGGAAAAACGCACAATTGTATTTTCCAAACGACTGACCTTCCCTGGACTGTGGAATGTTCTGGCCTGCATTTCTGCCTGCCCTTCCCGTTGTCTCAAGTGTCATGCCGTGTATTAAAGTTCCAGTGCTTGCCTACCAGGGCAGCCTGGTTTTGCCATCACCAGAAACCGCTCTGTTTCCATAGCAGCGGGGCTGGGTTGGGCAGATGGGGCTGGGATGCTGCTGGGAAAGCTCCCTGGTGCCTGAGAAATAGGAGAGAACCATCTAGAAATCTGTCTATGGGGCCCCTCACCATCAGCTTGGGTTAGAGTTGAGGGGAGGATCCACAGATCCTCTGAGAGAGACTGGTGGCTGACCAGCCAAGACCTGGCTGCACCTGGACCAGGGGCATCAGGGACCTCCCAGTGTAGCACTGTGCTGCAGGAGTTAGGTTGGAAGGGGTCCCCAGACAGGGCCCAGCCCTCTTCAGATCTGTGGGGCAGGTGGACCCAGGGCACACCTGTGCCAGTCACCTCACCAGCAGGTGGCGTTGATGGCCCCTCCCCGAAGCTTATCTGTGACAGTTGCAGCCCAGGCTACCCCAGTAGCCAGTGGGGTGGACACAGGAGTCCCTGGGGCTCGTGCCTTTAGGGGACAACTCTGTGGACAGATGCAGCATGCCAAGTGCTCCCTACATCTCCAGAGCCTGCACCTCATATTTGTGCCAAGACTACCTGGGGATCTCATTCAGTTGCAGCTGCTGAGTGAGCAGCTTGGGTGGGATCCTAGCAATCCAAGAGCCTTGCTTAAAGTATGGCTTGGAGCCCTGAGGGATCCCCACAACCCACCCATCTGCCCACACATGTGTCTAGTGGGTCCTGCTCAACCCCTGTGGGCTCAGGGGCTTAAAGACTCCAGCTGGAGTTAGGCTTCTGGGCCAGCCTGCATTCTCATAGTCATTTAGTAAACAGCACCAACTGTGTGAACTGGATGGATAGGCTCTGCCCCCTGGCAGCCAGTCTGTTGTGTACATGGTGGTGAACCTGAGACTGATAAATGCAAAGAGGAACTGGGTGCTGTCTTGGCGGCAGCCTGGGGAGTGTCTCAGTATGGGGGAGGAGGGCATCCAGGGACTGGGAGTCTCAGCACAAGAGCCCAGGCAGGGATGACATATACCACCCTGTCTCCCTTCCATAGACACTGTGCCCAGGGCAGGACCAGGGGTGACATTCCCATGTGTGGAGGCTGCCCAGTGGTCCCAGGTCTTGAGCACAAGAGTAGCTCTGGGCAGCCAGAGGTTCCAATGATAGGGATCCTTGGCCTTGGTCCCAGGCACCTCGCCATCCAGGTCAAGGTCACCCTTCAATTGAATTAGTGACCTGGAGGCTCTCCAGACTTAGCCCATGGACTTTACCCCCAGGCAAGTGGAGAGGTGGAAGAGAATGGGCCCCAAATTCGGTGTGCATGCACATGCACATCCCAGACACAGATGCAAGGCCAGGTTGCTAGACAGAGCTGGATCAGACACCCCTGGCCTTGGAGGAGGAGGAGGAGTGGGGCTGGGGTGGCAGAGAGGGCTACCTGGAGGAGGGGACATTGGGATCTGCTTTAAGGGCTGAGGAAATACTAGAGGGTCCATCTTGCAGACAGGAAGGAGGCCTGGGGGGTGTTGGCACCGCTAGAGTTGGGAAAAGTCAAGAAATGAGACTGGAGCCTCAGGTCAGTCCAGAGGAACCTGAACTTAACCCATGGGCAATGGACAACTGGGAGGGAGGCTAGGAGGGAGGCTGTCAGGTCGGTGGCCAGAAGATCATCTTGTCACCCAGGCTCAGAGATGGGACCCAGGTGGCACAAGGCCAAGGGGCTGCATGGAAAAAGGGTGAGGGTTAGAATCTTCCCCACACACAGACTGTGGGCCTCCCCAAAGGCACGTGCTCACTGTTTTCCAGCAGCCACAAGTAACACATGGGCGAGAGCCCAAGGTGGGTTGGAGACGGTTGCCTCCTAAATCTCTCCCTACCCTACTATATAGTCCCCTCCCTGGTGCAGCCCCCCCC
>NC_058403.1:200763022-200801971 GCF_002201575.2 Neomonachus schauinslandi
CCCCCCCCCCCCCTCTATCCCCCCCCCCCCCGGGGCCCCCCCCCCCCCCCCCCCCCGCGCCATGCCCTTTGCATTTTCCCCTGAACCAAGCCCAGCCTCCTGCAGGCTGTTCAGAATCCTCCCTCAGCTATCCCCTCTGAGCCCCCCACCACACCCCAACCCCAGGCCTGAGCTATTCTCCTTGCCAGAAACACTGTTCTAAACTCACCAAACTAGCAATCCATGCCTAATCTAACTAAGCCCACCCTTTGGACTCCCTCCCTTTGACACCACCCACTGAGCAGGGACACAGCCTCAGCTGCCCACCAGGTGCCCACGCTACATGGAAGGAACATAGCACACAGAGTCCTTCAAGGGACCCGCCCAACCCATGACCTTGGCTGCCTGCCTTGAGATGATCCCCAGACCCAGTCAAAGCTTTACACCCGGACACGTGTTTAAATGTGTGTGGCCACTGTGTGAACACTCAGATCCAAGGGCCCTGAAGGCAACTCCTTGTGTCCAAGCGACTGAGGTTCCTCCATTGGCGCAAAATGCCGCCAATGCCCCTTTGATCCTAGGGGGAAGAAGGTCTAGGGAATGTGGAATTAAAAAGGGTCCCCTTCAGGGTCGAGGTAGGTACACCGGTGGCTTAGGACAGAGAAAGCAGAAGTCAGAAGGAGGCCTGGAGAACAAATTCCCTTAGAATGAAGCTGCTGGCCCAGGGCCTCCAGGTTGCAGTCCCGGGCCTCACGAGCGGAAGCGTCCGGAGACATGGTGTTCTAGCCTTGAATAGTGAAGCTGAGGCTGGGCGGCGTAGAGAACCGCGCTGAGTCCGGTGACGGTGAAGCCCGGGGAGGGGTGGGGGAAGGGACGCTTCAAGGGGGAGGGGCCTCAGAGGCTCCCCGGGAGCGCGCTGGACGGTCAAGGTAAGGCGTCCAGACCAGGGCGCAGCGGCGGGCGACCTTTGCGCGGGGCGGGGCGGGGCCGGGTCCCCGGCACCCTCCCCCCACCCCAGACGCGCGGCCGCGGAGGAGCCGAGCGCCCTGGAGGCCGCGCCGGGACCGAGCCGGGGTCCGGGCGCCGCCACTATGGACATCCCGCCGCTGGCCGGCAAGATCGCGGCTCTGTCGCTCGGCGCCCTCCCCTTGTCCTATGCGCTCAACCACGTCTCGGCGCTCTCGCAGTGCGTGAGGGGAGAGGCCAGGGCGGCCACCGGGAGGGGGGCGGGCGGCGGGGCCGCGCTGGCGGTGGCAGGGAGAGAGGATGCGCGGGCGGCGAGCCTGGCTCCCCCGCGCCCCGAGTCCCTGCGCAGCTCCTGCCAGGAAGAAGGGACCTAGGCCAGAACTACCCCCAGCCCCATCCAACCTGAAGTCCCCTCTCCGCCGGCCAGGAGGCTGTGTGGTGAGGGTGGGGGCGCTCCTGGGACGTTTAGGGCTTGAGGAGAAAGGAGGCTCAGAAGCAGAGCCTCCCCACAGGGCAGAGTTTTGGAGGGTTTCTGGGGTTTCCCAGGGATGTGCCCAGCTCCAAAGTTACCAAAGGTCAAAGTATTGGCCCAGATAATGGCCTGATGACCCAGCTCTTGACACACTCGGACACGCGTTCTATTCCAACAACCCTAGCAGATGGCCCCTCCATTGCCTCTCTCAGGCCTGAGACTTTCTCCTGTTAAGGTTTGGCCCACCTGTCTTTAGCCTCAGTTTCGCCTACATGCTGTGACCTCCCTTGTCTCCTAAACTAAACCCCAGCCCTGTGGATCCTGCCACTGGAGTACCAGGCATATGCAAGCCCCTCACACTCCCAAACCTAGCTCAACTCAAGACATGGGGTACAGGGAGTATTGCCTGTGGGGTTGTCTCCTTGGGTACAAATTCCTGGCTCCATCCCCCTGGATGAATGAGTCAGGTTGCTTCTGGGAGCCTGAGTTTCTTCAGTGTGTAATGAACATAATCCTCGACCTTGTCCTATAGTTAGAGTTAAGGATTACAAATTGTGTGCAAAGACTTGTGTGGTCTTATCTGATTACTATAATTGTCATTGTTGGTCAGATGGGGCCAGGATGGGAATCTTAGGTGTCAGAGAGGTCCATGAGAAGGTAGGAGCCTGGAGAAAGTGTAGAGGAGTCTGGGAACCTGGATAGCTTTCCCAACCACCCACTCTGCCCACCTGTGTTGGAGGCTTCCAACATGATTTCTTTTTCTTATCTATGCAACTGGTTGACCTGTCTTATCTGGTTGATGGGGTAGATCAGGGCAGGGGTGGGGTGGAGTTGATAGAAGCATTTGGACTTCAGCTAGGAGGAGTCAGAAGTTTCAGAAAGTGAGGTGTACAGTGCTGAGCACTAGACACCTGGCAGGGGCTTGGGAGCTGGGTCTGACCACAGAGTGGCTTGGTGATGTTGAATGACTGACAGCAAATTGAGTTAAACACATATCAGCAAGTGACGGGATGGATTGTATAGTCAGAAAGAGTTGACTGATGCCCCCTCTGTACTTGGCCTAAGTTGGGCAATGATTCTAAGGAGTCAGGGAGGGCTTCCTGGAGGAGGAGCCATGAAAGATAGGCCACGAAAGATGAGTAGGCATTTGCCAAGTGGAAGAGACTTCTGGAAGGAGTTTCCAGGAAGGAGAAACAGCTCAGGCAACAGCCTAGTGATGGGAAAGGGCAGTTGCAGGGAACAAGATTCCTGGATGGAAAGACACTTCAGTCTCAACATCTGGAGCATCCTAGAATCAGCTTTTGCCCTCACCAGGGTGGGTGAGGCCTCAGCACTGGGCCTGGCCTCTCTGACTTGTTTTCCCTCTCCACAGCCCCCTGGGGCTGGCATTGATGAGTACCCTGATCCTGGGCCTGCTTTTTGTGGCTATCTACAGTTTGTCCCCCGGCGAGATCTACTATGACCCACTCTATGCTGGTGAGTCAGTCGGAGAGAACTGTGTGAGCAGGGGCCTCCTCCATCCCCTTGAAGGGCTCCCATCAGGCTGGAGAACCTCAAAAAGACTGGAGAAACTTCATTGGTTGGGGAACCTCAGAGGGCCTCCCCCGTCAGACCTGGGGCTCCTGAGAGCAGGACTGTATCTTCCCATCAGACTGGGAACCCCTGAAAGACCATACTTCCTCATCACTTTGGGATTCCCTGAGGGCAGGGTCAGTGCCTTCTCAGCCTGAGGCCTCCCAAAGGCAGGGACTGTGCCTCCTCAAGAGGCAGGGCTATGGGTCATGTGACTTGTGGAGTGGCGACTGGGAGCAGTTGGGTGTGGTTCCTTGCCTGGACTCTGGTTCCCAGAAGAGTGCCCCCATGCCCCGCCCACATCTGGGCCATGCCCCGCCCACTTTCCCCACAGTGTTCGCTGTCTTCGCCTTCACCTCGGTGGTGGACCTCTTTATTGCTCTCCAGGAAGATGGCTACGCGGTGGGCTTCATGGAGTTCTTTACCAAGGAGGTATGTAGGGGGCCGCCCGGGATGCCTCCTGCCCTGCTGCCCAGCTGAGCCCTGACCTGCCCCTGCAGGGAGAGCCGTATTTGCGCACTGCACATGGAGTCTTCATCTGCTACTGGGACGGCACGGTTCACTACGTCCTCTACCTGGCCATGGCTGGTGCCATCCACAGAAGGTGCATGGCGGGGGAGTGGGGGTGGTGGCACCTGGATCCTGGGAAGGAGATCAAGTTCTCAGGTGGGGTCCCATGCCTGGGTGCAGTCAGCAGTGTCTGTAGGGGAAATCTCTAGGGCTCCAGCCAGGAGTGGCCAGGAGAAGGTTCCAAGGAATGTCACAGGTGTAGGTGGTAGTCAGCTCTCTTCTCTTGTACACCCCTGTGCCTAAGCAACCACTTCTGTCCCTGGACAGATGGTCTGTTCAGTCCCCCATTCATCTCCCTGTTGTCCCTTCTGTCCTGGACAAAACTGGGAGGGACCCAGAGCTGGGGAGCCCAGGGTGGACTCTGGGCCATGGCTAGGGCTCTGAGACTGGGGAACAGACATCTGTTGGTCACCCCTCCATCCCCCACCCTAGGAAGAGATACCGGAACCTTGGACTGTACTGGCTGGGATCCTTCATTATGAGCATCCTGGTGTTCCTCCCAGGAAACCTCCTTGGTAAGGACTGGACTTTGAAGGATCCCGTCTCCTCAGGCTGGGTTACTGTCCTGCGCCTAGAAGGTTCATAGGTAGGTCTTGGGAGGTAGAGGGGAGAGGCAGCCCAGTATGTGGGGGTGGCTGAGCAAGAGGGACACCCAAGATGTATCCAGGAGAAGCAAAGAACAACTGAAATATAGAAGCCATATCCAGAAAATAAATTGAGGCAGGCCAGGCTGAGGAGTCTGGACACCATCTTATGAGCACTGGGGAGCCAGAGGAGGTGCTAGAGCTTGAATAAAGACTGCATTTATGAATTACTACTTCCAGCCAGGGATTCTGGTGTGATTCACCTATGGGTCTGGCCAGGCCTGGGTGATCCTCGCTGAGTGACACCCCCTCTCTCCTACCATGACAGGTAAATACAGCTCAGAGATCAGACCCGCCTTCTTCCTTGCCATCCCCTATGTGCTAGTCCCATGCTGGGCTGGTATGAGGGTCTTCAACCAGTCCCGGGCACCAACCTGCTGTACCCCCAATGTGGTAAGTGCCTTGCCGCCAGACAGTTCCTTGTGCCAACATGCCCGAATGCCCCTCCTCCCCCCAATTAGAGTTGCTTCTGATCAAAAACATTGCCTCTTTGGAAGGATCTCGTTGGCCTTTAGGAAAGAAGGGAGGAGCCTTTATCGAGTGCCTGTTGGGTACCCGACTTCTCACACTGTCTCTCTCCCATGGGGCAGGTACAGGAGGAACAAAGAAAGGGCATCCTGCGACGCCCGGTTGACCTGGCCCTTGTCATATACCTCACCCTCGCTGGGTTCTTCACCCTCTTCCGGGGCCTGGTGAGTCTGCAGTGGCCAGCCTACCTTTCTTCTACCTCCAACCCCCTTTCCTGTCCGCACCAACCATGTTCCTTTCACCAGTGCAAAAAGGCCACTGCCCGCCTGTCTGGTCATCCAGGGAAGTTCTTCATCAAGTCTGATCTGAGTGTTCCATGACAAAGCCCCATTCTCTGTAACCTTCCCACCAAAGTGAAAGAACCAAGCCTCGGGGAGGCCAGAGCAAGGGGTATGGGAGCCGCCTGGGAGGGTGGAGAAGGCTTCTTGTGGGAAGAATGTTTGAGGTGGGTTGTTGGTTTGTCTGTCTGCCCCAGGTGGTGCTTGACTGCCCCACAGATGCCTGCTTTGTCTACATCTATCAGTACGAGCCATACCTACAGGACCCCGTGGCCTATCCGAAGGTGCAGGTGAGAGGGCAGCTGGGAAGAGAGGGCCATATGGTCCTGCCATCGGTAGAGGTCTAGCAAGTCCTCTTTGAAGCAGGTACCAGAAACACAAGTCAATCTGTTGTCCTACCAAAAATGTCTGTCTTCCAAAATGAAGACAGATATGGTCTTCAAGTATGGCTGGATCTAGGAGCTAAGGATAACTCTGTCTCTGGGCTCTGCTTTCTTTGCCTGGACTCCACTCCCAGGTAGTCACTTTGTGGGATTGTGGAGACAGCCTTGGGCAGCAACAGGCCTCCATCTGCCCTACTTAGCCACCCCAGAGGAATGTGAGCGATTATTTCTCCAGAGCTTGAGTACAAATCTCAGGCAGACTCTGATTGGCCCACGGGCCATCATCACTGAATAAAGTGCACATCCTGTCGCTGATCATTATGGCCAGGGGGGCTGGAGTGTTCCAGTTGGCCAGGCCAGGGTCACGTGCCACTTCCGGAGTAACGTGGGTGGGCTCAGTGTGTCTGCAAGTGGTGGCGGCGGTTGGGGGAGGGGCAGATATCGAGGAGCAATGTGCACAGGGTTGGGACGTGCAGAGAGCCGCATCATGGGTGGGTTCTGAGGCTGGCCAGATCCTCCCTGGGGCCTCCACCTCAGGGGGCTCAGGGAGGCCACTGCTGCTCATCCTATGGGTTGTATGCCCCTCAGATGCTAGTGTACATGTTCTACGTGCTGCCCTTCTTTGGCCTGGCTGCTTATGCCCTCATCTTCCCTGGCTGCTCTTGGCTGCCTGACTGGGCCTTGGTGTTTGCTGGAGCTGTTGGCCAGGTATGGTGGGGCGTGGGGAACGTGCGGTGGGGTCTGTAGGGAAGAAAGTTTCTGCCTACCCATCAATTGCTTTTGTGCTTTCCCTGAGCAGGGGGATGCTGAGCCTCTGAGAGGCACCAGCCCCAGCTTGATACCTTAGGATTCCCTAGTCTCGGGGAGAAAGTACCTGACACTAACACTCCCAACCCCATGGTGGGGGGTGTGGTCAGAACTGGAGAGACGGAAGGATAGGGGCTGAGAGCAATTCCAGAAGGGGAAGATTTCCTAGGAGAGTGAGCCTAGGAGCTGGGCTTTGATATATGGGTATGAGTTCTCTAGGCAAGGAAGAGCATTTCAGGAATTGGAACAGCGTAAAGACGCCAAGGGGGATAATGGTTTAGCAGAGCCACAACATGGATAGAGGCAGAGGCAAGAGAATTTGACAGCTAGATGGTGAGGGCTTTGAACTCTGAGCATGGAAGAGCCATGGAATGTGTCTGAGCTGTAGAGGCCCAGTCAGAGCTAGGGGGCCTGTTTCAGGGTTCCTGATGGAAAGTGATAAAGCCTGGGCCTAGGCCTGAGCAGTGGAGACCAAGAAGACATCCCCAGGGTAGAATCAACAGGATTTGTGTCAAGTGTCAAGTGCTGCTTGGGGTAGGGAAGAGCAAGAGGAGGCACTGGACCCAGATCAAGGAGATGGGAAACAGGGAGGGCCCAGCAGAGAGTGAAGATGGTTCTGGTTAGACAGCTGGGGAGAGGCTCACAGCCAGATGGAAAAGGACACAGGAAATGTGGGGACAGGGATATTTAGAGGCAGACAGATGGGCTAGAGAAGGGAGACAGGCCAGCAGCCAGTGAGAGGGACAGAGACCCTCTGGGCTCCCTAGGGTGGGATGCTGGTGATGCTGGGACTTGTTCTTTCCTGGCCCCTGACATACATCCTCCCTGTATGGCCACTAGGCACAGTTCTCGCACATGGGTGCCTCCATGCATGTGCGCACGCCCTTCACCTACCGTGTGCCTGATGACGCCTGGGCCTGCTTCTTCGGGTTCAACCTGCTGTATGCGCTGGGTCCCCACCTGCTGGCCTTCCGCTGCCTGTGGCAGCCCGCCTTCTTCCTGCGCCCGCCCCCTGGTCCCCTGGACCACCACAAGAAGAATCACTGAGAGTGCTGGGGACTCCCCAGGACTCTGTTTCCATGCTCAGACAGCCCTGCTCTGGGAAGGGTGGGCTGGGTCTTTTAGAGGCAGGAAGTACATCTCCAGGTGTCTTTGGTCCTGGCTATGGTGGTATCAGGCCAACGCATGGGATGGGACAACTAGGGGCCAGATGTTCCCTTGAGGGCCAGACACGCTCAGCTGTCACGGTACCCCAATCCCACACAGACTGTTCTACTCCAGAATTTACCCATCGTACCCCCATGGATCCTTTATAGTAAAAACAAAACAAAACACAAAACACAAAACTTTTGATGCCCAAATACTGCTGCTGCCTGAGTGTTTCGGGATTCAGAGGTGAGGGACCTGCTTCTCAGACCCCATGAGGGCCTGCCCATCACTGCCAGCATGAACATCAGGAACTGGAGGTACTGGCCAGCAGAAGTCTGCCTCTGGTTGGTGTGCACAGCTCCATCTTCCAGATGGGGAAAACTGAGGCTCAGAGAGGTCCAAAGACCTGCCTGAGGTCGCGATCAGGAGAGAAAAATCCAAAATCCAAGCTCTGACAATAAATTATAATAACTAATGGCGTGGCACAGTTATTAAGCACCTACAATATACCATTACCAAAGGCCAAACTCAAGTGCTACATGCTGGATCTCACCCTATAGTCCAGATGGGGAACAACCTGTAGGTGGTAAAGGTCCTGGTCGGAGGTCACGGCTCCTAGATGCAGCTGAGCTAAAGGACCCAGCGCCAGCCTAGCCCATCCAACCATGGACCCTATAACCCTGCCTCTGCTGTATGGTTGGCTCATATTTTGGGGAAACTGAGGCTGAAGAGGCCGCCAAGGGGTTGGGGAAAGGCATATTTTTTCCTGATTCGATTTTTGAACTTGGGCAAAGGGCCAGGTTTGGGGGTGACTCAGGCCCAGAGTGGGTCTGGGGCTTGATCAGGCTCCCCTGCTCCCTGCTCCTACCAACATTTCTTAGGCACCTATTGTGTGTCTAATCACTGGATCTTCACCAAAGAACCAGCACTCCATTTCCTGGAGGTGGAAACAGGCTCAGAGAGACCAAGCGTCTCTTCCAAGGTCCTACAGCAGGTGAGAGAGTCAGATTTGGACCTGTTGCTGCATATTCCCTCTGCAGTGTGTTTGACTGTTGTGGGGCCCCACCCTCAGAGTGAGCACCTTTTGGGTGCCAGAGCCCAGGACGAGACGATGGCCACCAAGTGACAAATGGGAAAACAGACCTGCAGGCCAAAGCCCCTGGCTCACCTTGGGCATTCTAGATGGAAGACTCCGTCAGGCAGGCCCCCCCCCCCCGCCCTCCATTTTAAAGAGAGTTAAACTGCGGCCCAGAGGTTCCTCTTCCCGCCCAAGATCAGCCAGCAAGATCAGCGACGTGGTCCTGCATTCGCTGTCTAGTGCATTCCTTCCTCCGCCCGCGCCCCGGTTTCTCCGCCGAGCACGCGTCGCCGCGTTCCCTTTAAAGCTCCTCCCCGCACCCCCAACCGCTTCCCTCCTCCCCTTGCAGGCAGACGCCGGGATTGCGCCGCCCGAAGGGACTTGCCCAGTCCTTCCTGGGTGTGCGGGGAGCGCAGTCCCGGCGCGTAGGGGCCGCTCGGCGGGGGCCGCACGGGCAAGATGGTGAGTGGGTCACGGGCGCGGGTCCCGGTAGGTCCCTCTCTCGGATTGTGTCTCGCTCTGTGTCTGAATCTACGTCCCTCCGTGTTCCTCTTCTCAGTCTCTCCCCGCTCCGTCTCTCCAATCCCTTCCGTCTCTCACCCTCTTGTATCTCTGTTTCTCGAACTCTGCCTCTCCTTTTATATCCCTCTCCGCCTCTCCCCACTTTTCTCTCCCTCTTTCTGTCGTACTGGTCCCTTTTCTTTTCCTCTGAGTCTCCGTCTCTCCCTACCTCCAAGCCCCCTCTTCTCTTTTCCCCTCTTGCTCTCTTTGCTGTCTCCCTTTCAGTCGCTTGTCTCTCTCCATCTTTCCTTACCCTTCTCTGAATCTCTCCCTCCTCTATCCCCATCTCTCCCTGCTTTTCTCTCTGTCTCTGTCTCTTTCCCTTTCCTCGCTCTCTCCCCGTGTCCCTACCTCTCTCTGGCTCTACCCCTCGCGCCCCCCCTTCCCCCCCCCGCCGCCCCCACACCCGGGCAGGTTTGCTGCAGTCTCCTGGCGCACGGATAACCTTGCCGCTGCCACTGCTCCAGCTCCTCCCCCTTCCCTCCCGATCCCCGCCCGGGCTGGCCAGAGAAGGGGGCGGAGCTCCGAGCGGCCGGGGTCGGGGTTAGGGGATTTGGCGGGTTGCCCGCGCTGGACTGAGGGCAGGTGAGCCCGGGGGCGTGGGCTTTGCGTAGGAGCTAGAGTGTGAAGTCCCGGGAGAATGCGGGGGACAGGGGGTGAGGGCTGGGAGGGTCTGCCAGCTTTCTCCTTGGGAGAGTCCTCTGGGACCCTGGCCGGGGTGGGGGACCTGGGCATGCGAGAAGTCCGCGCCGTGGGGAACGAAGGTCAGGGGGCTAGTCCTCCGACAGGCAAAGCCCAGCAGGCTGGACTGAGTACCCTGTGCCCCCAGGTGTGTGCTCGGGCGGCCCTCGGTCCCGGCGCGCTCTGGGCCGCGGCCTGGGGAGTCCTGCTGCTCACGGCCCCCGCAGGGGCGCAGCGCGGACGCAAGAAGGTCGTGCACGTGCTCGGTGAGTCTGGATAGCCGAAGCGGGTCTTGTCCCGCAGGAGCCGTGGCCGAATGTGACTGCCTGGCTGCAGGGAGGATATAGAGGGTAGGGTGTGGAGCGCTCCTGACGGTCATACTTCCCCCCCCAACCCCTCCTCCTCTGAGTCCCAGTTCCCTTTCCTGATATCCTTTAACCTTCCGATCCCCTGACCTCGGCCCAAGCCTTCTTCTCACACTTCCCTGGGATCCCCTTCCCCCGGTTTCCCATCCCGCCCCCTGGGACCTCTTCTGAACCCTGCTTGGCCCTCCCGCAGAGGGTGAGTCGGGCTCGGTGGTGGTGCAGACGGCGCCGGGGCAGGTGGTCAGTCACAGGGGTGGCACCATCGTCTTGCCCTGCCGCTACCACTATGAGGCAGCCGCCCACGACCACGACGGCGTCCGTCTCAAGTGGACTAAGGTGGTGGACCCACTGGCCTTTGCCGACGTCTTCGTGGCGCTGGGCCCCCAGCACCGAGCATTTGGCAGCTACCGTGGGCGTGCGGAGCTGCAGGGCGATGGACCCGGGGATGCCTCCCTGGTTCTCCGAAACGTTACGCTGCAGGATTATGGGCGCTATGAATGCGAGGTCACCAATGAGCTGGAGGATGACACTGGCATGGTCAAGCTGGACCTGGAAGGTAACAGCTTGTGGATGGAATAAAGCATGTGTCTAAGGGAGGAGAGTGGGAAATATTGCAAAGGACAGAAACCAAATCAAGTTGGCCTAAAGGAATTTGAGGCTTGGTAGGGTAGGGTAATTGTTCTGATTTGAGGCGAATTTGCTCACCAAGAACATTGGCAATGTCTAGAAAGGGGTTGCTGATGGCATCTAGTGGGTAGAGGCCAGGGAGGCTGCAATACATCCTACAATGCACAGGACAGCCCCCCACAGCAAAGAAGGATCCAGTCTAAAATGTCACTAGTAAGGACTTTGGGAAACCCTGGAGGTGAGATCCAGGGAGATCCACTCACACCATGTCAGGAATTCCTCCCTCAGCTCTCTTTCCCTAAGTGGGCTTTCTTCAGGCAGGTTTCCCCTGATGGAGCCAAAAAGTAGTGCCAGGCTTCCATCCTCCAACTTAGCAGTTAATTTCCTAGCAGTGCTAGCTAGAGTCCCAGAGTTGTCCCTCATTGGCCCAAGTTAAGTCATGTGCCCATCCATGAGCCAATCACTGTGACTGGGAGATGGGATGCTCTGATTGGATGACTGTGGAGCTGAGAGGTGGGGTTTCTACCTGAAGAATTCTCTCCCACCTGGTTTGCCTTCCTCAGCCCATCCGAGAAGATTCTAGGAGAGATTTCAGAATCTGTACCTCCCAACAACAGCAAATAACAATAATAGCAGCAGCTCTCCTTTACTGTCCAAATTAAACAAGTCTCTTGTTTAATTTTCCCAAAAACTTTGAGGGAGATGCTAGTACCAGCAGATGGGCAACTAGCTCAGAGATTAGAACCTTGCTCAGGGTACATGCAAGTGAGTGGCAGAGCTAGGACTCGAGCCTCGGTCTTCAGCGTCTAGGTGTTCTTTCTGGCCCCTGTTTGCTCCTCCCTGCGTCTGCTGAAAGATGCATCTGCACCTCCAGGGTCTGCCCCTCAAACACACACGCAGAATGCTGCTGAGCTGAGCTGACTGTGGGTCCAATGAAGAGCAAGTTTTAAGAACTGAAGGTGGAAGAGAAACCAGTGGGAACCGCCCTGGACAATGCTGGGGATCAAAGAGGTCTTTGCCCAGGGTCATACTTTCAGGGGCTCCCTGTGGGGGAGTCAGCACTGGACACAGACATTCCCAGCTCCATCAGCTCAGGGCTTGACCAGAGGGAAGCTCCCAGTGCTGGGGGAATGTCAGAAGCACTAAAGATTGAAGGGAGAAGGGTTGTGGGGGTTTGGTTTTGAAGGATGAATAGGAGTTGAGCAGATGGAAAAAGTGGAAAGTACATAAGCAGAGGTCTCCAGTGGTGGAAAGGGGATGGATATGATTAAGTATCTTAAGAGGGAGAGTCAAGTGAATCCCAAGCTTACGGCAAAGGGATCACAAGGGGTGTGAGCCTGGTAACAGCGTGGTCAGGTCTAAGTCCAGAGTGAGGGATGGAGTGGAAAGTCTAGGTTGAAGAGTCACGCAGCACCCCAGATGTTAGGTGGGTAGGGGAGGGCTGGGATTCCCGAGCTGAACCCCCTACGTACGTCCTCCCAGGAGTTGTCTTCCCTTACCACCCCCGTGGAGGCCGCTACAAGTTGACCTTCACGGAGGCGCAGCGCGCCTGCGCTGAGCAGGACGGTATCCTGGCGTCCGCAGAGCAGCTGCACGCGGCCTGGCGCGACGGCCTGGACTGGTGCAACGCTGGCTGGCTGCGCGACGGCTCCGTGCAGTACCCGGTGAGCCAGCCTCGGGAGCCTTGCGGCGGCCTGGGCGGAGCTGGGAGCGCCGGGACGGGCGGCGGCACCGCCTCCGGGGGTGTGCGCAACTACGGCTTCCGCCACAATGCCGGAGAACGCTACGACGCCTTCTGCTTCACATCCAACCTCCCGGGTGTGTAGGCCCCGCCCCTAGGAAGGAGACCCCCGCCCTCCACAGGCTCGGGGTCCGCCCTACCGGTGAGGCCCCGCCCCCAGAGAGCCCTCTCCCGGGTCCCCCTCCCTCTCAATCTCTTTCCCACCCTCTCAGTTTGCTCCTTTTAGCCCGTCTATCCACTCCGGCCCTTGGGGGCCCAGACCAGGATATCCCACCCGCGGACTGCCATGGCGCAGCAACCAAGCGTCGCCGGGCATCAACACTGCCCTGGCCAAGGCTCGGGTCCAGGACTGCAGGGGAGAGGGTATTCCTGAATCCTCTGGCTGGGGTCCTGGGTTGCAGGCACGTGGGGGTGGGAAGCGTCCTGAATCCCGAGAAGGACAGATCCCGGGAGCGGCCTTAACCACTCTCCCCCACTCCACTGCAGGACGTGTGTTCTTCCTGAAGCCGCTGCGGCCTGTGCCCTTCTCGGGAGCAGCGCGTGCATGCGCGGCGCGCGGCGCGGCCGTCGCCAAGGTGGGACAGCTGTTCGCTGCGTGGAAGCTGCAGCTGCTGGACCGCTGCACCGCGGGCTGGCTGGCCGACGGGAGCGCGCGCTACCCCATCGTGAATCCGCGCGCGCGCTGCGGCGGCCGCCGGCCGGGCGTTCGCAGCCTGGGATTCCCCGACGCCACGCGCCGTCTCTTCGGCGTCTACTGCTACCGTGCACCCGGCGCGCCGGACCCCGCACCCGGCGGCTGGGGCTGGGGCTGGGCCGGAGGCGGCGGCTGGGCCGGAGGCGCGCGCGACCCCGCTGCTTGGGCCCCGCTGCGCGTCTAGGCCCTGGGCGCAGTTGGTTGGGGTGCTTGGCGGCTGGCCGAGTGCTCTGCGGTCTCTTGGACACAGACCACGTGACTGGAGACTGGTCACGCTCCCTGCGGTGCCCTGCGGGCTGACCAGGCCTCCTGTGGTCTTTGAACACTGGCTGCGCCCCCTGGGGTCCTCACAGACTGGCCAGTTCCCGGAGACTGATCAAGCCTCCACCTCTCCTGGACGGTGGATTTCCCCTCCTCCCTCGACTTTCCCCAGGAGATGGGGCATGCCCCCTGAAGACCCCTGGAGGCCCACAGACCCTGAGGTCTTCTGAAGACTGGCCACTCCTCCCGAGGTTACTTGAAAACAGGACCACCCACCCCGCGGTCTCCTGGAGGCTGGACCCCCAGGATTATCTGGAGATTGGCTTCAGGCCCTCTGCATCTCCCTGGAGACTGAAGACTGATCCCTTATGGTCATCTGGACACTGAACCCTCTTCCCCCTCACATGTAGAGAAACCTCGGAGCTCACCAGGTGATCACGCCCCCGTGCTCACATGGAGTCTGGGCTTCTGTCCTCTCCCCTGTGGAGACCTGGAAATTGGGTATTCCCATTCTTGCCCCCTTTCGCTGCGAATCCCTTGAAGTTTGCAGACTAACAGGCCATGTTCCCAGGTCACCCTGAACAGCCCCGCCCCTCCTTTCAGGGGAGACCAGCCTTGTCTGTCACCACTTAAACAGAATGACATGCCCCAGCTGGCTCGCATGACTGGTGGCCATGCCCCTCCCCTCAGGTATCTCTTTGGAGGGAGAAAATCCGCTCCCACCTGATGGACGGCCTCTTTCCTGGCTGTCACCAAAGAGACCATCCCTTGGGCCCAGGGATCCATAGGATCCATGTCACTCACTTGGAGACAAACTGTCCCACGTCCCATTGTTACCAAGGCGACCAGCCCAACTTCTACCTGTAACCTAGTCGCACAGCCCTTCCCTCATCAGTCACACCCAAGAAGATAGTGCCTCCCTCCTCCAGCTGTAACCATGGATACCACACGTTTCCCATCTCGCCTCCGGGACACCAGAGAGCTACAACTCTACTTCTGGATGTCCCCATTCTTACCAACAGCCATGAAGACCACCTTCCCCACCCCAGACTGTCTGGAGAGTGACCCAACATTCAGCTCTCCAGCTCTCACCGTGGGAACAGGCTGCCCCTTTCCCCAGTGCACCCCAGCTCCTTGCCACCCTCCAAACTCTGCCTCCAAGCTGCTAAAACCCCATAGCTGTTGCCATGGAGACCAAACTCTGGTGTCTGAGGTAACAGAACACCTTTCCCCTTAGGCTTTCCCAGGTCAGCAGGGCCCCCACCCCACCGAACTATCACCATAGAGACTGTCAGCATCATCCCCATGACAACCAACTCCCAGCTCTCAGGAACTTCTTACCGTGGGCTAGAACTGCACCCCTTCGGGCTTCATGTCTGCCCCTTAACCAGATAGGCCCAGCCCCGGGCAGCATCCCCAGATATGGCTGGACTTCTGGAGCTGCTGGACACCCTTCGTTTGCACGCTAACTATATGCCAGACAACAGTGCACGAGACCCTTGCAACCCCCAGGTGTTTGCATTGCTGCCGTACAGATGAGCAAACTGACTCTGGCAGCCCTGGCCCTCTATGCCATGCAAGCACTGGGCTCCTGCCTTCCCTTCTAGACCACATCTCCATTATCACGGAGCTCCTCTCCCCTCTAACTGCCCCCTTCCCCACATTTCACTCCTTAGAGATCCAGGAGAGATGGAATGTTTTTAAGCTTCAAAATCCACAGTGAGCTCCAGGTTCTAAAGTGCAATTTGTGCTAAGAAGTCAGGACCCAGCCAGACGCCCCCCACCCCCAGTGTTGAGAGCCAGTTCAGGAGAGATGGTCCATGAACAAAGCCACTCCAGCTATGGGAGACCTCAGCTCCAAGGTCTTCCATGGAGTAGGACAGTGTGCCCTCCTGGACAACCCCCCCCCCCCATTGTCACATCCATCTTGAGGAAACTCATCTGTGAGTTTTGGAATCAGGTGGGTTCAGGTTCGAATTCTGCCTCTGTGACCCAAGTGACAAACCCCCTGAGCCTGTTTCCTCCTCTGTACCAGAGCTGTTCTGAGGTCCCAGTGAGTGCAAAGCATACAGCAGGGACTCAATAAAAAACGTGTGGGGTTTTTTTTTGAATGAATGAGAAAATGAAACAGCCAGTGGGTAATTGCTTCATAAATGCACTTTGGTGGACAAAATATTTCCCAGCTGGGGGCGGGGGGAGGTATGGTGATGATTTGGTTGGGAAGCATCCCCCCTCATTCCTCAGGAGCATCCTCACTCCCCAGTTTCTCCCCCTCTGCCTTCCCCCCTTCTGCCTTCACTCTCTTCCTTGCATCATCCCCCATGTGTCTGGCCCTTTTCAGCCCTGTCCTGATTGGGTCGTTGACACATGCAGTGATTCCGGTCAATCTCCCAGGCACAAAGTGTGGAAAACTGGATGGAAAATTCTTGCACCAGGAAGGCAGATTGCAATTTTCCGTGGTGCGGAGGTGGAGTTGGGGGGGGGGGGAATCGTGGACGGAGAAACATTGAAAGTTTCTGGGATACAAGCAAAGGGAGAAGAGAAAAACATGTAAAAGTGATTAGGCTGTAGACGTGAGATAGTCGATGTTACCGCTCATCCTTCAATACCAGATGTGACAGAGCTCCTAGAGACTCAAACCACTCATCTGAAGGCAGGGCCCAGCCCCTTGGTTAGACTGCCTTGGGCCCCAGCTGGGCCTTCATTTCCTTGAATAGGGGAATGGTAGGGGCATATTTCCAGGGATGAGTGCATAGGATTTTCTTTCACCCCGCCTTTTCCCTGCTGGCATCCTCTCTCCCTTCCGTGGTTCCAGTTTCCTAGTTTTTCTCATGAATATGTAACTTTTTAACCACCACTCGTACAATGAGAGTCAGAGGGGCTGACACCACCCCCTTCCAGTTCAGCCAATGAATGCTGTGGCACACCTCCTGGGAAACCCTGATTGGTTCAGGGAGGGAGAGGGAAGCGGGTGGGCCGTGTGACTGAGCCCCTGGGATTTTGGAGAACCAATTGGGCCAAGGGAACCTTCTTTCTGCTGGAGTCGCTTCATTGTTGGAGTGGAGGTTTCCAGGGACCACCTGAAGGAGAGCTAAGGGATGGCAACCGGGATAGAACCCTTCCTGACGCCAAATATTCCGAAAAATCGCTCTTTCCCACCCTACACCACCCAGTTCACTGTCCGGAAACATCCAAAGTTTCTTACAAGCCCTTCCAGAGATGTTTTATGTTCATTCAAGCAAACATGCATGTGTATTTCCCCCCTTTTTACACAAATGGCATTTACACAGCTCACACTGTTGTAGCATATCTATCTAGTTCCAAGACATTTTTATCATCCCCAAAGGAAACACCATACCCATTAAGCAAATGCACCCCATTCTTCCCTTTCCCCTCCCCTCTGCCCCGGCAACTGCTCATCTGCTTTCTGTCTCTATAGATCTGCGTATTCTTGATGTTTCATATAAATAGAATAATATAGGGGCACCTGGGTGGCTCAGTCGTTTGGGTTTTTTGTTTTTGTTTGTTTTGTTTTGTTTTTGACTCTTGATTCCCGCTCTGGTTGTGTTTTCAGGTGGTGGTATGGAACCCTCCATTGGCTCCAAACTGGGCGTGGAGCCTGCTTGAGATTCTCTCTCTCCCTCTCCCTCTGCCTCTCCTCCCTGTTCGCTCTCGCGCTCAATAAATAAATAAATAAATAAATAAATAAATGGAATCTTACAATATGTGCCTTTTTGTGTCTGTCTGGCTTCTTTCACTCAGCATAATGTTTTTGAGGTTCATCCATGTTGTGACATGTATCAAGACTTTATTCCTTTTTATGGCTGAATAATATTCTGTGGTATGTATATACCACATTTTGTTTATTCATTCATCCGTTAATGGACATTTGGGGTTTTCCACCTTTTGGTGATTGTGAATAATGCTGTTATGAACATTCATGTGCCATGTTTACTTTTAAAGTCACTCTTCTTTTACTTAATACTGTATTTTTGAGATAGTTTCAATCACCATATAAAAGATCCCCCACCCCCACATTCTTTTGAACGTTGGCAGAGTATTCATTGTTTGGATGCACCATAGTTTTTGTAGCCCATCTCCTAATGGCAGATGTTTAGATACCCCTATTTTGCTGTTAATAATAAGTTCTCACATCACCTCACACAAGTGCAAGTATGATACCAAGAGTTGTTTAATCAAGGAGTTAAACTGGCCATTTTGATAGTGATCTCTACCTCTTCTTAGAGGTGGGGCCAATTTATACCCCACCAGTAATAGATGTACCTGCCTCTTTCCACACATCCTAATCAGCATCGTGTGTTACCACTTTTTATTTTAGCCAACCTGATAGGTTAAAAAAAAAAATGGTATCTCATTGTGGTTGTCACTTGCAATTCTCTTATTATGTGTGAGGCTGAACAAACATCCTCCACTTTGACCTTAGGTGCAGGTGGGTGAGGAAGTCATAAATCATTCGCAGTTTGGGTATGTTGTCATCATTGATCAATGCAAGTCCCCTCTCTTGTTAAATTTATTCGATTCTCTTTTTAAATATGCTCTTTGTTCATCCTGGTGTCCTTGCAAAATGTGTATTATTTTGTTGAGTATATGTTGTAGTTTAAGAGCATCTGTATTTCCTTTTCTGTCAACTTTTTATTCATAGACTTTGCTTATTTGGCTATTGGATTATCAGTCTTTTTTCCCCATTAGTTTGTAGGAGCTCTTTATGTATTAAGACAAGTCCTCTCTCTCTGATTTGAAAAATTGTTCCCAAGCTTGGCATTTACCTTTTGACCTTGTTTATATTTTTTGTTTTGCTTTGCTTTTTGTTTTGTTTTTGCCATTATTTCTTTTTAAATAAAGCCTAAACTCCTCACTACAGCCTCTATGGCCCTGAGTGGTCCATCCTCTGCGTCTCTGACCTCATTTCCTTCCACTATCTACCTCTATCACTCTGCTCCAGCCACTAGATTCCTTGCTATTTCTCAAATAAAGCACATCCTTTCTGCAAGAGGATATTTGCCTTTGCTCTTCCCTCTGCCTGCAATTGTCTTCTTTTCTTCCTCTTCTCATCTAGTTAACACTACTCCTCCTTTAGATTCCATCCACCTCCTCGAGGAAGGCTTCCTTGACCACCTCCCAGGGGCCATGTCTGTCTTGTTCACCATTATCTCTCCAGCACCCAACACAGTACACGGCTCATAACAGTTGCTCAGTAAGTACTTGCTGAGTGAATAAATGAAGAAAGGTCTCAGGAGGTGACAGACAGGTTGAACTGTTAAAAAATTTTATTAAAATGTCCAAGAAGTACATTAATGTCCACAGTGTCAGATACCACAGACCCACAGAACACTGCAGCTCACAGCAAAACCAGCAGAACCTGAAGCTGTTCACACGCACACACACTCACACGCATGCCACATACGTGGCACACGCAAACACACACGCACATCCCAAAGGGAAAGACTAAAAGACAAACCACCCACTTTAGAAAAGACCAGAGCCCCCTCCCACCATGGAGCTGGGGTGGAGGCAGAGCAAGGGACTAAGGGGGCCAAGGGCAGGGAGCATAAACCAAGACCCCCCCCAAAAAAGTTGCATCCCCAGCACCACCCCCCAAGGAAAATCATTTTATGACATGAATTACTGAAGATGTGTTATTATATTTTTTAAACCAAAAAAAATTATCAAAGCAAGAAGGCAAATGTACATCCCTGGGCTTTCTCTATAACTATAAGGTGGAACAGTGGATAATGTCTGTAGCAGGGAAGACTGATGACCACGGTCAAGGATAAGGGTCTAGCTTGCACTTCTCAATCTTTTCCTAAGTCTGCCTATGGATGTGAGAGAGTGCAATTATGTTTCAACCCTTTCCCCCAAAGTAAAGAGCAGTGTTTGGAGTCACAGAGGAAGGACCAAATCCTTGCTCCTGTCTTGGCTGTGACTTCAAACCAGTGCCTTTCTCTTATCTGAGCCTCAGTTTTGTCATGTGTAAAATGGGGAAATAATGGTTCCAAAATCACCGGGCTGTTGAGAAGATTCAAGGAGATAAGTGTGTGAGTCCTTAGCACAGTATAGACTCCATAGTTGTCAACTATGATTATTACTTCCCAGGAGGAACATAGGCTCAATGAACACATTTCTTTCTCTATTGAACCCTTGAACCATATGTTTGCTTATTTTTCTTCCTGCAGAGGGTCATTCCCCATTTGGTTTTTAACACAAATCCACAGATTTTCCCCAGAATAGAGGAGTTGAGAGTGGACAAAATATAGAGGATAAGCTGTAGGTTTTTCCTGCCAGAGATCAGGGAAGTGAATCCTGGCCTTTGGCCTGGAAAGTTCTTTTATAGGTTGCAGATTTGGGGGAACAGATTTAGTTAGTTCTTTCCCACTTAAAAGATTTTTTAAAACGATGAGAGAAAAATGTGTGTGTGTGTGTTCATGTGTATGTGTGTGTGTTTCGGTTTTAACACTGTGCATTTCTCTACAACATAACCGCAGGTAGATGTCACTACTTCAAGTTTTAAGCATTTCTAGTCCGCCAGGCAATGAATGGAGACAGGGATGGGGCAGGAGTAGGAGCGGGACCCAGGGCAGGGGCACTACTGATGTCTCTTGAGGGACGGGTATGGGCACTGAGCTAGAAAACTTGGCACCTCCTTGGTCCAGGAAGGAGGTTCTTTGTCTCCCTGAGAGATGGAGGGGGAAGAAATCTGGGCTCATCAAGCCCTAAACATCCTCTCATCTGTGTGTGTGAGAGAGAGATTCACCACACATACAGAACCACCAAATCTCAGCACTGGACTCGACCTGGGAGGGTAAGCAATACACCTTCCCTCCATTGCCCATATATTGCTCTGACTATTCTGACCCCTAACTCTGAGGGCACAGAAGGAGGTTGTTCTAAAACATTCCTAAAATTCAATACATAGGAGTTCCACACTCCATTTATTCCCCCAAGACCAAAGACGGAGCTTGGGCTGAAGTCCAGGGTGAAGGAAGAGCAACTGTCAAGTTCAAGCAGTGTGCTTTCAACTCCCAAAGCCAACGACCTTAACTAAAAACTTCAGCCTGCATTTAGGACCTCTGACGGTTTACTAAGCCTGCATGTCTGGTGTGATAAGCAATTCCTTAGTGTGAATCCAAACAGACACTCTTGCACCCTCATCAAAGCCTTATTTCAACAAATGGTAGTCAGCCTCGCCAACACAAGACTTAACCAGTGCAAAGAATGATCTTTGCCATAATGTGCTTCCCTTCACTGGGAGATGCTCCCAGAGTTCAGCCTGACTAGAACTGACTTTTCAGACACCTGGCTTTGCCTGCCAAGTGGACCATGTGTATATAAGAAAGAGGAGAGAGGAGCTTTTTACAAAGGGTTATGGAGGGGGGATGTGGTTTGGGGCTCAGGGGATTCCAGACCCTCTTGTTTTTCTCTGGGCTCTGTCTCCCCAGGTGAAGGCTCCAGAGAAGGTGTGGGAAAGGGGTTGTGCTTCCTTTTGCCTGGTTCTTCAGCAGAAGTTCCCTTCTTCCTTCTCCCAGTCCTCCACTGGGTGTTTCTTGTGTTTTCTGCGTTCCTTGCGCGATTTGTGGTGGTGATGCTGGTGGTGATGCTGGTGGTGGTGATGGTGTCGCCGCATCCGATGGGACCGTCTGGCTGCAGGGAAATGAGGGAGGACAAGGAAGTGGCAAGAGGTGGTGAGAGGAGGGTGGCCTGATGCAGTGGGCCTTTTCAGGGGGAGGAGAAGTGAAGGAAACACCAGGCAGGCTGGTACGTTCTCACTTAACCACAAGGCTGTATTATCAGGCAGATCAAAATGTGTAGTAAGATGTTTTAATTGGAGACTACAAATAGCTGGAAACTTGTGTTGAGGTGTCTGGGGACAGCCACTTACGTTTGGTGCAGACGATCTGGGGCTGGTCCCACTTGCCATTGCTCCGGCATCGGATGACAGCCACGTGGTGCTGGGTAAATCCTTCATCACATTGATACCGGACAGTGGCATGGACGTTATACTTGGCCTTGCGAGCACCAATGGGTGAGGCGTTCTGCACTGCCGGAGGGGGACCACACAGTACTGGAGACAGAAGAACCACCAGTTAGGGAAGTGGCCACATCTGGGGCTGAAATGGTTTCCTCTCTTTGGGGGAATAATATACCCCTCAGCAAGTCCTGCCCCTTGCCCAGCGTGACCCCGCACGACCAGATACGACTGTGTCTGTCTCCTCTATCCAAACCAGGAGCTCCTTAGGGGCAGAAACCTCCTGGACACATCCCACCCTCCTCAATTCTTATGCATGATGGCAATGAAGCAGATGGGAGACAAGAATAAATTTGAGCAAATGAAAAGAAGAAAGTACATGAAAACTGGCAAAGAAACATAAGTAAGAATAAACAAAAGTATCAGAGAAAGGCGGACATGAGAATGCTTATAAGTGTTCTCTTAATATGTAAAGAGTTCTTACAAATCAATAAGACCAACAAACCTATAGAAAGTTATGCAGAGGAGATGAACTAGCAGGTCCCAGGAAAATAAACACCTACAAATAGCTTATTGACATATGAACAGTTGGTTATTCTCATCCTTAAAGACATGCAAATGACCATAACAAGTAGATACTATCTTTTTCCCCACTTAGATGAACAAAAAACAAAAAGTTTGAGAACACAGAGTTGGCAAAAGTGGGAAAAAACAGGCACTCTCACACAGTGCTGTAGTGAAAAGTGGGCAGGGCTGACTTACATTTACAAACTGAAATAAAACAAGGAACCAGTGAGTGTGAGATGCAGAAGAGAAGTAGTGGGGTGAGGAGCAGCATACCTGTTCCCTTCTTACAGACGTATGGGAGGTTGTAGTTGCAGGGAACATCGTTCCAGCGCCCGCTCTCGTGTGCAACCATCACCACACAGTCCTCCCCGCCCGCAAAGAAATTGTCAGGCTGGTTCTCCCGCCAGTTCTCATATTGCTGCAGGAATGGGGAGCAGGGGGTCAAAGGCTCTGTCATTGCCTAGCGCAGGACTCCCCTGGCCAGACCACTCAAACTTTAAGGACTCAGTGTTCCCATCTACACAATGGGCACCATTCTGCCTGACGGTGGCCCCCACTGCACTCAGAGTCACCCCACCTTTGGCTGTGAGATGGCAGTGCCCTCTTCCTTGGCCCTCCTACCTCCTTCCTTTCTCCCTGACAGTCTGTTTTCCACATGGGTCACTGTAATATAAATAGTTGAACAGAGGTCCCGGAGGGACTCCCTGAGGAGGTAAGGGGACAGCTGAAGACTCAAGGATAGAAATGATGCAGGCAGGGAACAGAATTCCAAGCAGAGAGAACAGCTAGTGCAAAGGCCCAGAGGCAAGACAGGGCTTATCCTGTTTGAGGAACAGAACGGAGGCCAGTGGGGCTGGAGCTTCTAGATGGAGTTGGGGTGTGGTGGGTGGGTGGCCTAGGGCCAGTTCTTGCAGTAGAGGAGATGGATTCTTTTATTTTATTTTGAGATTTTATTTATCTATGTGACAGAGAGAGACCCAGTGAGAGAGGGAACACAAGCAGGGGGAGTGGGAGTGGGAGAAGCAGGCTTCCCGTGGAGCAGGGAGCCCAGGTGGGGCTCGATCCCAGGCCCCTGGGATCATGACCTGAGCCGAAGGCAGACACCTAATGACTGAGCCACCCAGGTCCCCCAAGATGGATTCTTTTAAACTGAGGTATAATACATATCACATAAAATTTACCATTTTAGCCATTTTTAAGTGTCCAGTTCATTGGCATTAATACAATTCCCAACATTGTACAACTCTCACCACTGTCTATCCCCAGTACTTTTTCATCCCTTCAGACAAAAACTCTGTCCTTATTAGCAATCACTCCCCATTCGGTCCTGCCCCAAGCCCCAGGCAACCACTGATCTATGTTCTGTCTCTATGAATTTGCCTATTTTAGATATTTCATGTAAATGGAATCATATGTCATACAATATGTGTGACTTTTATGTCTGGCTTGTTTCATTGAGCATAATGTTTTCAAGTTTCATGCACATTGTAGCACGTAACAGCTTTGCATCTGAATAGTGTCCATCGTACGGATGGACCACATTTTGTTCACCCATTCATCTGCTGATGGACATTTGGGTTGTTTCCACCGTTTGGCTGTTGTGAATAGTACTGCTGTGGACCTGAGGGTACAAGTATCTGTTTGAGTATCTGCTTTCACTTCTTTGGGGTATCTACCTAGGAGCGAAGTTTCTGGGTCATGTGGCAATCCTGTTTGACTTTAACTTTCTAAGGGACCGCCAGACTGTTTTCTACAGCAGGAAGAGGTGGGTTTTTATCTTGACAACAATTGAGAGTCTGAGAGGACTTGAAGCAGGGAGAATCCTGATCTGATGTATGATTTTTAGAAGGTCCCCATGTATATAGGTTTTCCTTTTGGGGTGATGAAAATATTCTGGAACTAGATCGAGGTGACGGTTGCACAACACTGTGAAGGTACTAAATGCCACTGAATTGTACACTTTGAAATGATTAATTTGGGGGGGCGCCTGGCTGACTCAGTCAGAAGAGCATGCAACACTTGCTCTCAGGGTCATGAGTTCGATCCCCACGTTGGGTGTGGAGATGACTTAAATAAAAAATGTAAAAAAGAAAACTTTAAAATGATTAATTTTATATTATGTGAATTTCACCACATTTTTTTAAAAGTTCCCCGGCTGCCAGGTGGAGGGGCAGGAGTGTAGGTAGCAAGTGTGCGTGTTGGGGAGGGGGTTGGGGGGCCGCTTCAGGGGTCCCAGTGATTGATAAGGGAGGCTGTAGGGCAATGGGAATATCTCAGAGTCCACGGCTGAAGGACACGGCAGTGAGCAAGAGGAGGACTCAGGCCCTGGTCCTAGGTTTATAACCTCAGCCACTGGGTAGACCAGATGTTTACAGGGCTGGGAAGTCAAGGGTGATCTGGGGCTTTGCTGAAGCTCCTTTGCCAACCAACTCCAGAATCTCAGACCCACAAGGACCTACGGTGGATTTGCACAAGAGGGTAAAGTCAGGCCAGACCACAGAGCCCACGTGGCTCATACCCATCCCACTTTTCTAGGCAGACCCAAGCCTGGCTCCTGCCACTCACCAGCCCTGTGTTGTCCGTCCACTGGAAATCCCTCTCCACGATCCTGTCATTCAGGCCGATCCACGTGTTTTCACGCCCAAAGCCTGTGAGGTGGGGCATCCTGAAGGCTGAGTTCCCACCCTGCCCCCAGCCTCGGGTGTGGGCTGGAGGAGTGGTGGAAGGTATGGGAAGGGAGGACCCCAGCCCTTCCCCCAGCCTCTGTGTGGGCTCGATCCCCTCACTTCCCATGCAGATGAGAATGAAAGGGTGGGGGAGGCATGAAAAAGACTGGAATTAGGCTCCAGTCTTGCCACGATTTGTGGCTTAAACGAAGCCAGAGGAAGGAATAAACAGAGACACGTCAGATCTTTGCAGAAAAGGAAAGTAAGGGATAGGAGAGCCAGCAGGCGGGGCTGGACAGGGCAGGCAGGTGACCAAGTGAGGGCATTAGTCACTGAGTGTCATTGAGGATAAGCATGTGTTTGATTACACTGAGGGGTAAAAAAAACAACAACAACAAGGGAACCAGGGAATTAACAAATGAAGGAATTAACAGGGGATGGGATGGGGGAAATGTGAATAATTGGATGGATGAGCAAATGGCATGGAGATAATGAATAAATCAATAAATGCCAGATTTAATTGATGCAGCGTTCTTTTTCTAGATTTCTGCAGAGCTCCATCCTCATTTCATCCCCCACATCCCAGATGCCTCTTCATTGCCCTCTTTCCCCTGGCTCTGTTTTATTTGTCATTTGTGCACTTAGGACCAGCTAAATTATAGTGTAGACTTATGTAATTAGGTATTTATTTGTTTGCCTATAGCCCCCACAAGAATGTCAATCCCTGAGGACAGGACAATCTGTGTCTTACTCACTGCTGTGTCCCAGTGCCTGGAACGGTGCCTGGTACATACTCAGTAAATAATTGGTGAATGAATGAATGAAATGAATAGATGAAATAACAAGTGGATAAATGGACACATGAATTAAAGGGGTCAGGGCTTGCATTAATGAACACAGCTTCAGAAAGGTGGCGTCTTCAGGACCCTAAGGGATGCCCTAGTAAAGGGACTGGCAAAGGGCCACCCTGCCCACCCCAGAGTCCCTACTGTTAATGAAGCTGTGTTCCTCAGGCGAGTGGATGCTGGTCAGGTGGCCAGCCCGGCGGCGGCAGTCCCTCTCGGCGTCCTCCCACGCCCGTCGATGGGCAAAGTGGCGGTAGCAGTGGCCTTGGAACTTGTGCCAGCCGTGGTCACAGCCCTCCGTGTCTGGGAGGTGGGATGGGAGTGTGAGGGAGACTGGCCTTGCGCCAAGCCCCGCCCTGCTGACCATGAGCACAGCCAGTTCACCAGAGAGAGGGCCAAACCCAAGGTCACTGGGAGGCCAGATCACCCCTCTTCCTGTCCTCATCCCCCGGAAGCTCTGCCCCCCCCCACCCCGGTCATCTCTCCCCTCCCATATTCCCTTCTTTCTCTGTTGCAGGAAGACATTCAACCGGAGATCATCACACCCACCCCTCTCATCCCAACTCTGATGTCTCCTTCTCTGATCTGGCTGCACCCTCTGTGCGGCCCCAGGAACTCAGGAAATGGATCTCAGGGTGGCCTAAAATTTCTCTCCTGGCAAAAAGCTTGGAGAGACATTTCTCCCAAAGAGATATACAAATGGCCAATAAACACATGAAAAGATGCTCAACATCATTAGTCATTAGGAAATGCAAATCAGAACCACCATGGGACACCATCTCACACCCACTAGGGTGGCCAAAATTTAAAAAAAAATTAAAAAGGAAAATAACAAGCATTGGAGAGGATGTGGAGAAATTGGAACTCTTGTACATTGCCAGTGGGAACGTAAAATGGTGCAGCCACTGTGGAAAACAGTCAAAACGTTAAACACAGAATTGCCGTGTGACCCAGCCATTCCAGCCAGGTATAACCAAAAAAATGGGGCGAGAAAAAAGGAAACCGGTGTCCAAACGAAAACTTATACATGAATGTTCACAGCAGCACTATTCACATTAACCACAAGGGGGAAACAACCCAAATATCCACCAAGTGATGAACAGATAAAGAGAACGTGGTCGATCCCTACAATGGAATATTACTCAGCCATAAAAAAGAATGGAGCCCTGATTCACACGACAATGTAGATAAATGTTGAAAACATCATGCTGAGTGAAAGAAAGCAGACACAAAATGACACACAGTAAAGGATTCCATTTATATGAAACGTCTAGAACAGGCAAATCCATAGAAACAAAGTAGAGTAGTGGCTGCCAGGGGCTAAGGGAGGAGGATGGGGAGTGACTGCTCATGGATACAGGATTCCCTTTCGGGGTGACAAAAATGGCTGGAGGTGGTGGTTGCACAACATCGTGAATGTACCGAATGCCAATGAATTGTACACTCCAAGGTTAATTCCATGTTATGTGAGTTTTATCCCAAAACAACAATTTGTCATCTGTTCAACCCACGGCCAGAGAAACAGAGATGGAGACCAGAAGCATGGGCGGAGCGCGTGCGGCCCCTCAACCAGCCCCACTCTTGGTACTATTTCCGGGGTCTTGAAAGAGACTCACCTTTCTCGCAGAGGCTGCCCCCATAGCTGGGGAGGCAAAGGCAGACGAACGTGTTGACCTCGTCAATGCAGGTGCCTCCATTCTTACAGGGGCTGGAGACGCACTCATCAATATCTAGAGGGGTGGGACTGAGTCAGAGGTCAGCCTCCCCACAGTACCCAGTGCCCACAAGGAACCAGGCAGAAGACGAGGTCATGATCCTACCATCTATCCTGGCCCCTGAGTAAAGCAACGGTGGTCTGCACAGCTGGCCCAATGACTCTGGAGGTCAAGGGGGTGGAACCTCACACAATTAACATGAATTACCATTAATGAGAGCACATGCCACTGGGCCAGCCCGAGAGCCAGGGTGTGTGGCATGTTCCATTGGACTTCAGAACACTGAAGGTTATACTCTGGCAAACAGACTCACGGAATGTCGAAGATGGAGATCTTTTCGGAATGTGGAACTTAGGGACACCGAGTTCCAGGGCATTTGCAAGGACATGCGCAGAGGCAGGATGCTGTTTGTAGGTGGAGCTAGATATCATTTGAGCTCTCCTAACAATTCCTGTGTAGACGGTGCCTGAGATTTGTATGACTTGGGCAAGTCACTTCCCCTCCCTGGGACTCATTTTCATTTTTTCGAAGTGATGATAAAAATAGCACCTTCCCAAGGGTGGTTGTAAGTGGAGGGTCAATGGAAGAGCTCAAGAAATTACCTTGCTTATATTTATTGTTATAATTCTATAATTAGTAGTGTGGTTGTGAAGTCAGTGAGGTAATGTGCAGAGCTCAAGACTGGTATCATTTATATTTATTGTTAAAGTTTCATAATTTGTCATAGTTCCTGTGTTGGGCTTTGTGGCTAAGAAGAGCCCCCTTGGGTCTAGGAGGAGTCTGAGCCTTATGATTGGTCTTCCCTTCTCATCCCTACCTGGTAGTAATGGGAGGCAGCGCACCTGACCCTTGGTCCCCAGGACGAAAGCTCAGCTGTTTGGTGCTGGTTCAGCACTTCGGGGCTGATTTACTGGATCCAAGGACAGGGGGAGGTGAAAGGGAACACCTGAAGCCAGCATTTTGTTATCCCTGAGTCCTCATGCGATGTCCACTGGGGTAGACATCAGGGCTCGGATTCAAGCAAGTCTAGGTTCCGATCCTGAGTCTGGGGCACTCACCAATCTCACAGTTCTCCCCGGCGAAGCCCTGGTCACAGCTACAGCCATACATGGTGCCGTTGACTTTACAGCTGCCTCCATGCAGGCAAGGGTTGTTTTCGCATGGATCCAAGGGAGCTGCAGGGTGGACAGGCAGTGTGCAGAGGAGGCAGGCCACCGTGTTGTCTGCCTTCCCAGAATCCAGACCTAAGACTCCCCCAAACCCTCCCTGTGGAGTCCCCTCTATAACTTCCAGTAGGCAGCTACCAATTTCCTCTTGCACGCTCCTGTGATGAGGAGCTTACTCCCCTCAGAGCATCTGTGGGCCACTCTGCTTATGCAAACTGACTGAACTGCAATGGGCTTCCTGAAGCTTCTTTTTGGAAGTCTCCTGGAACATGGGTGTAAGTGCCTCCCCGACTTGTCCCTCTCTTCTGGACATGCCCTGATGGTCATTGTACTTCTCGAAGTTTGGAGCACAGAGGTGGACATAAGGTCCCAAGTGGGGTATGAGCAACACTAGCAATAGTGGGAATCATCACCTCCCTCATTCTGGTGGCTCAATCTTTTTTGATGCAACCTCAGTGGTTATAGTATAGAGAGGTGGTGGATTATAATAGTTATAACCATGGGCTCTGGAATCAGAGAGGTTAGTTTAATCCCTGGCTCTGCCACTCACTAGGGACTCTGGACAAATTACTTCTCTGAATTTCAGTTGCCTCACCTACAAAATAGAAATAAAAACAATTCATCCCTCTCCCAGTCCCGACCATAATGCCACATCTCTATCAACCTGAGGCATCTTGAGGGGTCTCAGCATTGCTCGGTATGGACTAGACACTCACGGAGCATTGAGGAATATGTGTCCTTGTCTCCCTCCCCCACCACTTCCCCCCATCAGTTGGGTTTCCCTGGAGGCAGCTAAGTCTCCCCTCTGCCTCTCTGAGGCCCAGATGCCTTGGTGGGTGGTCTCCACCCTGGGACCTGGGAGGAACAGAGCAAGAATTCTTATCCTATCCCAGGCAGACCCCCATCCCTTGTCAGGACAGCATGCCATCTTCCACTGCAGATACTAGAACCATCGCCCAGAGAAGAGCAGGGCCTGGCTTAAAGTCACACAGCAGAACAGTACAAGAACCAACACTGGCCTCCCAAGGCTCTGGAAGTCCAGTTTAAGGCCCTCTCTGGCCCCTATAACCTAGAATTTGTTTCTGTTTTTGCCTGGTCCAGGGCCTCACAAGAAACTGAGATGGTAATAAGCAGTTGCTTCCTTCCTGGTCTGATCTCTGCTGTCACCCTCCACAGGCTGTTCTCTCCATAGCCGCCAGAGATAGCTTATGTAAACCTGAGTCAGGTCATGTCCCTCCTCTGCCTAGGTCCCTCCATGGCTCCCCATTACCCTCAGAGGAAAAGCCAAAGTCCTCACTGCAGCCCACAAGGCCCTGTGTGATTTTTCCCAACATCTCCCTGCCCGACCTCCTCCTCTCTTCCCCTGGCTCACTCTGCTCCAGCCACACTGGCCTTGCTGTTCCTACTACATGCCAGGCAGGGGTCTACCTCAGGGTCTTTGTACAGGTCATTCCCTCTGCCTGGAATGCTCTTCCCCTAGATCTCTGCATGGCTCTTGCCTCACCTCCTTCCGGCTTGCTCAAATTTCATCTGGTTAGAGAGGCCTTTCTGAGCCCTCCCTTCCACAACTAGAAAACTCCCACTGGCATCCCCCACCCTTTGCTTTACTTTTCTCTTTTGCCCATATCACTTTCTAACCTCCAATATAATTTGCTTATTTACTAGGATCATTGTTACCTATCTGTGCCTTCCCCCAGAGCAGCGGTGCGCCACGTGGCAGCCACATATAGTTATTTAAGTTTAAACTAAATTGGAATAAAAGTAAAAACGCAGTTTCTCAGTCACACGAACCACATTTCAAGGACTCAGTCACCACACGTGGCCGGTTGCTACCATATTAGACAGCACAGCTCCAGGAACATTTCCATGATTGGGAAAGTTCTAGAATGTCGCCCTAGAATGTCAGCTTCCAGGGGACAAGGGACTTGGTCTCCAGATGGGGCCTGAAACACAGCAGGCACTCACTAATTGCTTGTTAGCTGAATGGAAGTAGCTGCTGACCCTTCTGCAATGGCTGACACCTGTCTGCGGGGTGATGGCATGTGTCCCCATGGATGGCCAGAGGGGCCTGTGGCTGGCTGTATCCGTCCCTGGTACCACCCCAGCACGTGTGTGCACACGCATGGGGCTGCCAGGCGCTGGGACGCGTGAGCCCCACCAGGTGCCCTGAGCTGCCGACACCTACCCACGGGCTGGCGGTGACTCAGTCGCTCACTGGTGCCACGTTTATTTTTGGCTTCATTAGCATTTCTGCTACAAGCGGGCGGGCGGGTAGGCGCTTGGGTCTCCCCCAGCGCTGGCTGCCTCCCTCCACCCAGGCTGTTGCTGCCTTCAGTCTGGAGCCAAGAAACCAACAGAGTCCAAGACAGACGCAGCTGCGGTCTTGGGGACTACACCCAAAGCACTTTTCTTAGCACCCCTATCCATGGTTTTCCCTCCTACCTCTCTGAGCATCCCCTTCTCTAGCTCCTTTGGCTTTGAGCCTCCTTCCCTCTGCCCATCTCCCACCACCAGTCTCTTCTCTACTCCTTCCCTGGGTGAGCTCACCCCTTCCCCAAGACCCTGGGTGTTTGTTTGTTTCTGATACCAATGAAATATGCATTGTATGACCTAGTGTTCAAGACACACTGTTGTCAGATGGCCTGGATTCCAATCTTATCATTTACACTCCTCAGCTGCATGATTCCGCTCAAGTCACCTGACTTCCCTGTGCCTCAGTCTCTCCTTCTGTAAGGTGAGGATCTTGCTAGGACTTGTTCCACATGGACATTATAAGGATTAACCAAATTGAGTCCAGCAAAGTGCTCAGAGCAAGCCAAGCATGCAGCAGGTACCAAGAAGCATCAGCCTTTATTGATGCTTGTGCCCCTGCCCAGAATCCGCTTGCCTCTTGGGCATCTGAGAAAAGAGGATGCAGTCCTGGACACAGCCCAGAGGTGACAGAGAGTGGAAGATGAAACCCTGCATCCACTATTTGCAGCGTCGCCACACTTTGCCTTCAAAAAAAAGGAGCAAGTGTAAACCCAATTGTGTTAATAAGGGTGTTTTGCAACTCAGAAAAAGTGTCTTTTAATTAGCTGCTGCTCCTTTTTTTTTAAAGCTCAATTGACCAAAAAGAAAAAAAAAAAAAGGTGCCAGCATTTGCAGGCTGAGCTGGCGGGCAGACCTGGCCCCAGAACAGGGCATTAGGCTTTCTCCGACTCCACTGGACAGAGGGCGGTTAAGGCTTCCACAGACTTGGGCTCTGATTGAAGTCTGGCCACTGACTAGGAGGCAAGCATACTTCCCTAAGCCTTCTTTTGCTCTCTATAAAATGGGGCGGATACCCATCCCTCCTGTCTCTTCCCAGTACCCATTTTCCCTGTGGCTCAGGGGCCCCCACGATCCCATCCGCACCACTGAATTCCACTTGCAATTCCCACTTGAACAAAAAGCCCTTCCTGCCACCCTCCAGCCCCACCTGGGCATGTGTGTGTCCAGCTCTGTCTTCCCAGACTGAGGTGTCCCTGAAGGCCAGACCCCAGTATCTCACAGAACTGTCTGGCTCAGCGTGGACATGAGCATGATCTGTTGACTGGACTCATCCCCCAACTCAAACTCCATCCACTGCCTCATTATTCCCCCATTACTCACTGTGCATCAAAACAAAGGTCCAACTTCACCTCCTGGCCTTTGCCCAGATGGTGCCTCTTCCAGGAACACACTTTCCGCAATTCAACTCTGCCTAGGGAGCTCCCACCTCCAACATCATCCCCTGTTAGAAACTCCCCCGGGGGGCCCCGTGAATAACCCTCCCTCCCAGCGCTGCGCTCCCCAGCCCCTTGTCCCCAAGCCCTGACCACAGTGGGCTGGATGAAGTCACAAGCTTTGAACTCACCCTCTTCCGCACTCCCATTTGCAGGGGTCCCTGGCAGGGTCGGCTCTTCTCCACTCGCTGCCTCCTCCCAGAAGCCCTCCACACCTGGGCTCCCTGCCAGGACCTCCAGCTCAAACTCCTCCGGGCCCAGGGAGGCAGGCGGAGGGGTGCTGGGGGAGTCTCCCGGCACTGTAGGCTCTCCTGAGGAAACTGAGGCAGGCTTGTCAACGCTGACAGCTGTCGGTGTCCAAGAAGGAAAAACAGGCTCCCTCTGGGGGCTGCTGTCATGTGAAGGGGCCAAGGCTCCCAGGGTTCCCGGGGTCACCGTCTGGTCCTCCGGTTCTGGATGGGGTTGGGAGCTTGAGGAGGCCACTGTGGATATGGCCAGGACCCCAACCTTGTCCCCCTGTTCCAGGGACAAGAGGGACATCGCCATGCTTGAATCCACAGCCACTTGAGGGCTCAAGGTGGGGCTTTCAGTTCCCTCAACCCCGTGAGATCCATGTTCCCAAATCCCACCAGCATCACTGGCGTCCAGTGTGGCTGTAGAATCTGTGGGCCCCAACATGGCTTCTCCATTTATAGCAGCCCAAGGCTCTGAACTCGGGGTGACCCCAGGAATTAAGAAAACTCTGGGGCCCCCTGAGGGTGCAGATGGAGGGCGGGAGTCCAGCCCTTCACTGTGCAGTGAGGGCCATGTGCCCTGTGCCTCGTCCACGGTGGCCTGAGAGCTGGAACTGGAGCTTTCCGCTGTGCTGGCGACCCCAGACCCAGACTCTGAGATGTCTCTCACTCCTGTGGGCTCAGTGGCTGTCTCAGTGGGGGTGAAATCTTCTGCCACATTCTTGTCCACAGACGCTTGTGGGCTGGATCTGGGGAGCTCAGCTTTGCTGAGCCCAGTAGGGCTGGTCCCCCCGGTTTCTCCGAAGTTTGCCCTGGGATGGTTAGGACTGGCTCCAGCTTGTGTGTCTGTGGCTGTCCGCGAAGAAGCTACTGGACGTCCTGCTCTGTGGCTGCCAACTGTTGGGGATGTGGCTTCTCTACCCTGTCCTGTTGGGACTGAGGAGAGGGACAGGGAATGCACCTCTAGATGGATGGGGTCCTGGGGGACAGCCTCAGTCTCTGAGGCGGGAGAGGGTGGGCCAGCGGCCATGGCCTCACTATGCCCCGTGACGCTGTCGGCCTGCGTGGGGAGGGACGTAGGGTGTGGTTGTAGCCACAGTTTCGGGGCCCGCAGCATGGCCATGAGAGGTAGGTCTGGGGAAGAGACCATGGGGGATACCTCCCAGGAGGCAGTGCTGGGCCCTTCTGAGGGGCTGGGTGCCAGGACGGTGGCCTCTGAGGGGGACAAGGGCAGGTCAGGAGTGGCTGGCCTCACACTGGGGCCCTTGGCTTCCTCTAGTTTCAGGCCAAGGACCCTGCTGGGGCCTGGGATGCTAGGTGGGACCACAGTTGGGGGCCACAGCCAGGGTTCTGGGGGGCTCCTGCCACCAGGGGAACCTGCAACAATATCAACAAGAGTAATTCGAATTATCTCTTAGCAGTTCCTTCTGTTGAGTCCCCTTGGCTCCAGGCCCAAGGAAGAGGGGGCTTCTGAGGCTAGGTGAGGCCTGGGGACCCAGCTGGGATTTGGAGCCTTTTCCCCTGTCCCCGTCAGACCCCCAGGCAGGTCGCACCTCCCCCCTGGGACCCCACTCACCAGCTTCAGGCACATCCACCTCATTGGTCAGCACGGCCCAGGGGCTTTGGCTCTGGCTACTCCCTGAGGCATCTGTGGCTCCCGTGGCCAGCGGAAGCTCCACGTGATTCCCAGCAGCCTCTGGAGTCGGGGGCTGGGTGCCGGCCTTAAGCCCTATCTCCAGGCCTTGCTGGGGTTCCTGCTGCTGGAAGTGGCGCCCGTTCAACCCTTTAAAGCGTCCCCTCCTCCTGGGTATGGGGCCAGTTGGAGTTGCCTCTGTGTGTGCGCCCACTGCAGTGCTAGGGCTGCTAGGGCTGGGGGCCGCTGTGCTCAGCCACACCTCTTCAGCCTCCAGGGAGGGCCTTGAGACTAGCGTGAAGCCTCCAGGGGCAGGGCTGGGGGTCTCCTGAGACTCCTGCTTTCCTGCCAAGATCAGAGGTTCTTCGTCCCCACTGGACACGAGAGGCTCCTGGAAGTCAGGGGTGATCGTCTCCTCCCTAGTGCTGGGCTCCAGTTCTTGGGCTGGGGGCCCTTCTGCAGACAGAATCTCCCCCTCATCCCCAGACGAAGGGGTCTCTGGGTCTCCATGTTGATGTGGTGTAGGGTGATGAGCTGTGGGAGAAAACCGAAAAGGTTGTGTCAGGTCCAGGGGCTGGCTGGGAAGTTCCCCCTGAAGTCTACCCCCACTCCAAGTATGCTGTAGCACAGACCTTCTGTATATCTCTGTCTCTCTGTGCCCCTCTGTCTGAAACTTCTGGGTGGTTTCTGGGATCCCCCAGACTGAGAGAGGGAGGTGCGAAGTTATCACTCCCACTATTCAGGCTAGGGCCCACTGTCAAGGTCAGTCAACTGGTCACAGTAAGGGGTCAAGAGACAGCTTGGTTCCTGGGTAAAGCTCAGGCAGTGGCCAATTCTCATGGGAGCAGATCAGGCCTGAGCGGTGGCTCCCCCTCTAGGGAGAGGAAGCTCCTAATGAGTGTGGCCTTCCTACAAAGGGAATTTTTCCCCCCTTGCACATTAGACTTAGGTCCTTGGAGTCAGGTTTGCAGCTTCTGAAGCTTTGGTCCCACTCCAAGGACTAGGGTCCTCCCTAGTCCCTGGAGGTGTGGCCTTGCCCAGGGGCCATGGCTAATCAAGGCAGCACTTCCTCCCCAGGGGATACTTATGCACAAGCCTCCAGCTAAAATATGCTCCACCCAGGAGCGTGTCATTCAGCGACCTCAAGAGATATAGCCCACCCCCTAAACAGAACTTTCCCGCCAGAGCTTGGCTTTCTCCGGCCGCGGTCCTACCCCCAGGGCGGGGCTCCTAGGGAAAGGCCAGCATCAGGGGCGTGGCCTTCACCCGAGGGCGTGGCTTATCGCAGAGCTTGTTTCCAGGGGTCTCTCCTCCGTCTGGGCTCCGCCTCCACTAGAAAGCAAAATTCCCAGGGGCGTGGCCTTGACCGGGGTGTGTAACCTCGGGGCGTGCCCTTACACGCACCTCGGAAGCAGTAGGCATCGAAGCGCTCTCCGGGCGCCGGGAAGCCGGTGCGATTGGCGAAACGGTAGACTGTGCGCACGCCCGGGGCTGGGCCCCCGCAGCGCCGGCGCGGCGTCTGGATCGGGTAGCGCACGCTGCCGTCGGCCAGCCAGCCCGGGTCGCACTGGTCCAGGCCCTCGTGCCAGGCCAAGTGCAGCTGTCCCACCGAGGCTAGCGCGGCGCCCTGGCGGCGGCACTGGGCACGCGCGCCGGCCAGTGTCAGGCGGCGGGCCGGGCCCACATAGAAGACTTCGCCTGCGGGAAGGCGCGGGCGAACGTCACGCGGGCCTGGGGGATCCTCCCCCGGAGCCCGGGAAGGGGGTCCCACTCTAAACCCCAGCCTGGCCGGGTTTGGGTGGTGGCTAAACCAGGCGGCGACAGCCACAGCTGTGCTCACCCCGACCCGTCGAAGTCTTTACCTCTCACGCAGTGCTAAGAGGAGGGCCTTAGCTTCTTTTTACGAATAAGGTAACTCAGGCCCTTGAGTGTGTTGGGCTTCAGAGAAACGGAGGGGCTTGGCGAGGGGCCCTCAGAGACGAAGAGGAGGGTAGGAAAAGGCAGAGGGGCCAGGGAGGGGGAGAGGCTCAGAGAAGGGACAGGGTCTCAAAGAGAGGGAAGGAAGGGGCACAGGGAAGGAGAGGGGCTCCCGGAGAGAAGGAAAGCTCAGAGAAGGGTGAGCCCAGATATTGGCTGCAGGTTTAGAGAGGGATGAGACTCAAGAGAGCCCTAAGGAGGCATGGGGGTTGGGGAGGTAACCGGGGCTCAGGGAAGTGCGGTGGGGGTGTCCTGCCAGCCCCAGACTTACCCCCCAGCTCACGGGCAAAGCAATACACATCGTAGAGTTCCTGTGGGTCGCGCCTGCCATAGCTCCTCACCCCTGGAAGGCTGCTACGGTCGCCATAGCAACCAGGACGGGACTGGGTGATAGGATACCTGATAAGACAAGGAGAGGATCCCTCTCAAATGTGTGTGCCTGGGGCCCCCAGTGACCATCTTTCCCCAGAGGCTAGGTCTCCATATCCCAACCCTGTGTACCCCCTCACCGAACAGTGCGGTCAGAGAGCCACCCCGCATCACAGTTGTCAAAGCCATCTTCAAAGGCAGCCTGCAGGTGCCGTGGGGCTGCAATGGTGGCCGAGCTGAGACGGCAGGCCTCCTGGGCCTCTGCGAAGGTCAGTGCATAGCGATCCTGAGCTGCCCGGTAGTGGAACACAACACCTGTGGGGGCAACATCCAGGATAGGGGCTGATGTATGCTGGAATCTTCAAGAACAGACCTCCCTCTTGCAGAATGCCCCTTCCCCGGGTTTGATAATAATAGACCTGCTCCCCTATGCTGCCCTGTACCATGCCAGACTGATATGCCCCCATTTTTCAATAAGGAAACTGATAACAATGGCCATAAAGGGCTACAATTTGTCAAATGTTTACCATGTAAAAAGCATTTATAAGTGGGGCGCCTGGGTGGCTCAACTGGTTGGGCAACTGCCTTCGGCTCAGGTCATGTACCTGGAGTCCTGGGATTGAGTCCCGCATCGGGCTCCCTGCTCAGCGGGGAGCTTGCTTCTCCCTCTGACCCTCCCCCCTCTCATGCTCTCTCTATCTCATTCTCTCAAATAAATAAATAAATAATCTTAAAAAAAACCGCATTTATAAGTATGATCTCATTGAAATCTTACAATGACACTATGATTATTCCCATTTCCAGAGGAGAAAACTAAGCCTAAGAGAAGTTAAGGGACATGGCCAGTTCCACACAGCCAGTATGAGGCACAGCCAAAACTCATATCCGGGATGATCTGACTCCAAAGATAGCACTCTCCATGCCCAGGTTTAGACCCTGGAGGTGACAGGAGGCATGGAGAAGAGGGAGAGAAATTCCACCTTTTAAGAAGTAAGTACATGCTGCGGCACCTGGCTGGCTCAGTTGGTTGAGCATGCAACTTGACCTCGGGGTTGTGAGTTCAAGCCCCACATTGGGTGTGGAAATTACTTAAAAATAAAATTTAAAAATGATGTAATGTATGGGGATTAACATAAGAATAAAAAAAATTTTTTTAAATAAAATTAAAAAAAAAAAAAGAAAGAGGATTAAGTACATGCACCGACAGAGGAAGCCCGGGGGGCAATGGGAGATCAAGTGTTTCTCGCTCAGCCTGGTGGAGTCATGGAAGACTTCCTGGAGGAGGTGACATGCAAGTCAGGACGTGAAACATCAATAATGGGCTCACTGTTACTGAAATTCGGATTTAGGGATGAAAGAAATGTCTGAGCAAGACAAAGGAATGAAACATTCTATTTTATCAGAGCTTCTGGAAGGCAACAGTTGCATCTCAGTTATGATAACATCCCCAGCACCAGACTAGCATATGGTAGGTGCTCAATAAATGTTTAATTGAATGAATCAATTGAACAAGCCCAGAGGAGGAATTTACTTCCTTTATCATTTACCAGTTTTCTTCAAGCTTTATCAGTTTTGATCAGCAAGGCTTTGGAAAAGGGATAGTTGGCTGACTCCATAAAATATGCAGTGAGATACTGTGGGTGGGGGAAGACTGGGGGTGCAGGGACTTGCCCATGGCCAACAAAGGTTAAGGGAAATCAACTTCCCAGCAAGAATCCACAGGATGTTTTCCACACAACAATCATTCACTGAGTCCTTTGTTAATTACCTTTTGTGCATCTACTGTGCCACACCCTATTCTAGGACTTTGCTTTATTTTTATTTTTTTTTAATTTTTATTTTTTTATTTATTTTTTTAAAGATTTTATTTATTTATTTGACAGAGAGAGACACAGCGAGAGAGGGAACACAAGCAGGGGGAGCAGGAGAGGGAGAAGCAGGCTTCCCACGGAGCAGGGAGCCCGATGCGGGGCTGGATCCCAGGACCCTGGGATCACGACCTGAGCCGAAGGCAGACGCTTAACGACTGAGCCACCCAGGCGCCCCTATTTTTATTTTTTTTAAAGATTTTATTTATTTATTTGAGAGAGAGAATGAGATAGAGAGAGCATGGAGAGGGGAGGGTCAGAGGGAGAAGCAGACTCCCTGCCGAACAGGGAGCCGGATGCGGGACTAGATCCCGGGACTCCAGGATCATGACCCGAGCCGAAGGCAGTCACTTAACCAACTGAGCCACCCAGGCACCCCGGACTTTGCTTTAATAATCAAAAAAATTTTTTGTTTTGTTCACCTTGATCAGTTAGGAAAAGAGAAACACTGGATATTTCAACAGAAGGAATTTAATACAGGAGTTGGTTAAACAGGTATTTGAGTACGTTATTTACTTAATATATTTTTTCAATCGACTTTAAAAGAAAACCTCACTCTTTAAAACATAAATTTATTTTATTGTATTAAAAAATTATTGTAAAAGGAAATTTATATTCCTATTTCAGATAGAAAGTCAATATCCTTTGTCTTATGGGAAAGTAGGTAACCATGAAAGGGACTTAAAGTTGTAAAAGCCTGTAAAATACGGTGGCCCACAAGAGACTGAGCCAGAAGTTGCTCTCTCTTAGGTAAGAGAGAAGTGTTATAGAAAGGGTAGTCCCAAAAAAAAAAAAAAAAAAAAAAAAAAAAAAAAAAAAAAAAA
>NC_058403.1:200802071-200994383 GCF_002201575.2 Neomonachus schauinslandi
AAAAAAAAAAAAAAAAAAAAGAAAGGGTAGTCCTGGGACGCCTGGGTGGCTCAGTTGGTTAAGCGACTGCCTTCAGCCCAGGTCATGATCCTGGAGTCCCGGGATCGAGTCCCGCATCGGGGGGACTGCTTCTCCCTCTTACCCTACCCCCTCTTGTGCTCTCCCTCTCTCTCTCTGCCTCAAATAAATAAAATAAAATCTTTTAAAAAAAGAAAGGGCAGTCCTGGAGGAGACTTTCTTTGGGACTTTATCAGAAGAATCGAAAGGGGGGCGCCTGGGTGGCTCAGTCATTAAGCGTCTGCCTTCGGCTCAGGTCATGATCCCAGGGTCCTGGGATCGAGCCCCGCATCGGGCTCCCTGCTCCGCGGGAAGCCTGCTTCTCCCTCTCCACTCCCCCTGCTTGTGTTCCCTCTCTTACTGTGTCTCTCTCTGTCAAATAAATAAATAAAATCTTAAAAAAGAAGAACAAGAAGAAGAATTGAAAGGGAATCATTGTTCAGGGAGTGATCTCTAAGGTGACATTCTGTGGCTGAGCTTCTGGCTCAGCCCCTCCCCCTCCCAACCTTGTCCTCTCCCCTGCCCTCAACTGACCTGTCACCTCCAGGGGCACCAGGTCCTGCTCATCCTCGATGCCTCTCACCACCTGGCAGCGGTAGAGTCCAGAGTCGCTGGCCCTCAGTGGTCCCAGTAGCAGCGTCGCGTTGGCCCGGTGCCGGGGGTAGGCAGGCAGTGACACGCGTCCCTGCCAGCCCTTGGCCACTCGAACCACATTGTCCTTGGCCACCAGGATGGGCAAGTCCTGCCGCTGGCCCGATGCAGTCCGCACCTTGGTCCACTTGATCCGAGGGGCTTCTCGGGCTGCACCTGGCCATGGCCGCAGGGTGAAGAGACAGGGCAGGGCTACCAGCTCTGCCAACGCGGCCCGAACCAACCCCGACCCCACCTTCTGCATGTGGAGCCCCTTGTCGATGGTGGCAGAGGCAGCAGCAGAGACGTCCTGGGTGCCTGGAGTGGAGAATGTGGAAAGAGGACCTGACTCAAAGACAAGGACCAGCAGAGACTGCTCTCTCCCTCACTTTACAGATAGGGAGACTGAAGCCAGAGAGGGAAGTTGCCTACAACATCATAATGCAGTCAACGGATCTGTGATGTGCACCCCAGTCTGTGAGCAAAAGAGGAGTAATAGGGTCAGATCCCGTCACAGTTCTGCCTCCACTCAAAATCCAGATCTTGGCTGCCAGGGATTTGACTCTCTGTCACTGACTCACTGTGTGGCCATGAGAAAGTCACTATCCTTCTCTGAGTCACAGTTTCCCCAAAAGTTAAGTAAGAGGAAGACATTAGAAATGTTTGTGTTTGCGGAGTACCTTCTATATAATGGGCACTTTATACATAGCAATCAGCTCATTTGATTTTCATAACTATAGGCAGAGGTAGCCATGTCTCATCGTGTTTTGGGGGGAGTTGAGGAAACTGAGTCTCAGACACATCATTGTACTTGCCTAAGACCACAGAGCAAATCAGGAGGCATTTCTAAAGCCTGGGCTTTTAGCCATTGCTGGGGAGATGCCAAGGAAAGTCACACAGACCTTATTTCTATTGCCCCACCCATGGCAGGCATCACTAATCAATCTCTGCACTATTATAATTTTTTTTTTCCTCTCTCTCTCTCTCCAGCTCATCTCAGCAAAACAGTGAGAGGCAGGAACCTCCAGCCTCCACTGGCAATGACTAAAAATAACCTCTCAGGTGTCTTGTTCACTTTTGACTGTTCAAAGACCTTTTTCATCTATTCTCATTTTATTCTCCAGACCAAGCCAGAGAGCCAGGAGAAGGCTCTAGAGTTAAAAAGCTTCCCCATCTTGTTATTACCCCAGAACCCAACCTCTCCCACCCTACAAGCCAACTCACTCTGTTCCCCAGCCACAAACAGCAGCACCTGGAACATCAGGAGGCCCGAGGCCCAGACAGACACAGCCCCCATCCTGGACCTGGAACAAGATGGAGAGAGAGGGAGAATGGGAGTGAGTATAACCCTCCCAGACAATCAGTGTGGGAGGGCCAAGTCCCCCACTCTACAGATCTGGAAACTGGGGCTAGCATGGGAGGCTAGCATGTCACTCAAGGTCACACAGTCAGCAAGCAAGGGCTGAGCCAGGATCTAAACCCAGGACCAGCTGACTTCAGAATCCCAACAGTCAAGTCACAGTCAGAAGCATGGGTGCTGGAGTGAATCAGACCAGGAGTTGTCTCTCTGCCTGTTCCTTGCTGTGTGACCTGGAAAAAGTAGATTAGCTTCTCTGTGCCTTGGTTTCTTTGTAGGTTAGATAGGGGTAACATCAGGTAGTTGGAAGGAATAGATGTGTAAGCATAGTCAATACATACAAAATGCCTAGAACTGGGGCACCTGGGTGGCTCAGTCGGTTAAGCATCTACCTTCGGCTCAGGTCATGATCCCAGGGTCCTGGGATCAAGCCCCGATCAAGCTCCGCAGGGAGCCTGCTTCTCCCTCTCCCTCTGCCTGCCGCTCCCCCCTGCTTGTGTGCACTCGCTCGTTCTCTCTCTCTCTGTCAAATAAATAAATAAAATCTTTAAAATAAATAAATAAACCAAAAAATAAATAAATAAAATAAATAATAAAATGCCTACACTTGCCTGGCATGAAGGAGTATGTTTGAGCTGTTGTTATTATTATTATTTTTTTAAGATTTTATTTATTTTTGACAGAGAGAGAGAGAGTGTGTACAAGCAGGGGAAGAAGCAGGCAGAGGGAGAGGGAGAAACAGGCTCCCCACCCAGCAGGGAGCCCGATGTGGGGCTCGATCCCAGGACCCTGGGATCATGACCCCAGACGAAGGCAGATGCTTAACCGTCTGAGCCACCCAGGCACCCCTGTTATTATTATTTTAAAAAATTATTTATTTGGGGTGCCTGGGTGGCTCAGTTGGTTAAGTGTCTGCTTTTGGCTTGGGTCATGATCTCGGGGTCCTGGGATTGGGCCCCATGTCAGGCTCCTTGCTCAGTGGGGAATCAGCTTCTCCCTCTCCCTCTGCCCCTCCCCACCCCCACTCATGTTCTCTCTCTCTAAAATAAATAAAATCTTTTAAAAAATAAAATAATTATTTTTAAAGTGATTTGTATACCCAAATGGGACTCGAACTCATGACCACAAGATCAAGAGCCACATGCTCTTCCAACTGAGCCAGCCAGGCTCCCCTGAGCTGCTGTTATTATTATTATTGACCTTAACACAGCCAAGATAAAAATCCTATTTTTCAGGTTGGCCTTGCCCATAAGACTGGGGGCTCCTAGAAGGCAGCAACCAGTCCCAGTCTGCCTGGGGTCCCCAGTCCTGACAGTAGGCTGGCCTCCAACCCAGCCTTTAATCTGGGTTTGCTGACTGACACGATTCTCAGCTTCAATTCCAGGATTTGGTTGTCGCCAAGATTCTATTCTTGGTTTCTGGGATTTTTGAGAAGCTGCCAAGTCCCAGCTGGAGGAAGGGGCCTCACCCCTGCCCACCTCACCCTCTTCCTGACTTCATACCGCCTAGCAAAGATGCCTCCTAGGTCCACAGAGAAACTCAAGTTGTGGGTCCAGCCTTCCCTAGGGGTTGTGGCCTTCAGGCATAAAATGGACAATTATTGAGTGCCAACTATAAGTAAGGCCCAATCCAGGCACTGGGACACAGCAGTGCCCTCCCAGGCTTCACATTCTTCCAGAGACCAGAAACCCTGGAGCGGCAGTCCCTCCCCAATGTCTCCCAGCCCTCTGTACCACTCCCCTTATTGGGGCTCAGGAGGTATGGACAGATGGCAAGTTAGAGCATCCTCTATAAACCCAGATCTTGCACCCTTACCCCATTAAAAGAATAGCCCTGAGAAGGGGAGTGTAGATAGAGCCAGAACGGGGCTGTGGAGGACAGCTCATCCCACCCCCAGTGCCCTTTCCCAGCTCCCAGAGGCCCTACTGGGAGGCCAGCCAGGGACCTATCCGTGGTGCTGAACTCTAGGGAGACAATGCGGGGACACTGCACACTTGGTCTCCTTGCCTTCCTCTGGCAGCGCCTCTGGCCCAGAGAGGGTTAGTGGTTTGCCTAGGGCTGCACAGCAGGGCAGAGGCCAGACCCTGGGATGGTGCCCCCAACTACCAACCCGTAAGCCTCAGCAACTTCTGTTTCCATTCCAGGCTGTCCTCATTTCTCCACCTTGGAACCTTGAACAAGTGTGGGGTCCCCTGATGGTTGGTCAAGGCCTGGCAAGGTATTAGCGGGTGGGGCAGGACTCTGCGCTGCACCTGCCCCAAGAGGGCCTTAGGAGGGGGCAAGTTCAGAGAACATGAACACGAACACACACACACACACACACACACACACACACACACACACTGTATGGCTAAAAGCACAGACTACATCCAGGGGTGCCTGGCTGGCTCAGTTGGAGGAGCATGTGACTCTTGATCTTGGGGTCATGAGTTCAAGCCCCATGGTAGGTGTAGAGATTACATTTTAAAAAAAGGCAAAAAAAAGAAAAAAGGCTCTGCCTCTACTTTCCATATATTGTATGATCCTAGACATGCCGCTTCATCCTCTACGCCTGTTTCGCCACCTGTAAAATGGGGATCACCCAGCATGTACCTCATGGTTATGGTGAGGATGGAACAAGCTAAGACTTGTGAAGTGCTAGAAATGTCAAATTAAAAATCAGCTTTTTGTGGGCGCCTGGGTGGCTCAGTTGGTTGGGCGACTGCCTTCGGCTCAGGTCATGATCCTGGAGTCCCTGGATCGAGTCCCGCATCGGGCTCCCTGCTCGGCGGGGAGTCTGCTTCTCCCTCTGGCCCTCCCCCCTCTCAATACATCTCTCTCTCATTCTCTCTCTCTCAAATAAATAAATAAAAATCTTTAAAAAAAATCAGCTTTTTGTATACAAAGCCTCATGTACACACGCAAATGTACAGAGGTGATCCAACACAGTGACAGTTTCAGGTGCACCCTCCCACATGCACACACACTCTCCCAGATGCACTCTATTCCCTCCACTTGCACCCTCACACACCCACACACCTTCTCTTAAAATACCTCCTCCCCAGAGCAGCCAGAGGTGAGCATTTATGCAGCTGTCTGGGACTCGCCCCCCCGGTGAATAATGCATGAGCCTCATGCATATGCAAACAGGGGCCTGTGGGGCCTTGGAGGAGGGGCGGCCCGGAAGGAGTGTGTGTGTGTGTGTGTGTGTGTGTGTGTGTTCGTCCCCCCCTCATACTCACCTCCTGTCTTAGTGGGGACTGAATGTGGGTGAGTTTGCCAGCAGGCGTTTTTGTGTGTTCCTAGGTGTGCGTCGGGATGCTGTGTCCAGGCAAGGATGTGAACTTGTGCCCTGTGATGTGTGGATGTGTGCATCGGTCTGCAGCAGCTCTGTGCACTGAGTGGAGCATAGGAGACCCACTGTGGTCTCTGGATGTGTGGGTCCAAGTGCCCCTCCGCAGGGGCCATGAGCACATGTGTGTGTTTCTAGCTTTGGAGTCTGGGCATATTCGTGTGCATGGGCATGATCATGGAACTTCTCAGAGGAGAACGGAAGCCAGGCTCAGTAAACCATCTCAGGCTGCTGCTTGGGGACCTGAGCCCCAACGTCTCCCCCATTAGCTCCCCGACTCTGCACGCAGACCATATCCCACACACCCCCAGGCTCAGGGTCCACACTGCCAATCACATGGAGAGGACCCCCTTTCTGTACATGCAGCCACACACCCCAGACTCAGAGCCTGGGAGACACACGCGCACACTCGAATTCACAGTGACATTAACAAAGAGAGACAATATGGGCACTTACAAGGCAGGCAGCACGTCTTCTGCACAAAGACACACACCCACAGTCTCAGGCTCTCCACATAAACCCCTCGATGAGGCCATACCGTCAGACACAGTTCCTCACACACACTCACACATGGTGATGCCAGCCCCTGGCACAGAAGAGGCTGGATAAATGTGGCCTTGGTGACTGGCGGGCACACATCATTTTGCCACCTGGTGATGTGGCTCCCGGCATAAGTTTCCTGACAAAGACACAACCTCAGTCACATTAGACTCACAGAGGAACCCAGACCCTCCATGGGCACACAACCTCTCTCAGCATGGGGTAGACACACAGACACACGCACACAAAGCCCCCACCTCCTGGGGCGGGGGCACCTTCCATTTGGGAATGTCCAGGAGCCAGCGAAGCTGCTGGGTTCTGAGGTCCCACAATCTGCCCACCCCTCCCTCTCTGCCCTTCCCCCACGTCCCCCGCTGGGGCCCAGCGCCAACCCTCTCTTCATCCTGGCTGTCTCCCATTAATGCTGCTGAGAGGAACAAAGCCCCGTGCACAGAAATGGGGGTCGCTCCTGCCTAGGCCGGGCCTGGGGTCCCAGCCCCGTACTTCCTAGTGCCTGTGGCCCCAAACCAAGCCAGTACTTCCATAAGAGTCTATGTGGGCAGATCGAACTGAAGGGGTGAGGCAAGTGTCTGTGTCTCTCTGTGAGGACACGGTCAGATGTGGAGGTGCTGGGAGCGGCCCCCCTCTTGGGACTGGGTGCCCCTCATGTGTCCTGGGGATCCTAACTGGGGGCTTTTGGGGACTCACACCCAGCATTCACCTGGAAGACCCAGTGTGCTCTCTGGGAGAACGGACACCACCCCAACTCCAGATCCAAGGGAACAACAGGCACCACCTTGGGATGGAGCCCCCCAGAGCCTCCTCCCTGAATCAGGATGTGGTGACAGGACCTGGGCCAAAAGGAGAGGGAGACTGTAGGGCGCCCCTTTTTCATGGCCGTTCACACTCAAGGAAGACCCCCTTCTATTGGACTCAGGCTAATCTGGAGGGCCCCCCTCCCCGCTGCAGTCCAGCCTGGATTCCTCCATTCATCTGCAAATTGGGAATCCCCACTTAAAATCCTGGGGTGTCTCAGCTCAGACCCTGGGATGCCCAGTTCTGGAGCCCCCCATATAGCATCTGGGTATCCTCTTCTTCTTTCTAAAGTCGGGGTGCCCTCCCTTAGCCTTGGTTCCCAGTGCCCCCTCCCCAATTCTGAGACCCACCCCCAGCCCGGCCCCCTCCCCACCTTGGGATTGTCTCCGCATTCCCAGGACAACCCGGGAACTGACCCCCAAATCCGAGTCCCCCTGACATTCTCAAGCGCCCTCCCAGTTTGCGTTCTCTCCCCCATCTGGGTCTCCCCCCCCCCCCCCCCCCCCCCCCCCCCCTCCTGGGGGCTTCTCTCTGATCCCAGGCCCCCTCCCCAATTTCGTGCTCTGTCTCTAATCGCGAGGACCTCTCCCTCAACGCGGCCCCCTCCCCACGACGGACCCCCCCACCTGACTCCTAGCTCGGACGCATCCCGGGGCGGTCGCGCGGCACAAAGGACGCTCCGGCTCCGCTTGCTCGCGCCGGGTCCAGCCCCTGCGCCCTGCGCTCCGTTCGCCCCAGAGCCGCTTCAGCGCTTATAAAGGGGCCGCGGGGCTGCTCTGCGCATGCGCCCCTGCCTGCCGGAGGCCTCCGGCTGCGCGAGAGAGGGGGCTCCCCCTACCTAAAACCTCCTCCCCACTTCTTTCACCTCTCACCCCACCCGGGGAAGACAGTGTCTGATCTCTCGCCCATTCGCCCATTTGCCCCAGGAGTCACATTAAATGTTCCCAGACGCCCCATGGTGGGGTCTGTCCCATCTTACAGATGTGGAAACTGAGCCTCAGGGAGACGAAGTAGCTTCCAAGGTAGCGCAGAGAGGAAGGGCAGAGCTTGGATTCCAACCCTGGCCTGCCTGACTTTCCAGGCTCGCACTTGAAGGAGTTTTGGCTACAATTGCTGTTTTATCCCACGTATAGGCTGAGGCTCAGAGAGGATAGAAAGATTCCTGGGTCACATAGCTGGTAAGAGACTCGCAGCGTTGGAGCCCAGGCTTGTCACAGCCCACAGCTGTTTCCACCAGCTGCAGCCTGAATGTATCATTCTTTCATTCATTCCTTTATCTAGTGGGCATTTATAGAGCACCAGCTGTGGAGTAGGTACTGTTGTCCCAGGAATATTTTTGCTTTGGGCAGGGTCTTTGCAGGGAGACTTCAACCTTAAGAAGTCTAGATCCATACAAAGGAATATTATTCAGCCATAAAAAGGAAGGAAGCCCTGCTACATGCTACATCACAGATGAACCTTGAAAGCATGCTGAGTGAAAGAAGCCAGACGCAAAAGACCACAGTATGGTTCAATTTATATGACATGTTTAGAACAGACACATCCAGAGACAGAAAGTAGATTAGTGATTCCCAGGGGCTGGGGGAGGGGGAATGGAGAATGATTGCAAATGTGTACTGGGTTTCCTTTTGGGACAATGAAAGTGTTCTAGAACTAGATAGCGGTGATCGTTGCACCATCATGCGAATATAATTAATGCTACTAAATTGTACACTTGAAAATGGTAAATTTTGTGTTCTGGTGTATTTTGCCACAATGAAAAACGGAAATGAGGGGGATCAAAAGTTTAAAGAGGTCAGCCCTTCCCCCACCTTTCCTTCCCAGGGTCTTAGTCTCTCAGTGCTTAGAATGGGATGTACTGGACAGAGAGTCTGCAATTCACACCATGTCCCACATGTGTGAGTGTGAGTGTGTGTGTGTGTGTGTGGGGGGGTGTCTCAGGCTGATGGGGGAACAGACAAATAGGTGACAAGATGGTTTCGGCAAAACTACCAAACAGCAAAGAGGGGGTGGAGATGAGTGAAGGTTGAGGAAGGACCCCAGGGGAGAAATGTTGCCCCTAGGCATTGGTACAGGTCCTTGTCTAATGCATGTGGACCCAGTCGGCTGGTCCAGGAGTGGGTGAGTGGTGGCCTCAGGGGCCAAAGTGACACACTGGGGAGCTATGCTTACTGTTCAGTCCTCATCACAGAGGAGAGATGGAGGTCAGGGGTCACGCTGATATGAGTGTCTATAGTTGACAGGCTGGTGTGAAGGGTGATTATGGCAGCATTAGGGTGGGGGGGTCGGGGGTCTGGGTGTGATTGTGTGACATGCAAGGGATCCAAGCAGCTTTGCCTCCACAAGTTCAGGATTCAAAACCCCTCTTTTCCACTCCTAATAGAATGACTCTGGGCCAGCCATTTTGTCTTTCTGTGCCTCGGTTACCCTATCTAAAAGGAGGATAATTAAGAGTCCCTGTCTTACAGGGTTGCTGAGAGAATGAAATGGGAAGTAAACACATAAGATGGGGGCTGCTCTTATGTTTTGCCCATCTTCCAGCTGGGAGAAACTGAGGCTCAGAGGCATGGGACCACCTGCCTGAGGTTGTACAGTATGAGTATGGACCAAGTGGGAGCCTAGGTTCATGGCCTCAGAGCCAAGCTGACCCTCGCCCCTGACTGCCCCCACCTCTCTACACCCCTTCCTCTCCACCCCCAGGTCCCACTGGCCAGTGCCAAGACGGAGCTTAGAGGGGCTGGCCTGGGGCCCAGGGGAGGTGGGGGGGGGGCGGCTGTTGCTGGGGGCTTGAATGAGGCAACCTTGCCTGGGAATCTGCTGGGCTCAAAGAGCTATTTATAGGCCTGCACTGGGATTGGGTGAGCCACCCTGCCAGCCCTGAGTGCCTTCTCTGTACCCCCCACACTGGGGCCCAGGCCAGGGGCTGGAGTGAGTTGAGGGAGGAAGCAGGGGAGGGGGCTGGTGGGCCAGAGCAGGAGCTGGGAGCTTGGACCTTCCAGGAGAGCTGGGTCTCAGGGGTGGACCGTAGCCCTCCAAAGTGCCTCTTAACATGCCCAAGGTGACACACGGACATGACACAAGCAGCCACATTCACACGTGTCACACAATGTCACCAACGAACCCCTAACCCACATCACATCCCAGACAGCACAGGGGGCTTATATGCAACCACATGAGGCAAGACCACATATACGTCGCACAGACCACGTACAACCTCATTTGGTCACACCCAAGCCATGTGGGTTGCACAACCAAACTCACAGCCGCACCTCTAGTCCGTTTACACTCAAATACACGCACTGCACCTTAGCTGTCCCGGCAGCCACCAACAGGTACATTTGCCCCACATTGTTCACCTCCAACCCTGTTTATAGGCATGGGTGCACCTCCAGACAGCCAGCACCCAACTAAGATCACTGGGCACTCCTGGCACCCACATGGAGACGTTTAGTCCTCCCGAGATCCATCTCAGAGCTCTGCCACTTGTGCTCACCATTCAACACATGCAGCTGTGGCTCCGGGGGGTTCCCCGGTGAGCTCACTCCAGTCCCTTCATGCAGGGCCACACCCTCCCACTCCTACTGTCACCCCCACTTCCCCAGGCTCCCAGGCTCCCAGGCTCGCACCCTGCCAGGACGGACAAGTCCATCTGGAAGCTAGCGTGCATCTGTCTATTCTGAGGCGGGCCCTGTTGGACCCAGGCAGACCCTGGCAGATAAATCACACTTGGACCTGCCCCGCTGGGGGCTGCTGGCCTGGGAACCATCAGATCCACTCCTACGTACTCTCCAAGCTGAAGCAATCATTACACTTATCCCCCAGGGGGAAACCAAGGCTTGAAGCTTTCTGAAGGCCTTTCCGTACCCTGCTCCGCCATGACAAACACATGGGAAGTTGGACCTGTTTTTTTGCCATGGGTGGGGCTGCATCCCCAGAGAGAGACTTTGCTGACCCATACTTGCTGTGTGACTTCAGCAAAGACCTGACTCTCTCTGAGACTCTGTTTCTTCTTTTGACAAATGCAAAACTCAGCCCAGTGGAGAGACCTCCAGAGCCAGATAGGTTTGAATCCTGGTCACCCCTGGATAACCTTAGCAAAATGACTTTGCTTTTATGTGCCTCAGTTTCCCTCAGTGAACTGGAGTGGCAGCTCCTGGCTCTTCCAGAGCTTCCTCTGCCCCATCCCCTGGGTGAAGAGGGAGGGAGTGCCTAGTCTCTCCTCACTCAGGCAAATGAATGGACCACTTTTGGCTGCCCTGCTGGGAGCTTAGAGCTGCTAATTCCCTGGAGAAACAGGAGGTTCTTTCATGCCCTGGCGCCAGTGGGGTGAGGAGGCGGGAAGAGGGTACTGAGCTGGCCTCATCCCAGTGGGCAAGGTGGCTCCATGCCAAGACCAAGAGTGGCATGGGGGGCCCTAGGGCCATGCATCTTTCCTGGGGGACATTGGCTCTATCCTCAGCTGTAAAATGGAGGTGACATGGACCAGTACCACAGGTTTGATGAACCAGTGGATGGAGACAGAATGTGGCTTCAAGTCAAACACAGGACGGGCTCTTAACAAAGGCCGGACACTGTTGTTATGTGTCAGCCCACAGAGTCCCCTGAGTTCTCCAGCAGTCCTATAAATAGAATTCCCTCCATTTCACAGATGAGGAAACTGAGGCTCAGAGTGGTCAACATGCTTGTCCAAGATCACATGGTCAGTGAGTGAGTGACCTATCCAGGATTTGAACCAAATCTGGGCCCTCCAGGGTCCATGCTCTTCCCACTTTCCTCTGGGAATAGAGAGGTCTTTTCTGTCACCCGCAGTCCTGGCCCCAGCCCTGAGACCAACAGAGCCAGGTCTAGATGGCACCAGGCCATGACTGAATGCAGGAAGTCCTGGCAGGCAGGGGCTGGTGGGGTGGCCCTTCCGCTAGTGTCCCAGTTTCCCAGCCAGCCCCCCCCTACGCCGCCGTCCTGGAGTGGGCTTGGGACGATGCTAGTAGGATGCCAAGAGAACCATTCCCCTAGCCCTTGAAGAAAGGGGCTGGATTCTAGACCATTCAGCTAAAGCCAGGAAACTGCAGCCTCCTGCCAGTGGCTGATCAGTCTCAGAACCCTCCATTCATGCAGATGGGAGAGTGTCCTGCCCTTTCTCAAACATCTTCAGGCTCAGCAGGATCTTGCTCCATATATTTTATTCAAAATCATGGTCTTTCACCCAACCAGGCCTTTACTTATGCTGTTCTCCCGGCCTGGACAAATCTACCCCCATTTTTCTTACCCTGATAAATTCCTGCCTACCCATTAAAGTACAGACACAACATCCCCTCTCCCACTACGCCCTCCCTCCAGGTAGAGCCCCTGGTCTCCCAGCCCTATTCTCCTTCTGGCTCAGCCCTGGCTACATGGGTCTGCGAGTGTGTGTGTCTAGCTGTGTCTTACCCAAACCGGGGGCTCCTCAGGTGGGGGGCTGGAACCGAGGCCCCTCACAGTCCCCAGCACCACCCAGCACTGGGCTGAGCAGTAGGGAGCAAGTCGTTTAGTGAATCAGTGAACCAAATCTTTAGCCTTTGTGCAATCTGGTTTGGCAAACCCCTGTTCATCCTTCAAATCCCACTTCACCTGCCCCCCTCCATGAAGCCTGTCCCAGGCAGCATTTACTAGGAAGAAAGATTTGGAGGCTAAGCCTCCTGTGTTCCAGCTGGGACACGGGAGGCTGATGAAGACTTGCTGTACAGGCAATATCGTGGCGTCTTCCTCAGCTCTTCCTTTGGTCCCTGGGAGGCAGTGAAGTGCGAGACAGCATCCGCAGTTACAGAATGGATTTGGCAGACTTCCCCAGGTAGGGAGACATCATTCTAGGAAGTCTCTCAGACTCCAAAACCAGTGCTCTATACCCACAGGCACCAGAGACTGCGCCCCACATACACTCCGCACACAATGTTTCTGGTGCCTGCCTTCGACCTCCAGCTCCAACGGAAACTTAATCATTGGATGAAGGCCCTTTAAGAGGCGGGCACGGAGGGGCGGGGCTCAAATTACATCCTGCCCCGAGAGCGCAGGCTGGGCGGGTCCGAGTGACACTGCGCCTGCGCGGTGTCCTCGTAGTTCCGGGTCTCGCTTTGGTTCTCCGAGCTGTTCGTAGAGACTGAGGTTCGGAGCCTGAGCAAACCCACGGGAAACCTGTTTCCCTTCCTTGGGCCTGCTGTTAAAGTCTGGCCTCGGGTCACTGGCAGTTTCTCTGAAACCCTTGCAGACTCAGGCGTGGTCAAGTTCGCGCCGCTGCGGCTGCGTTGGCGCCGGGATTCGAACACCGGCTGAAGTCAGCTCTGAGCCTTGTGAGGCTTTGTGGAGCCGAAATGACCCACTCTTTGGTTTGTCCAGAGACAGTGAGCAGGTGAGAACCTGGCCGCCGGGCAGCGGCGGGCGTGGCCCTTGAGCCCCGGGTTGACATAGCTGGGGATGCCGGGGGAAGCTGGAGGTGAGGAGGGGGCGGGCCCTCTGGTGGGCGGGGCCTCGGCGCTGGGTTCAGCCCCTCGTTTCTCCCGGATTCTGGTGCCTCCAGGGTGAGTTCAGTGCTGAATCGCAACACCCGGCAGTTTGGAAAGAAGCATCTGTTCGACCAGAATGAGGAGACGTGCTGGAACTCGGACCAGGTGAGGCACCTCTCCCTGGATCCTCCACCCACTCCCGTGAATCAGATTCAGGGGTCCAGGGTGCCTTGAGAGCTAAGGAGAACTCCAGCTGGGGAGTCAAGTTGGCCACGGAGGGAACGTGTGCCAACAGCCCCCTCTCCCACCACCATCGTCTGTGTGAATGAGACAGGTATAGCAGGGCTCTGAGCAAGTGATTGTGAGCCTCAGTTTCCCTGTCTGCTTCCAGGGCCCCTCCCAGTGGGTGATACTAGAGTTTCCCCAGCGCATCCGTGTCTCCCAGCTGCAGATCCAGTTCCAGGGGGGCTTCTCCAGTCGCCGGGGCCACCTGGAAGGTACTGGAAGGCTCTGGAAGGTGGGGGTTTGGGAGGAGAACCCTAGCCTCACAGCCTGCCCCTTTCCCTGCTGCAGGTTCCCAGGGGAGTGAGGCTCTTTGCAAGATTGTGGACTTCTACCCTGAAGACAACAACTCCCTTCAGATATCCTGCCTGGGCCTCTGGGGTGGAGGGGTGGGGGGTGGTCTGTGCCTCTGAAGTCTGTGGATCCTGGTGTGTGACCTTGAGCAAGTGGCTCTGGGCCTCCATTGCTTCATCTGTAAAATGAGCTGATGGTAACCTGTTCTGTGTGAGAGCTTCAGAGGGGCTCAGTGTGCTGGCTCACGCAGCATACTGGTGGTGTCTGAGCTGGGGCTGGCGGATGGGAAGTGATGAGCTACCTATTTCCCTTGACTGCCTGTGCTCACACCTTCCCTGTGCCCGCTGCTGAGGTGGACCAGCTGAAGATGACACTTGAGGATGCCACTGACTTTTTTGGCCGAGTAGTCATCTACCACCTGCGGGTGCTGGGGGAGAAGTTGTGAGGCCACTGGGTAGCTGACTCCTCCAGGAGACCCTTGGGGAAGCACAGTGAAGTCATTCAAGTTATGCACACAGAAGGTTTATTGGTTCCTCCTGGGAAGGATCCCCTCCCACTGTCTGTCCAGGAGCTGCCTCTGAAGCTAGTTCTAGGTCAATTGTTTTGTTCCCTGAGTATCTGAGTCCCCAGTAGGCAGTCTTCACTCAGGATCTGCGGGCACCAGGTTGCTCTGGAAGAGTTTGAGGATGTGGTTCTCGATCACCTGTTGCACTGGAAACAGGACAGGGGAAAGGTGGGCCATGAATCCAATGGAGGCTGCAGGGGCACCGGCCAAATTGTACACTTTCCTGGGGGATGAGCTGGGGTATCCCACCATGAGAACTGCACCCTGCCTCTCGGGGCACAAAAAAGGATCTCCAGGCCCTGGGACATGGATGGAGGACGTACTTCATACATGGGGAAATCCAGACTCTCCCCAGAGTACAGCTGGGAAGACTGAGGCACCCAAGCCAGGAAACTCAACTTCCCCATGGTTTGTAAAAAAGCACTTTTGGAGGCTTTTTAGAGTCATAAAAACAATCTTTATCAAACAAAACTGGTGACTTGTGACTTTTATTAAAGGATGAGAGGGGCCGTGAGGAATGATTTCTGTCCCAAGTGGGATAAAACTCAAAGGAATCCCTCCATGACCCCAAGGGTTTGGTTCTATTAGGATTTCTCCATTTCGTAGATGGGGAAGCTGAAGGGGGAAGTGGAGAATCAAACTGGGGTCTGCCTATGGTCCCCACTCACACCCACCTCCTGCCACAGAGAGGGCTAGCCTCAATGAGCCTGTGCACTGTGGCTCGGCCCCTCCTTGGCATCCTCATCCTGCCAGGCCTGTGTGTATACTGTTCCTCCAGCCTGGACACCATCCTCCCTCCCTCCCCTTGGGCCTCCAGGAAGCCCTCCCTGATTCCCACCTATCATGGGGCTGGGCCAGAGCTTCCTTTGGGCCTCCCAGCGCCTGTGTGTATCCCATCGTGAATCCAGTCGCTGACCCACATCAGCCTCCTGCATGTGCCCAGGCCAGGTACACGGTGGCGCTAGATGTTTGCTAACATGAACGCTCTCACTGCTAGCATCTGACACATCCGAGAGGCATGTCCTGTGTACCTGCGGTCACCCTACCTACAGCACACTGTCACTGCCCCATGTCTCAGGCTGACCTTTCCGATATCCCAGGGCCACGGCAAGATCCATTGGGGTATAGCCAGAGTCAGCCTCCGTGGTGAGATCAGCTCCTCGGGCTGCAAAGCAAAGCAGGTGTACAAGGGGGTGGAGGTGGGGGTGGGGGACTGGGAGCCCAGAATGGGGCATGGCGATTTGGGAGGTCCAGTGATCCCTCACAGTACAGCCACAGGCCTGCTGGTTGCCCATGTGGGCTTGGATGAGAACCTGAGCTCTCCAAAGAATGTGGCCAATAGAATCGCCATCTGCAGGGTCCCTGAGGCATGGAGGGTGTGGGTGTTCAACCCGGTTAGCTAGACCCTTGTACTATCCCACCATCTCCTGTCCCCAGATCAGTCCTCTGGGAAAAGCAGATAGTGACCACGCATCCCAAGAGCTGTTCAAGCAGAGCTTGGACCCCTCCCTGGCCCTCAGGATTCCAGCTGCTACTCCCACTTACCCAACAAGGCTTCTACGCACTTCACATGGTTCCCACGCACAGCATACAGCAGTGGTGTCCCTCCATTCTGTTAAGGGCAGGGACAAAGGCAACCAACATTCTGTCTTTTCCAGATTCTCAGAACACCCCCAACCCTCTAATTTAATGTGGTTCCTCCTCCTACTCATCACCTGGTCTAATTCCTCCTTTGGGTCTCAGCTTAGATACCCCTTCTTTCAGGAAGCCCTCCTTGACTTCCCTTGGCTATGTAAGCCACCTCCAGGCCCTTGCAGTTGCCTATGTGTCTGCTATCACAGCGGTATTCACATTTCAGCTGACTGCTTATGTATCGTCTTCCTCTTCCTCCCCCCTAAACTAGGAGCTCTGCGAGGGATGGGTCTGTCTTGTGTTCTCAGCACCTATAACAGGCCTGGTACCCTGCCAGGTGCGCAGGGCCAGTGGCTGGTGCCTCACCCAGTCGTAGATGTTGATGTCCACGTCACGCTCGAGCAGCAGCCCCACAATGTCTGTGTAGCCGCCCATGCTGGCCAGTGACAGGGCACTTTCCCGCTCCTTGGCCAGGATGTGGGGGTCAGCACCCTGCAGTGGGGTGGGGGGAGCGGGGAGCAGAGGGAGTGGCGATGGGACGGGTGAGGGCATCCCTTGGAATCCTGGGGTACCCATCGCGGCCCCATCTTACAGACATGGCACCAGCTGACTCAGACCCCAGCCCGCCCTCAAGTCCCTGGGAAGCCCTGAGCTGGGCTGGGACGCACCCACTCAAGCAAGAAGCGGACGGTCTCGATTTCTCCGAAGGCAGAGGCCCAGATGAGGGGGGTGAAGCCATGCTCGTCCGGCTTGTTGATGAGGTTGTCGCCTGGCAGGAGGGGGGTGGTACCACTGGGATGCACCCCTGCCCCCTCTCCCCAGTGCTGCGGGAGCAGGGACAGGGCGGGCGGCTGGGGTCAGACGTGGGCGGGGGGGTTACATGTGTGGACATGCTCAAACGTGTAGATAGGTGAGCATAAGTGGAGCCTCAGGTCATTTCAGGACCCACATGCATACCCCAACACGTGGGGTCAGACAGGTATGGATACACCAGCGTACTCGTGTGGACACACACCTTTCCTCAGATGTTCCTTCAGCTGGCTCAGCTCCCCTTGGGCCGCAAGCTGGTGGATGGACAGGGCTAGGGGCCAGAGAGAGCCAGAGTCCTCACCTGTCCCGTCCCCGCTCCGTGCCTCAATTTACCCCATCCAAAGTTGTTCCTCTCAGCCCCTGCCACTCCTACTGCCCCTGCCCTGCTACTTAGGGAGGCCGGGGGAGGGTGGGGGTGGGTAACCAGAGGCCACTTACAGTCCAGGGTGGCTGGCAGGGCCGAAACCTCATTCCCCCGCTGCCGGTTGGTGAGGGTTGTCGAGTGCTTCAGGGAGCTGCCTCCTGGAAGAGAAAGGAACGGCCTCAGTTTCCTCTCAGTATGTTTCTGGGGCTTCAGACAAGTCTTGGGGGCCTGAAGCTACCAAAGACAGTGCCTCCCTCCCCCATTCACTCACTCTGCCCTCCTGGTGAGCCTTTCTTCTCTACACCTGGTGACATTCTGGGCAAACGAGACATAGTCCCTGCCCTCAAAGGGGGGGCGGTCAGACAGAAATAGAGAAATAAGTGTTCAGGAGCTATAAAAAGCAGGTAGTAGAAGAGAGTGGAAAGAGGGGAGGGCAGGGGGTGAGTCCATTTTAGACAAGGTGGTCAGGGAGGGCCACTCTGAGGAGAGGACACCAACTGAGAGCTTGGTCAGTTGAAGAAAACCAGCCCTGGGAAGAGGTGTGAGAACTTTCCACAGAGAGGGAACAGCAGGGACCAAGGCCCCAGGAGGTACTGAATTCGACATGTTCAAGGATTCTAGTCAAAAGAAATCCTTGGGTCCTTAATAGGGTCAACAGAATCACCATCTGACCCAGCAATTCCACTCCTAGGTATCTACCCCAAAGAGCTGAAATCAACTGCTCAGACAACAACTTGTATCTGTACCCATGTGTACAGCAATACTAGTCACGATTGCCAAAAGAGGAACAACCCTAGTGTCCATCAGTGGATGAATGGATAAGCAAAATGTCGTCTGGGATGGACTATTATCAGGTCATAAAAAGTAAAGAAGCACTGACACATGCTGTAATGCGAATGAACTTCAAAAACACCACGCTGAGGGGTGCCTGGCTGGCTCGGTCAGAGGAGCATGTGACTCTTGATCTCGGGCTTGTGGGTTCAAGCCCCAGGTGGGATGTAGAGATTAAATAAATAAAACTTAAAACAAAACCAAAAACCATCATGCTGAGCAAAAGAAGCCAGACGCAAAAGACATGTTGTATGATTCATTTATATGAAACGTCTAGGACAGGCAAATCCATAGAGACAGAAAGTAGATTACTGTTGACGGAGGCAGGGGAGGAGGGATGGAGAGTGACTACTAATGGGGATGGGGTTTCCTTTTGGGGTGATGGAAACGGTCTGGAATAATAGATAGAGGTGTGGGTTACACGCATCGTGAATGTACTTACTGCCATTGAACTGTGTGCAAGTCTGCTTAAAATAGTAACTTTTATGTCATGTGGATTTAGCCATCCTCTATTCATACGTGTGTGTGTGTGTGTGTGTGTATGTATAAAAGCAATCTGTCATTGGCTGAGAGAGAGAAGACACATTCCAGGTAGTGGAACATAAAGACAGAGATCCTATCTTGGGCCTGACATTCCACTGTTCTTGCATCCCAGACGGGGAGTCGTCCAGGGGAAATATCCTACCTACCCTGAGGTGAGGAGGCACCAGCATCCGGTTCAGGATTCCCAGGCTCCAGGGTGCAGGGGAAAAGACTGAGCACCACAGTATCTGAGCCATCGGGGGCCTCATCCCCAGGGTCTTCAGGGTCCCCAAATTCTGGGATGGGGAGCTGCTGGGTCACACTGAGGTCCTCTGCAGGCTGGGTGGGCTCCATGGAGGAAGCTGGTGGAAGCACCAAAAGGGGAGAGAGAATAATTCTCAACAACTCCTATTAAGTAGGCACCAACGGCATACCCAATTTTGCACAGTGAGGGTGGCTAAACTCTAGCTCAGCTGGGAAGTAAAAACCAGAGTCCAGCTGCTTTTCAGGCCCACTCCTCCGCCCCCCTCACCAGGACACATACAACATGCTTTACATAAAATGGGGTCAACTACCTGGGTTCAAATCCCTCCACTTATAGGCAGAGAACTTGGGCACATGACTTAACTTCTCTGAGCCTCAGTTTGCTCATTAATAAAATAGGGAAGTGAGGTCTAAAATCATGCTTGTAAACAGCTAAGCTGGGGGCCTTATACACGGGCAGAGCTTAATAAACGTTCTCTGTAGTTATTTTTTTGGGGGGGGTCCCCAGAATGAGTGAGTGCTCAACAAAGATGTGATTGGTCCCATCCCCATCGGCCCCTCCCAAACAGATCAGGAGGTCCACTCACCTCTAAAGAGCTTCCTCTGTCACCCCACGCCGCAAGCCCGGGTCCCCCAAAACTTGGGGGCCCAATTCACAAACTTTTCTCCTCCAACTGATACAGGAGGGAGCAAGCTAGAACCTGGACCCTCACCGTCCTGGTTTCTTCTGCCGGGACAGAGAGCAACTTGATACGCGACCGCTACCCCCACCCCAGAGCTCTCCCACTGCGCCTGCGCACCCTGCCTCCCCAAAAGTGCCTAAAGGCGAGAGCTGTAGAAGCTGCTTCTGGCCCTTTAAGACTTGAGGGAGGGGCGTGCTTTCCGCTGGGGCCCAAGCAGTGCTGTTGCGCTTGCGCGTTCTTGCCCCGGCATCTCCGGAGGGAGCCCGGCCGGGTCAGGAGGGATGGGTGGAGCCTCAGAGGGCTCTGAGGATTTCATTGCGCCTGTCTTCCGTCACTCCCCCCCAGCTCCGCCCACAGGTTTTTCCAAAGGGTGCCGTTAGGCTCCCGTTGAGGCCGGATGGGTGGGGCTTTCTCCAGTCGGAAGACGGTGGGCGGGGAGCAGTCGGGGCGTCAGGGATTTAAAGGGGCGACACTGCCGTTGCACCCGTCCACAACAATGCCCCCTTTGCGGTCCTGGAGGCTAATGAGCATGTGTAAGAATCTGATGGCAGCAGGAGGGTACAGAAAGGCCGTTTAAAGCAGCCCGAAGTGGGCAATGTTTGGAACCATTTCCCCAATTCGTCTGTCCCCGGAAAAGGGAGTTCGGGAAAGGAGGGCGCCCTTGCCCCTCCCTGCCTAGGTGTCCCTTCTGGAGCTTCAGAGGTTCTCCGCCCCTTCCTCACCCGCCTACCTGTGTGCCTCCTTCCCCAGTCTCTCACTCACGGCTTCTCTCCAGTCTGGGTACTCAGAAAGGACTGGGGAAGGAAGGCCAATTGACACGGAACTAGAGTGGCGCAGCGTCTGGTTTCACAGGGGGAGGTTTAGGTAGCCTTCCCCAGAGCCGAACTTCTGCTTCCGGTCTTCGGATCGGTCGGCGGTAGCTATGGAGGAACCGGAGATGCAGCTCAAGGGAAAGAAAGGTGGTGCAGAGCCTCGGGCGGGGCGGAAGGGTGACCCGACAGGGCAGGAGGGGACAAAGGCTTGGAGGGAGCATGCGGGGGAACTAATTGAACTACCATTGAATCCTGGCTCGGCCGTTGACTAGTTTTAAAACCTTTAGAAAGTCTCCGTGCCTCGGTTTTGTCATCTGTAAAATGGGGTGCATGGTAGTCTCTCCCGGTCCCCCCTAGGTTTGTTCTGAGAATTCAATGACCTGATGTTTGTAATGCATTAGAAGAACGCCTGGGACTTGGCAGTCGCTGTGCGTATTATTCCCTAATATGTTTACGCATTTGACTGGGTTTACGTTAAAATATTTGTGAGTCAACGTGTTTACAAATTACAAAGTGCCACAAACTATTTTTAAAAAAGATTTTACTTATTTGACAGAGAGAGACACAGCGAGAGAGGGAACGTAAGCAGGGGGAGTGGGAGAGGGACAAGCAGGCCTCCCACGGAGCAGGGAGCCCGATGCGGGGGCTCGATCCCAGGACCCTGGGATCATGACCTGAGCCACCCAGGCGCCCCTGCCACAAACTATTTTTAACTCATAAAGGTTTTTATTTTATCACACGTTATTTCTAGTTGATTATTTAGAAGGCACAAGTACATTTCATTCCATCTACTTTGCAACAACACAGAAGGGTAAGCTGTTATGTACATTTTCAAAATGAGGAGGACTAGGAGGATTAGAGTACATACAGTTTAGAGGTTGCAGGATGGGCTCTGCCCCACTAAGGGCGCAGTAGTGAGCTAGACAGACTGACACTGGCCAGACTCATGCACAGCCTCCTTTGAATCCCGGACACACCAGCGTTCTCTCTCTTGTCCACCGCTCTGTACTGGGCAATAGCATGGGGTCCATCTCTGTAACAAACCTTGAGTGGGTGCTATTATCACTCTGCTTTTACAGATGAGGAAACAGGCTCAGAGACTCTCCTGCCCTCAAGAATCCAGGCTTTGATTTTTTTTTTTTTCTTGTAAACAGGTAACCTAATAAAGTGTAAGAGAAATGAACAAGGTGCTGAAGGTTGAGAATGAGGTGGAAGGGACATCTGATTAAGCTTGGTGATCAGGGAAGGCCTTGCCCAGGAGGTGACATTTGAGCTGAGACAGGAGGGATGAAAAGAAGCCAGTGAGAGAAGGGCGAGTCAGTGTCAGAACAGCAGGTGCAAAGGCACTGAGGTGGCAAAGTGTTCAGAGCTGTGCAGCAATATGGCAGCTCCTGGTCACAATATTTGTGGGTATTTAATTTAATTAAAATTAGGTAAAATTTAAAATTCATAGGGTGAGCACCGAGTAATGTATAGAATTGTTGAATCACTACATTAGTACACCTGCAACTAATATGACACTGTATGTGGACTATACTGGAATGAAGATTTTAAAAAAATAATAAAATAAAATTCAGTTTGTGAGTCATATTAGCCACATTTCAAGTGCTCAGTGGCCATATGTGCCTAGTGCCTATGTTATTGGACACTATAGAACCTTTCTATCATCTCAGAAAGTTCTTTTGGACAGTACTGGGGTGTTCAAGGAACAGCCAGGAGGTCATTGTGTCTTGGGTGGAGGGTGGAGGGCAGGGAGGTCAACAGCAGGCAGAATATAGAGCCTTATGGACCATAGTAAGTTAGGTGATTTTATGCTGTGGTCGATGGGAGCCATGGGAGGATTTCAGACAAGGGAGGGACATATCTGACAGGTTCATTAGGAGCTCACTTTATCTGTTGTGTGGAGGTTGGACTGTTGGCAGAGGGGAAGCAGGGAGACCAGGGAGGAGCTGACTGAACCTGGTATTCAGGTGGGAGGTGGCCATACCCAGACCAGTGAGGGCAGTGTAGTGGGAAGAATGGATGAGGGAAGAGAGAGGATAGGGAGGAAGCTGAGCGAGGAGTGCTGTCAGGTAAAATTCTTGGCCTGATCCTTCAGGAGAACTCAGAAGGATGAGTTATACCTCCACATTGTCCCAACAAAAGGCATGGGACATGATTTAATACCCTTTGATGGCTGAAGGCCATCCAGGGATCTAAGCTTCCAGGCATTTTCAGGTCCAGTAACTGGTGGGACTCTCTGAAGAAGACTCTCAGATTCATTCCTTGGGATAAAAGGAATGTGAAAAGGGTCCAAGTGGACGGAAGCAGTGTCTACTACAGGTGGGCTTGGGAGGGGAAAATCATGAGTCCACTGGATGTGTTAACATCATGATAAATGAGGCCTTTTCTGTGACCATCTCCTTCCACCTATCACCGGGGCCACAGGTGACCTAGCTCCTGGGTGGGACACCGGACAGTCCTCACTGCCTAGCTGGACTCATGGATTAAGCAGTCAAGAGTCTTATGCTTTGTCCCCGTGTCTCTGCTGCCCTTCCCCTTGTTCTGCCATCCCCCCCCCCCCCCCCCCCCTACGCCCAACTGTTGATTTTCAATCCAGTCACAGACAAGTTCACTGAGAGCGTCTATGTCCTGGCCAACGAGCCGTCCGTGGCCCTATACCGGCTGCAGGAGCATGTGCGCCGCTCTCTGCCCGAGCTGGCCCAGCATAAGGTGAGCTCCACTTGCCCCTTCCCCTGCCCTCCCCCAGAGTCCTCACGTCATGAGCCAGGACCTGCTATGTGGAGCTGGGGCTGTTGGGGGAGGAGTCAAGGCTGGGACCCCGGCAAGGAGGCACGAGGTCACTGAGACAGGTTGGGGCCATGGGTGGACAGACTTGGGAGAAGGGGACGCAGGATGTGCATTTGTTGTGACCTGTGTAGTGAGAAGGAGGCAGCTGCATGTGGACCCGAGGGAAAGATGTGCCAGGCAGAGGGCACAGCCGGTGCAGAGGCTCTGAAGCACGGTAGCCAGGTGTTCAGAGAAAGCCCAGACTGGTGGGGGAGGGGATCTGTAGGAGGGAAGATCAGAATGGAGGTGGCTGGTCTCTGGCCACAGTGATGGGTGATGAGGTGCTCCGTCCCAGAGAACTGGGAGGGTGGAGGTGGCAGCCCCCTTGATGACAGCTTCCTATCCCCCATAGGCCGACATGCAGCGGTGGGAGGAGCAGAGCCAGGGAGCCATTTACACAGTGGAGTATGCCTGCAGGTGAGCACTGAAGCCTCCCTGCTGCCGGGGGGCACCTCTTGGGCATTCAGGGGCACCTCAGCCAGCTGCCCAGTGAATCTTGCCCTGCTGAATGCACCTGAGTTGAGGCATGTGGATCTCGACTTCCCTGGCCACACAGCAGGTTCCAGCCCAGGCCTGTGCTTCTTACCATCGGCCCCACCCGCACGTGCCTCAGGCAGGCTTCTTCAGGGAGCTGAGCCCCTCCGCATGTGTCATAGGAAGGGGTGATAACGGTCTCGGGAAGGTGCCAACTGGGCCGGGAGCTGGTGCCTCAAGGGGTACTTCCCTCCCACAGCCAGGACCACAGACTGGCCAGTGGGATGAACAGCAGCTTGCGGGGAGGTCCAAAGCACAAATGTGGCTGTTTATTTTTAAATGTTTATTTATTTATTTAATTTATTTATTTTAAGATTTTATTTGTTTATTAGAGAGCACAAGTGCAGGGGGTGCAGAGGGAGAGTGAGAGACTCCCCACTGAGTAGGGAGCCCGATGTGGGACTCGATCCCAGGACTCTGGGATCATGACCTGAGCCGAAGGCAGACTCTTAATGGACTGAGCCACCCAGGTGCCGCTTAAACTTTGATTTCTTTCCATTTTATTTTTTTAATTTTAAGTAGGCTCCACACCCAATGTGGGGCTCGAACTCACGACCCTGAGGTCAAGAGCTGCAAGCTCCACTGAGTGAGCCAGCGAGTCGCCCCTCCAGTTTTTTTTATTGTGTAACATACACATAAAATTTATCACTTTGGCCATTTTTAAGTGTACAGTTCAGTGGTATTAAATACATTCGTAATGCTCTACAGCCATCACCACCATCCATTTCCAGAATTTTTTTCATCTGGCAAATCTGAAATTCTCCCCGTTAAACACTAACTCACCTTCCCCTCTCTCCTAGCCCCTGGCATCCACCATTCTGTTTCCTATTTATGAATCTGACCATTCTAGGGACCTCACACAATTGGAGTCTTACAGTATTTGTCTTTTGTGTCCGTCTCCTGTCCCTCAGCATGCTGTCCCCCAGGTCTCCCTATGTGGCAGCCTGTGTCAGAATGTCCTTCCTCTTGAAGGTCAAATGGCATCCCATTGCATAGGGGCACCACATCGTAGGCATCTGTCAGTGGATATTTGGGTGGCTTCCATGCTTTAGCTACTGTGGACAGTGCTGCTATGAACGTGGGTGGACCATTTCTTCTTCTTCTTTTTTTTTTTTTTTTAAGATTTTATTTATTTATTTGAGAGAGAGAGAATGAGAGAGAGAGAGAGCATGAGGGGGGAGGGTCAGAGGGAGAAGCAGACTCCTCGCTGAGCAGGGAGCCCGGTGCGGGACTTGATCCCGGGACTCCAGGATCATGACCCGAGCGGAAGGCAGTCGCTTAACCAGCTGAGCCACCCAGGCGCCCTATTCTTATTCTTCTTAGTTTGTGTTTAGCTTTCGCTAAATCTTCAGATCCTCCCCGTCCCGCCCCCGCTAAGGGAAAGGTGTGTGAGAGAGTAAAAAGCGGTAGTCAGCGTTTCTTTTCATCATTGCACCTTTGCAGGGCTTGCCTCCTGCTCTTCTGTTGGTTCCCCTGACTATACTTAATGTCCTGGCTTGTTCTGTTTGCCTCGGGAGTCTGGCAGTTTTATTTAGAAGCGCCGCTTGCCCTTTGTGCTGGCTAAGTCATTTTGGTGGAGGCCAGACACCCCAGCAGTTCTCATCTGTGGCACCGTGGGCTTGGCCTGCCTGTTTCTGTTGTGTGGGTGAAGGTTCCTTGACAGGAAGTCCTGCTGCCAGGGGCACTGAGCTGAGTGTTCTGCCATCAGCAGCCTTGGCCCCTCCACTGGGACAGATGGCGGTTTCTTGAGGATGGTGGCCTCAGATACCCTCCTTAATTAGCTCAAGGAAGAGTAGAAAAGAAGTAGAGGAGTTTCTGTCTCACGTCTGCCAAACAGCTGCCAGACAGCTTCTGGACAGCTGCGAGCTCGCTAGCGAGGCCCAGGTTAAAGGAAGAACACGTCAGAGTCCGTACTTTCTCCTGGTTCTTCTAGCTGCCCCGTCTAGTGCAGGAGTCCAGGCTAAGGGTGACTGTTCACACTTAAAATTTTAATGCAGCAAAATGAAATAAAAGATTCATCTCCTCTGTCTCACATAACCATATTTCAGGTGCTTAGCAGCCAAGTCAGTGGATAAAGAATGTATCTACCATGTTCCAGAAAGTTCCACTGGGCCATGCTGAGCTAGGCAGGAGGCCAGTGTACTCTAAGCACTTCTCTTGAGGGAGATGCAAATTTCTCTATGCTAGGAGACCAGGTTTCCTTTACGGACACGAAAGAGCCCTTATCTTTTAGTTGTTCAAAATGCTTTACACAGTGTTAACAGTTGGTGTAAAATTTAAAGGTATTAAATTGGGGTAAACTATTCAGTAGGGAACTTATAATAGCGAGCTTTTTATCAAGGTGGGTAAACAGAAAAGCTGACTGCATTTGGTGGTGCTAAGATGAGCAAGCTAACAGAGCAGGTGACAGCCAAGGCTCCTCCCCGCCCCCACTCCTGCTTTGATCTCCTGGCCATTTTCCAGCAGGTCCCTGGCTGATAATAAATGGGAGTGAGTGATTTCTTGGTCTTTATTAGAAGGGCTTTAAAATGACACTTTTATTTTTACTGCAGATGTTACACAGGTGACTTGCTGGCATTAGCAAGGCCCTGAGTGCTGGTAAACATTTTCCTGTAGTGCCTTTGGAAAGGCCATTTTCCTTAGACATTCATCAATGTGGTACCAACACAAGGTTAGCACAGCTTTGCCGTGGTACCCCCCCCCCCGGCAACGGTGGTGAATTATTCTAGCTCCCTCCAAACTCACCTCCAGAGCTTTTCATAGTTGAGTTGATAAGCTTCCTTCAGAGGCAGGAATAGGTTATCTAAGAGGAAAGCAAGATGTCTTTGAGGTTATCTTTACATGCTTATAGCTTCTTCAAAACATTAGGTGATCTAGGGGCACCTGGGCGGCTCAGTTGGTTAAGCATCTACCTTTGGCTGAGGTCATGATCCCAGGGTCCTGGGATCCAATCCCACATCGGGCTCCCTGCTCAGCAGGGGGGCCTGCTTCTGTCTCTCCCTCTGCCATTCCCCCTGCTTGTGCTGTCTCTCTCTCTCTCTCCAATAAATAAATAAAATCTTTACAAAAAAACCAACCAAACAAACAAAAAAAGATTAGTTGATCTAGCAGCAGGGATGTAAAAGTTGCATCTGGGGTGCCTGGCTGCCTCAGGAGAAAGAGCATGTGACCCTTGATCTCGGGGTCATGAGTTCGAGCCCTGTGTTAGGTGTAGAGATTACTTAAGTGAATAAATAAATAAAAACTTTAAAAAAAGTTGCATCTGGCCATCATGTGCTCTGTTGGGTGGATATCATCTAGGTACGGCAGGAAAATCGAAACTTGAAGCCCATGATAAGCCCTCCAGGAGGACCATAGCATCCCCCAGGTGCCTGCTGAGCCCTGAGCCCGTGCAGGCCCCCCACCAACCTCCATTTGGGAGGATACACCCGCACGCGTGGGAAGGGGAGGGTAAAGCAGGCGTGGCGCCGACTGGGTCCATCCTCCCATTTCAGCGCCGTGAAGAACCTTGTCGACAGCAGCATCTACTTCCGCAGCGTGGAGGGTCTTCTCAAACAGGCCATCAGCATCCGGGACCACATGAACGCTGCCGCCCAGGGCCACAGGTAGCTCCGGGGACCGCCCCCTCCTGCTGCTCTCAGCCTCCTCGCTGTAAGGACCTTTGCTGCTCAGCCAGGAACTGCTGCTTCTCACTCCTTAGCTCCCTTTCCTCATCTCATGGTGTCTGGTGGCTTCCTCTCGTCCTTTGGCATCTGTAGTGGGAGAGTTCAGCCACTCAGCACCTAGTCCTGAGCTCTGCTGTGGGCCCAGCCCGGGGCTGGGGACTGGGGACACGGCAGTGACCAACACCCACGTGCTCATGGTCTCACGGGGAGGCACACAGCGATCAGGTAAACACGGAACAGACGAGCACTTCAGATGCATGAAGGAAGAAAAGGGAGGTGGGAGCAGAGGCCTGAACACCATGCAGACAGAGGTGCCCTGGGGAGGGTGTTCCAGGTTGGACAGCGGTGAGGCCAGAGGCCTTGGGGCTGGTGTTGGAGGAACATCTAGGAGGTGGGTGTGGCCAGAGCTGGGGAGCAAGGGGGAGCCAGCGGGGTGGGCAGGGGCCTTGCCGGCAGCAGGGAGGGCTCCAGAGCTAAAGGAGGCTTCAGACCGAGCACCAGATGGCCTCAAAATGAAAAGCACTTGCAGTCCTTGCACACGGGGGAGAGAGTTTTTGTTTTCATTTTCACGCTAACGTAATAAACATGCATTTGAACACACGGGCACGTGCTGTGAGCTGGAACCCGACTTTGAGATGTGTCTGGCTCCTTCAGTTTAGGGGTTCTGGCGTGCCTGTTCCCCACCAGACATTTAGAAAGAAAAAAAAATCTGTGTCACTGTTTCTGAAAACTGAGACACAAGAATTGTCAAAAACAAAAAAAGCCTTGTGGATGTGTAAGAATGGGTGTGCCGCCGTTTCTCTCTGAGGGTAGCATCGCGTGCATTTCTCTGGGTTCGTTGTGCCGCAGGTCAGTGACAGCCATCCGGACAAGAGTTTACTGTGTAGTGTCACGCACGGCACCCTATGCACAGTAGGGCTGCGAAAAGCCATCGCCCTGACTTTTCATTCACCGTGTCCCGAGCGCTTTCGAAGGCCTTGCTTGGGCCTGCTGCTGTGAAAAGGCAGGTGCTTCTGAAAAAGGCCATAGCAGTGTGAGGTGCTGCTCCCCCTTCTCTGTGTGGGTTTGAAGGACCCGGTCCTGCATGAGTCCCCACCATGACCTCTGAAGTGGGTGGCTGGTCCCATTTTTACAGAGGATGCCCTGAAGGCTGAGGCCAAGGGTCTTAGGGGACTGGAGGGTGATCCAGTCCCATCTCCAGCCTAAGTGAGCAGGCCCGACTGGCCTCTGACTTTGGCCTCAAGGACGCTGCTCATGTTTTGTTCCAGCCCTGAGGAACCACCCCCGCCCTCCTCAGCCTGATCCCAGAAGAGACTTGGAGGTGCTTTGGCCCCTCTGACGCAGGTCAGTGCCAAGTGGGGTCGTGAGCCTCTGTCCTCCATGCTCTGAACTAACGCACCCTCTCCGTGTCCCAAAAGGGACCTGCTTGTCTAACCACTTGGGCTTTCTCCCTGGGCTTGTAGGATGCTTTCATCAGTGGGAGGCTTCAGGGTGGTAGGGACCTTGAGCCCTCTTCTGCTCAGGACGTCGTCAGCCCTTCTCCTTTGTGCTCTTTTCTGCCATCTTCCTGCCCCTTATCCAGGCCACAGGCCCTGTCCCAACCCCAGGTTCCCCCTGCCAAGACAGAAAGGGGATCCCATGTTTCTCCTAGCCTGCCACGTGCCCGCTGCTTGCTCCACTCACACACATTCTCTCAGGCAGAGCCCAGCGTGGCGGTTACCCACCCAGCTCAGGAATCTTCGCCCCATTGCTGACCTGCCGCGTGACCCTGAGAAAGTCCCTCCCCTCTCCGGTCTCTGCTTGTCCCTTCTGTCAGAGAGGCTCGTCAGGCAGCGGAGGGTGCTGCGCCCAGTGCTGTGTGTCATAGCTGTCAGCTACTGCTGCATGACAGACTCTCCCAGAACTTAGGGGCCTACACACCAGTCGTGGGCCTGCTCACAGTTCTCCAACGTGGGCTGGGCCCTGCTGGGCAGGTTGGCCGGGCTGACCTGGAGGCCGCCATCTGGCACTCATCAGAGTTCGCTGGGGCTGCACAGTCAGAGGCGGCCTTGCTGTCACGTCTGAATCTTGACCAGTGCTGTCTGGCTGCTGGGGGTCCAGTCCTCCTGGGCACGGCCTCCCGGGCAGGCCAGCCCAGGCTTCTCTGGGGACCGGGTGCCAAAGAGAGCAGCCCCGGCGTGCATGACGTTCACCTTGCAGCTGTTCCATTTGTCAAGGCCAGCCACGTGGCCAGGCCCAAAAGCCGAGGGGAGAGGCCTGCAGGGAGGCATCAACACCAGGAGTGTGGCTGAGCGCGTGAGGAGAGCACAGCGCCCAGGAAGGCCGCGCATGTTGCTCTTCTGTGCCCGTGGAGGGCAGACCCCGGCAGATGGGAGGCCCCTGAGGGACTTTCTAGCCCTTACTCTTGTAGCTCTCAAAGCCCTGCTCATTTGCCAGGCACTGTGATGGCGCTCTCAGAGGGCTGGGGTGGGGACCAGGCCTTCACAGCCCCAGAGCAACAGCGCCTCCCCAGAGCCGAGAGGCAGCAGAGCTCCTGCCCGTGCGGTCTAAGGACTTCATGAACAGCTGCTGGATGCTACGTTTAGCTCTCTGGGGGTACTGGGGAGTCCCACAGGCTGTGGGATCACCTAGGGGGCAGCGGCAGGGCCTGGAGCCGGGGGAGCTGCCAAGAGGGTCAGCAGCCCACCCCAGTGGCCTGCACAGGGTTGCCCACCAGCCCTGGGCCATCATCTCCCTCCACCCATGTCTTTGCCCTGGTCCCTCCCACCATCCAGCCTCAAGGGTGCTGCCCTTCCGACACCCCGTGTCTTCTACCGTCCCTCTGCTGCTGCAGCCCCTCGGAATAAAATGCTCTGTGGCTCCTCTGGATCCTGCCTGTGTCCCTACAGACCCTGGTCCCTTCCTCTTCAGAATTGCTGCCCACTGTCCCTCTCAGAGTCTTCCATCCCCACTTTTCCCCCAATACTGTGCCCCACAGGGTGATTGGTGGCCTTTATAGGGTCTAGTTGTAGTCTCCCCGGCTTCTGACTTCACCTGCCTTTCCAGTCCTGGGCCTGTACGCACGGTTCCCTTTTATAGAAGAGGAAACAGTCTCAGAGAGGTGAGGCGGGGTCACCACCCTTGACTGGAAGTGGGAGTCCTACGCAGCCCCTCCAAGCCCTGGGTTTCACTTCTCCGTCCCACCCAGGCTCCTGCCTCAGGTGATGCCTCATCAGGGTGACCTTGCAGCCCTGGGGGTCTCACACCTCTCCCTGACCCTCATCCCCCAGCCCAACTAAAGCCGGGCCTTTGGACACAACTCTGGGATCCGGCAGGGACTGAAGACCGAGTAAGTGTGGCCAGCACATTCCTCTTCTGCCCAGAGCCTCTGGGCCCCTCTGTGAATGTCTAGAGATAAGGCTTTGCTGCCCCTGGACACCTGCTTGCCCCCCGTCAATCATGGACACGGTCATGGCCATGGCCCCTCAGCCCAGTAACTGCCACCCTGTTAAACCTGATCAGCCACTCACTGTGTGCCCAGCACTATGCTGGGGCTTTTGCAAGGGTCATCTTTTCATCCTTCATCCTCAGGCAGCCTTGTAAGGCAGGGGTCACCGCCAAATACAAATGGGAGAAGAGTCTTCAAGAGGTGGCATGAGCTGTACAAGGTCACACAGTGGACTCATCTGGCTTAGTCCCAGCCCTGTCTCTGACATGCTGTGTGACATGGGGCCCAGAGCTGGGTCTCTCTCGTTCTCCCTTTCTCCACCTGGACAAGGAAGGCTGGGCTGGACCTTCTCTACAGGCTGAAGGGGGCATTTGTGTACCTGCCTGCACGGCCCACATCTGTCTTGAGCAGAAATGCCCACCCCAGACTCGGGCCATATGGAAAAGCTACCTTTCATTGGCCAATCAGAGCCACCCTCTCCCAGGTGACCGAGATTGGGTGGAGATGAGCGTGTGACCCAGGGAGAGGTCTCACCCAGAAATTTTGCTGGGAAGCATGGGGAAGTCACCATCTTCCCATTAGGGTTGTTGAGCTAGGCAGATAGAAGGGGAGACCAAGAACACTTGTGGGGTCCTAGACCTAGCTGTACCCGACACCAGCAAAACTCGATTCCTCAGTATCATTAGTCTCCAACTTACTGTATTTGCCAAAATTGCTCTGAGTCAATTTCTGCTGACTACAGGAGAGCCCACACTGACCACTATGACTGTCAAGGCTGGAAGGTCATGCTCCAAGGTCAGCTGTGTGTCATTGCAGTATCTAGCACCAGATATCAGGGAGAGCAGAATGGAGTTATTTGGGGTAGAGTCAGGGTGAGTCACAGGCCCACTGCTCTGGTTGGGAGAGAGAGGTGCCAAGAGTCAGGGGCACCCTAGGGGAGAGAGGGTCCTGGTGGGGTGTCAGTGTTGTGGAGGAGCCTGAGGGTCTAGAACGGGGTTCATGAACACAGGAGGTGTGGAAGGACTACCTCCCACAGCCAGGAAATAGGGCAGTTCTTTCCCCTTTCTAGGGTGTATTAGGGGCCTCAGTCCACCATCCTGCCTCCGCACTGCCCCAGCTCAGTTTTGCAGGGAGGGAGGATCCTTAAGTCCACCCCATTAGTGGCCTTGACTGGTGTGTGGCATCCCCCAGAGTCACTCTCCCTGTTTGCCCACTCTGAAGGTGCTTCTTGTCTGACTGTCCTTCCACCTGTCCGTCAAGCAGCCATTTGTCCAGCAAACCTTGACTGCCCTCTGTGGGCCAGGCCCTGCCCAGGGATGCCCTGGTGAGCAAGACAGGCCAGCCCTGTCAGACCTAGGGGTCAGACTGGCAGGACAGACAGGCAGCTAAGTAAGTTAATTGCATATATTCCAGGGGCTGCCGAGGGCTTGCTCCTGCCCTGTGACCTAGGCGGGAGCATCCGTGGTGTGCCCCAGACCATCCCAGGGCTCCCCATCACCCACAGTCCCTCCGTGCGATCTCAGCTAATGACTCATAGTGTTCTCCATTCAAAGAGCAGGACTCTGGCCTGAAGACCCCTCACACTCCCAGCCCGGGGGCTCCCTATGTCGCTGGTTTATTTGCATTTCATTTGCATGTCCGTCTCCCACTCCCACCTAGAGAACGTTCACACCCGCTGGCCACCAGGGGGCGCAAGAGGCAAAGACTTGGTCAGCCCAGTGGGCCTCCCAAGTGGTCATTGTCCGCATTCCTGGCTGTTCCTGCTGGGTGCATTGTGATCCTCTGCTCTTTTTCACCCCATACGTCCTTGCTCCCATTTTTCAGAGCGTGAACTAAGGTTCCATGAGGCCGGTTTACCCAGCAGGACCTCGCACCTACCCCCATGTGCTTGCTCCTGGGCTCTGCTGGCAGCCTCCCCTCCTTGCCAAGGCAGAGGTGTGGGCATTCTGAGACCCGACTCAGTAGGATTTGCTCCCAGGACAGCCCCAGAGATAGGAATTGGGGGTAGCTGGGAGAGAGGCAGTGAGCTCCTTGTCCCATGAGGCATTCAAGCTGGAACCTAGGACGCCTGAGGGTAGGGATGACCTGTAAAGGATCTCAGCTCTGGGTGAATTGTGAGGCCACTCCAGCCTCTTTCAAATCTGTGGATGGGGTAAAAGGAGGCTCAAGAGAATAGTGACTTGCCCCCAGTTGGCCCACAGTGGTCAGGATGGGACTGAGACTTCAGTTTTGGCTTTTTGTCCTTAGCCCCAATCCAAGTTCTGTTTTTTATTTCGGGCCTGCTCTATACCCCCAGACGGTTCTACCCCTAGGAAATTCCTTCCTAGCTCTGCCACATCCCCCAGCGAAGTCTTTGGTTGCCTCAGCTTGGTCCCCATGCCCCTCCATCACTCAGACCCTCTCCAGGGCTCTCTAGTTCTTCAAGAAACCCTTGGATACACCCCTTTGGTGCCACCACACACGGGACCCGGCCTGGAGGAGCCTCCATGATGGGGGAAACCGAATCCGACACAGACATCCCCAACCGCCTGGGTCAGTGATGGGCTGGGAGGAGGAATGGGGATAGAGGAACCCCAGATGGGAGGAGGGGGCATTGAAGGTGGGCCTCGAAATGATTCCAGCCTCCAGGAGGAGGGGCTGCTATTATCCCCATTTTTCACATGAGCGAACAGGCTCACAGTGGTGCAGTGACCAGCCTGAGATCATGCAGTGAGTGGCAATGGGAACTGGGATGGGGACCTAGGCTCTCTAACCCTGAGGCCCTATCTACTGGACCACACTATACTTGCCATGGAGGGTCCTTCAAAGCCTTCCCATTCTGACATTGTGGGAGGGGATCTGGAGGAGGGAGAGGCAGCTTTTCCATTCCTTCCTACCTTCTCACCCTACCTCCACCTGTGCACACATCCCCCATCCTCCAGGCCCCTTCCCAAATCACCCTCTATGGCCCTTTCTACTCCTCCCCCCCAACCCTCCCTTCCACTCTCCAACCTCATACTCCAGCAACTAAGGGTGTCCCCTCATCTGAGAAGACTGAGGTCGACACTTTGACTGCCCTGCTGGGGGATGAAGGGTAGAGGACAGGAACTGGGGTAAAGACAAAAAGAAGGGGCTGTTACAGAAAACAGTGTGAGTCATAGAAGGTGGAATTGGCCAGAATGGGAAGGGGGGTGTGGAACATGAGTGGTGGTGGTGGGGGGAGCAGGGGCAGGAACATAGGAGGGAAGCCCTAGTGGTGGGAGGGGGCAGTGGGTGGGATGCATGGGGGTAGACCCAGCCAGCTCAGATCAGGCAGACCCTTCCCGACATGCCCTGGTTACTCCCAGAGCTGCTCCAGCTGCTGCCCTCACGTAACCAGAGCCTGCCTGTTGCATCAGAGGCGGGCGGGCAGCCACGGGTAAATAGAGCAGCCCTCGGGGGGCCCGGGGCTCCCCAGCCACCTGCACGCTCCCCAAGCCTTGTTCTGTGCTTTGGAGCCAAGGCAGAAGCCCCCATCCTAGCCTGGGCTCTGGTGTGTCCTTGGGACATCTGAGTGTTTGGCGTTGGGCATTGTGGGGGCAGTGTAGTGGGGGCAGAGGCAGGACCCCTGGTCCCTACCTTCTGACAGTGTGAACCCTAGCTTATGTCCAAAGATGAAAGCTTTGCCCAGACTAGGGATCCAAACTGCCCATGTCACAGATGGGTAGATTGAGGTTTGGGGAGAGGCCTCCCAGAACCCCAGTTCCCTGCCTCAGTGTCCCCCCCCCCCACATCTCTGCATGCTCCCCACAGAGTCCAGGAGTCTAGCCATCTCCTGTTGTCTTCCAAGAAGGTGGATACCAGGCAGCCGTTGCAACCCACCTGCTCTCCCACTTTATCTGCCCCAAATCGACCCCTTCCTCTCCATCTCGAGCTTCTCTTTGGATGCCCAGCCCAGTCTGCTTCTGCCTACTGCTCTGGCTTCGTCTCCCTCATCTCCCCCACCAAAGAATGCTCTGCACTCTGCCGCTACACTTTTGCAAGTGCTGTTGCCTCTTGGAAAACCCTTCTCCCAGTGGCAAACTCCTATTCATGCTTCAAGGCCCAGTAAAATGCCCCCTTTTCTGGGAAGCCCTCCCTGGCTCCCCAGAGCTGGGGGAGTGTGTGGCAGCTCTGCCTTCTCTAGGATTACACAGTCCAAAATCATCTTCATTCTGTAATTCTATTCACATTGATTCACTCACCAATCCTGTTCTGATTTCCTTTCTGGACCTGGCCCTCTGCTGGGTGGTGCTGGGATCCCAGGGAGGGAGTGGATACAGGGGTCCGGACTGGGGTCTAGTCCTGGAAGCCACACCCCCTGCACACAGCTGACCTTTCAAGTGGAGGAGGACACCCAGCAGCCAGAGGGGTCTGTTGCCCTCCTGTGGAGACACGGGAGGCAAGCAAGCATCCAGCCACAGGGGGCACATACGAGCAAGCCCACATCGGCGACCCCAGAGCAACAGTCCCTCCATTTGGGTGAGAGGAAGGATCAGTGTTGGCTTCCGGAAGGGCTCCGTCCCTGGGGCCTTCAGGGTCTTGGGTCAGAGTTATATCTCACTCAGTTTAGAGTAAGTCTAGGGTTGGGGCTAGCAGTGATCCGAACTAGAGACAGGGTCCGAATTAGCGTCAGGGTCACAGTAGTAAGGTCAGGGCACGCAGTGAGGGCGGGGGCAGTCTGGCGGGTCTGATCCAGCCCCCGCCCTGGTCCCCTCTCTTCATTATACGCCCTCCTCATTTCAGCGTCTTCCGGGCTCTGAGTCCGGGTCCCTAGAACTCCCGGGGCGGGGCCACGCCCAAGTGCCTGCCCATCACGGCCCATATGCAAATGATCCCCACCCCAACCAATCAGCTCCCGTGGGGGCGGGGCCGCCCGTTCGAAGGCACCTGTGGCAGCCCCGCGCTCCGAGCTCTGTGCTGCAGCTGCGAGACTGGTCCGCGAGCGTCCAGAGGGCCCCAGGCCCAGCAGGTGCGTGTCGCGTCGGGCCGAGGTTTGTGTGGTGTCATTTGAACGGCACCTGTGGTTAGGGTTGGGTTTGGAAGTCCAAGTGTGCTGCCGTGCTTTGGAGAGTTGTGTGTCTAAGAGATGTGCGTCCTAGGATGTGAGCCTGAGATGTGTGTCCTGAGCGGTTGTGTCCAAAGGGTGTGAGTCTGAGGGGAAGGGTGTGTCCAAAGGGTTGCAAGTCCAAGGGTTGTGTTTCTGAGAGGTTGTGTGTCCAAGGGGCATGTGTCTGAGGGTTTTGATGTCATTTGGGGAATTGTGTGTCCCAAGTTGTGGGGCCATTGGCCCCTGTTACTTGTCTGTGAGCTGTGTCTGGTCTGTGAGCTGGAGTGTGCCCCTCTCTGGGGATGCACCCCTTGGCACATCCTCCAGGCCCTTGTACACACCCCAGTGCCTTGCTATGACTTTGCCCTTGTGTGTCACTGCCCCACACCTGCATGTGGCATGACTATCCATGTGTGCCTGTGACTGCCATGACCCTTACCTGCCCTGTGGGGTTTGAGCTTCAGGCAGTGAGTGTGGGGCCTCAGCTGGGCCCACGGGGTGCCTGTGAAGCTTGGGGGCAGGATAGGAGGTATGGAGCCCTGGGGGGGGGGGGGGTGGCACAGCTGCCTGGGTCACCCGCTTCCCTGTGCCTCAGTTTCCCCATCGGGGAGATGGGTACAGGAACAATAGTCACAGCCCTCTGAGATTGTCAGCACACGACAAGCTGGTGGCTGTGTTACCTTCACAGTCATGCTCCCCCTACCCGCCCCCCCCCCCCCCCCCCGGGGCCCCGGCTGCAGACATGGCGGACTGACCTACCTGGTTATCCTCAGTCCCCTTGTTGCAGACTTGGAAGTCAGAAATAGCTGAGGCCATGCCTGGCCTGCCCCGAAATCCTCACCCAGGAAGGTCAGGACCTCTGGACATTTGGCATCCAGTAATGAGAACTCTCAGACTATTGGAGTGACAGAAACTGGGTTCAAAACGGTATTTAGACTGGGAAGGACAAGTGTGTGGGGTTTAATTGCAAAGGTCAAAAGGGCTTTGGGAGAAGTCAGCCTTCCTCCATCCTGTCCCTATGCCTGCCTCCCACTGCCTGTCTGAGTCAAGGAGTGAATCTTGACTTCCAGGGAACAAAATTTTAGAACATTGAGGGCCGGGGGGGGGTCTCACCTACAAGAGCTGGAAGCTATTTATCTGGTCTGGAGTGCCCACTTTGCAGGAGGGAAGACTGAGGCCAGATGGAGACATCCAGTCTCCTCAGAGAAAGTATGGGCTCAAGGCTGCCCCTCTGCCATCCAGAGACAACAAAGCCAGGAACGAGGGGCCCAGTCTTCTCTCTCCTCTCGCTGTGTGACTTCAGACAGATCACTGCCCCTCTCTGAGCTCTGCAGCTGCCCCTGTGACCTGAGCAAGTTGAGCTCGGTTTTACATTCCACCTCCAACTAATGATATTTTGTTAAATCATTACCCAACCAGGCAGACATCTGGAAAATGCAAATTAAGAAAGGGAAAGGGAATTAAAATTATTTTTTACCCCAACTCAGATGCAATTAATGTAGAAATGTTAGGGGTCTGGCCTTCGGATATGCGGAACATAGACACCTGAAGACAGATGTCATTTTTCAGAGAGGATTTATCATACACTGGAATCCCATTTGGGGTCAGAGAGCTCACCCCAACCCTGGCCCTTGAATCCCTGTGGGGTGCACACAGAGGTTGGGTCCTATTTCTCAACCCCCAGAAGAGGGTCTCCCTGGGCCTGTATCTTGGGAGCTGTGAGACTGCCCTGTCACCTCTCAGGCCCAAGAATGAGTGTCTTGGACCCCAACCACGCCCCAGACTCACTTCCCAGACTGTGCAAGGACAGTGATTTGGGGGTGCAGCAGGACAGCCCTGGGGTACAAGCGAGGCTAGAGTGAGAATCTGGGGGGTCTCGCTGTGTGGCCTCGGGGAAGACTGCTTCCTCTTGTGTAAAATGGGGACAGTGATCTCCACTTCACTGGGCTCTTTGTGGGTCAGACAGGTTCTGTGTGTAAAGGAGGTAGCATGTGGGCCTGGGCAGACAGTAGGCCCTCAGTAATAGGAGGTGCCATCCGAACTGTGACCGAGTGGAAGTCCCTGTGAGCCCCGTCTAGGCCCATCCCCACCCCACCCTCTACCAGGGCCAAGGAGGCCTCAGGGCTGTCCACTTTCCTGGCCTGCTCTTCGCCAGGTCCAGGTTCACCCGGGATCAAGGCAGGGCCCTCAGCAGGGAGCAGTTGAGGCTGGTTGGCACAAGGAGTCACAGGCTGCGGGCACAGGCCTGCCCCTGTCCACTTTCCACACCCACAGCCCCCACTGTCTCTCACCAAATGCTGTCCTGGCCTCCCCCCAATAGGGCTTCTCCCCACAGCAGCCACGGGGTCTTCTGAAAATCCTGAATCAGACCACAGCTCTCACCTCCTTGCACACCCTCCATGGCTCCCCATTGCTCTACAGCCCACCCTCTCATCTCCACCCGGCCCCATGTGGCCTCCCTGCCCTCCTCTGTCTCCATCGGCTCCCCCTGCTTTAGTCACACTGGCTCCCCCTGCACCTGGAAGCTGACCAGCATGTTCCCACCTCAGGTCCTTTGCACCTGCCATTTCTTCCACCAAGCAGTCTCTCCCCCACATCCCGACATGGCTGGTGTCCTCTTGTCCTTGAGGACCCCCTTTTCAGAAAGGGCCTTCTGGCCCCTCTGTCCAAACCAGCTCCCTCCCCTGCCACCCACCCCTCCTGCTTCCCTCTGTTGAATTTCTTCCTTGAAGGTCTCTGTCTCTGCCATGATTATGTGTCTATTGTCACCGCTCCCACAGGGCTGGGTCTGTCCACTCCCTGTCCCTATGTCCCCTGCACCTGGTGTGCTCTCAGACATTTCTGGGGGAAGAGAGTGGGGACCACGGATGCCCAAGGTCCCCATCTTTGGATGGCTACGTCTTGGGTCTGCTGGGCCGTGGGCCGAGTCCCTTCCACCCAGCGCTGACAGATGTGCTAATTTCCCAAGCAGGGAGGCCCTGGCCTTAGGGGATGAGTTTCTGGGGGTCCCACAGGGATATCTTTCTCTGGAACAAAGAGAGGGGAATCTTGGGCCATCCCTGCAGTTGCCCCTATGGCTCGGGGGACATCACTGGGTGCCATGGGTGGCCCTGAGCTCCAACCTGGGACAGCAGGGTTGGGTTCTGAATGTAGAGTCTCTCCCAGCTCCAGGGGTCAGGGTCCCAAACCCTTCAGGGAGGTGGCATGGGGTAGTGGGCTTCTGTTTGCAGTAGCTGTGTCAGAGAAACTGGCCTTCTTGGCAGATGAGGGACATGATTTCCTTCCTGGATGGACAGTGGGACCTACGGAGGGTCAGTCCCTGGGCCGGAAAGGAGCATGAGCACCATCCACTTGGCTGTTGTGCTGGTGGCTGTTCAGAGCAGGGGTCTCCAACTGGAAGGGGGCAGGGCTCAAATTTGTTTTGTGGGCCACAGGCCTTTAGAAGAAAACTGAACCAGTTGTCCATGTTTCTTCCATTGATTAAGCAGTTTGCTCATTCACCCAAGGAAGGGTGATTGGGGGCCTACTGTGTGCCGGGCACTGGGGCGCTTCCACCCCTGCCCTCACTGAGTGGACATCGTAGTGGGACAGCATGATTGTCAAAGAAAGTAGCAAAGAAGCACAGAAAGTTTCCAGTGGGGCTAAGTGCCTCAGGGAGAGATGACTCTCCCCTGGGAAAATTGGCGCCTCCAGAAAAAGGGATTTCTGCTTGGCCTCGAAGGACATGGAGCAGCTCCTCAGACCTGGGCAAGCCTGGCAAGGGTGGTGGACCAGGGGAAAGGCCAGCTTGGGCAAAGGCCCAGTGGTGGGAATGTGGCAGGTCTGTGTGGGACTACTGTGTCAGATGCCCGAAAAGGGGCAGAAGGTGTACTAGAATTTGCTGGTAGATAAGGCCTTTCTAAAGAGGAGGGACAGGTAGGTGGGCGCCTGGGGAACTCCCAGGGACTAGCAGTACAAATGGGGAAACTAAGGCTCAGAGCATGTCAGGCAATGAATGTGCGTTGGAGCCAGGAATTGAACCCTGGTCTGGCCAGGCCCACAGCCACAGCCCTGGCCTCTCACTACATGGCCACAGTGGGCCCTCCTAGGAGCAAACCTGGGGAGGGGAGGTCTGAGGGACCCCACTGGGCCTCAGTTTCCCCATGGGTATCAGAGGGACTCATGGACAAGGGATCCCTAAGGGGTCTTCTCCAACTGGAACATTCTCAGTTTCTGGGGATTCAGAGCTGTATATGGGTGACACACCTCATCCCTCAGACCCCTACAGTTCCCAGGATCACCACAAAGATCCCTACAATCCGGGCACCTGGGTGGCTCAGTTGGTTAAGCGACTGCCTTCGGCTCAGGTCATGATCCTGGAGTCCCTGGATCGAGTCCCGCATCGGGCTCCCTGCTCGGCGGGGAGTCTGCTTCTCCCTCTGACCCTCTCCCCTCTCATGTGCTCGCTCTCTCTCATTCTCTCTCTCTCAAATAAATAAATAAAATCTTAAAAAAAAAAAAAAGATCCCTACAATCCCCTGCCACCTGCTCCGGTGTAGCCTGTGAGCCCCATGAAGTGCCCAGATATGTGACCCACCCCAGGTGTTCACTTCCCACAGACTCCCCAACCCCCGACCCTCCCCTGGAGCTGCTGACCACTCTGGCTCCAGAAGCCAGAGGGTTGGGCATTATTACCACTGCAGGTCTGGGGGCCCTACCTGTGTCTGAGGGTCTACAGGCAACAGACATGCATGTGTTTGGGGGGCATGGTATGTTTGGGAGTGTCTGCGTGTATTTGGGAGTCTGGTGCATTTGGGGAATTGGAATGTGTCGGGGGCTCAGCGTGTGTCTGGAGAGGTCTGTGTGTATTTGGGGGTCTACATGTGCAGGGTGCTCTGAGTGTGTTTTGGGGATATGTGTGTTTGGAAAGCTGCATGGGTTTGGGGGGGTCTGTGTGTATTTTGGACCACATGTCTTTTGGGGACTTCTGTATGGAGGGATCCACATGTGTTTGAGGGTGATCCATGTGTTGGGGAGATCTATGTTTGTTTTAAGCATCTGTGCATTTTGAGGGGCTCTGCATTGTTTGGGGGACTCCTTGTGTGGGGCATCTCCCTACCCTCATCTTTCCATTTGAGGAATGGGCTTTCTTCTCGTCCCCCTATTTCTTAAACCCCCTGCCTAGTCTGCCTAGGGCCCTTGCCTGATCTGGGCACCTCCCAGGGCTGAGTAGAGGTGACCATGTGACCATGAAAGCTCGATGCACAGGGGAAGGAGGAGTACAGAACACCTACTGTGAAGCCCCAGCACCCCCCAACCCCAGCTCAGCAAGGCAGCCCTGACTCTCCCCATTTCCTGGAGGAGGAAACTGAGGCCCACACAAGTTTGGCCACACCAGAGTCACTGCCAGAGCCCGCCTGCCCTCGGGGCCTACTGTGGGCTGAGCCAGCCCCTAGGTCACCCACAGAGGCCCCCCCCACTTGGGGCACCATCTCCCCTGGCCCCCAGGGTAGGAGGCAGGCCCAGGGCCCCTGCTGGGGGGGGAGGGTCGCTGGCAGCTGGGGTCGGAATAGCTTGAGCCCTCAAGAGAGAGGAAGGGGAGGGTCCCAGCTTTCCAAGGGGCTCTTCCTGTCGCCTGTAATGAGGTACTTGGGGAACAGGTGATGAAACCACCTCCTGGGTTGCGTGAGGCGAGGTTGCAGGCTTGATTCGCTGCAGCCGCCCAGGAGCAGCGCCCCCTCCCCGCTTCGCCGCGTCCCCGTGGGCCCTCCCCTCCCCCTCCCCACCACCACCCACCTGCCTCTCACTTCTCCTTTCCTCCCCTCCTTTCCCTGTCCGGGTGCCCCGCCAAGCTGTGGCCTCTGGGCTCCGGGGTCCGGCAGCGTGACTGTGCCACTTGTCCCCCCATTTAAGCCCCACTGGGAGCCAAGAAGGGGAACTTGACTGGCTCCTGGTCTTTTCTCTCAAACTCTCACTGCAAGGCCTTTGAGGCCAGAATTCTGTGACCCATTTTATGGGGGAGGAAGTGGGGGCTTGATATCACCCAGCGTGTCGCTGTGTGTGTCGCTGTGGTCTTGCAAGATGGCATGCTGACTCAGCGCCCCCAATCCCAAGGCCCAGCCCTTCTTCCTTCTGGCTTCTGGAAGGCAAGAAGACAAGGTCAGCAGAGCCATCCACCACCCCGTCCTCCCCAGCTGGTGGGGGAGAAGGATTCTTACCCCCATTTACAGGTGAGAAAACTGAGTCCTCAGACAGGGAGAAAGCAATGGTGAAGGGTCAGTGGGAGGGTGACATTCTTTCCAGTTCCTGTAGTATCTCCATCACCAAGGTGCTAAAAGACCTCACCAGGTCAAAGAGGTGACAGTCTACGGCCTGAAGGACCCCAGAGGTGTTTGTTGATTGACTTAGTGAGCACAGGTACAGCCGTTGAGAGTTTATGGTGCTCCGGGCACTCAGGAAACCTTCCTTTGTCCTCAGTTCTTTCCCTGCACAGTGCTCAGGCCTGGGATCTAGGCTCTTCTCCCACCCCTCACATATGCCACCAGTGGATCCAGGCCCTTTCGTTGCCAAGCGATTCTTCCGCTTCTACCCCCCGCCCCGTCCCAGTTCAGGCCTCACATCTCCCACCTGGACACCTGCCCCAGCCTCTCCCTGTCACCTGCCTCCTTCTTAGATGCTACTCCCCACGGCAACCCTGAGCAGAGGAAGCTTTTTAAAAAAAATCTTTTGACTGAGATAAATCATAGAAAAAGGCACAAATCATCGGAGTAGGGCTAACACATTTGCACAAATGAAACACGTCTGAGTCCTTGGACTCTGGGCTGGCGAGCAGCCCCTGCAAGTCCTGCTGCCCTGTCACAGTGCCTGCCCGGGGTGGCCACTGTGCTGACCCTCATCACTGTAAAAGGGAATTTCGCCTCTTCTGGAACTTCACATAAATGGGATTACACAGCGCGTCCCCACTGTTGAGTCCAGCACCTGTGTGGTTGCATGGAGCTGGAGTGCATCCTTTTACTGTGCTAGGTAGTAGTCCCATCATAGAGTCTAGTAGAGAGTATTAGCCAATTCTCCCATGGAGGGCATCTGGGTGGGTTCCAGCTTGGGGCAAGGATGAATGAAGCTACTGAAAACACTCTTGTCTGTGTCCTTTGGTAAAATATGGACCCATTTCTCTTGGGTGAATACTGAGGAGAGAGATCGCTGGGTCATAGGGAAGATGGATTCACCTTTAGGAGACACCAGCTGGTTTTCCCGAGTGGCTCTGCCTCTTTCCCCTCCCACCAGCCATGTAAGAGAGTACAAGGGGATTTTTCAAACTGTAAAATTATATCCCGACCCCCCCGACCCCAAACTCTCCATGGCTCCTCGTTGACCTCAGAGTAAAGCCCACAGTCGTCACTGTGGCCTTATGTGATCCGACCCTCACAGTCTTCCCTACCACCATCCTTCATCCCTCTCCCCTCTTCCCACTGTCATACTGTCTGCCCGTACAGTCTTCTGTGATTTCTTTAAAGTACCAAACTCCTGGGACGCCTGGGTGGCTCAGTCGGTTAAGCTTCTGCCTTCAGCTCAGGTCATGATCCCAGGATCCTGGGATCAAGTCCTGCATTGGGCTCCCTGCTCAGCGGGGAGCCTGGTTCTCCCTCTGCCTGCCGCTCCCCCTGCTTGTGCTCTCTCTCTCTCTGACAAATAAATTAATAAAATCTTAAAAAATAAAAATAAAATACCAAACTTCTGATCGCTCCAGATCTTTGCCCTTGGAGATCCCCCTGCCAGGAATACCCCTCACCCCCACAAAATCTTCCATGACTGGCTCTTCCCTTGCTTGGCTGTCTCTTTCATGTGTTCCAGGTCTCAGCTCCAATCTCACCTCTTCAGGAGATCTTCCCTGAAATCTCTGGTTCACATTGACCCTTTCATGGTCAATACATCTCTCTCTCTGGGGCGCCTGGGTGGCTCAGTCGTTAAGCGTCTGCCTTTGGCTCAGGTCATGATCTCAGGGTCCTGGGATCGAGCCCCGCATCGGGCTCCCTGCTCAGCCGGAAGCCTGCTTCTCCCTCTCCCATTCCCCCTGCTTGTGTTCCTTCTCTCGCTTTGTCTCTCTCTGCCAAATAAATAAATAAAATCTTTATTTATTTATTTATTTTTTAAATTTTTTTTTTTAAGATTTTATTTATTTGCGAGAGAGAGAATGAGAGACAGAGAGCATGAGAGGGAGGAGGGTCAGAGGGAGAAGCAGACTCCCTGCCGAGCAGGGAGCCCGATGTGGGACTCGATCCCGGGACTCCAGGATCACGACCTGAGCCGAAGGCAGTCGCTTAACCGACTGAGCCACCCAGGCGCCCCTAAATAAATAAAATCTTTAAAAAAAAAAAATACATCTCTCTCTCTGGACTTAGTCGGGTTCTGACATATAGGAGTTTTTGTAAAAATGACTTGGGCAATTCTCATTGCTTGCAAAGGTCTGGGTTAGTTTCAGTAACATTGCATTTCCCTCTCCTTTGAGGTTTGATAAAAGCCGTAAAACCATGTGGGCCTGCTGTCCTTTTAATGGTAGGTCTTGAGTCACTTTTCTAATCTTCTATGGTCATTGGTCTACTTAAACTTTCTACTTCTTTTGTGATCAGCTTATTGAAGGGGTTGGCACATGGTGGATATTTAATATATGCTAAGTATGAGGGTATGAAGAAAAGGGTAGGGAGGTACTGGACTCTCAGCTTCAAATGACCACCCCCTTCCCATCTGCTCAGACCCCCAATCCAACCTGTCCATCAAGGCCCAACTACATGCTTCCTCCTCTGAGATGCCCTCTTGGATTTCTCCTGGGCCTCCTTCCCCGCTCCATTCTCGGGTCAATGGGCCCATTTCTTTGCTTCTCTGCTAGACAGACGCCACAAACTCTCTGCTTTCTGGCTGGATAGTGTGGGGGTGGAGGGGGGATGTGTGCACAGAAGAGGCCTCCCCCCTCGTGCCTGGCACATTCAGCATGTGCTGCCACCTCCCCCCAGCAGTTCCGATCACGCCAACATCTGGAGAACAGGCCACCGGGTCTGTCTGCGGCTCAGTGGGGATTTGCATGTGAGTACAAATATATATGCACACTCTGGGCCTTCCGCCTCCGCATTCCTTGGCTGGCCCTTCACACCTGGGCTTGAGACAGGTCAACGCTGAGTGACTGGATTTGCATGCCCATGTATTTCTGGGTAGGGAGTCAGCTGGGGGAGTCTGAGAGGAAGTTGTTGAGGGAAGCTGGGGGCAGTTCAGAGTCTCTCTTGACCTGCTCCATTCACTAAATCTGGTCCTGAGGGGCTTCCAGTCTGAGGGAGACAGAGCTGTATATACACACCCCTGGCCCCATGGGGTCAAAACTGGAGGGGAAATTCGGGAGCTGTAGGAGTCCAGAGTGAGGGCAGGGAGGGCTTCCTAGAGGAATTAATTTTTTGAGCTGGGTTTTGAAGTGTGAATAGGAGTTGGCCAAGTGCAAAAAAAGGGCTTTCCAGGCAGTCATTTTGTTGAAGGTAGATTAAGATTGGCAGGGGCTAATTGGGGCAGGACCTCAAATGCCAGGCTGGGGACTAGAAATTTCTCCTGAGGGCAGAGGGGAGCCATGAAGAGGGTGTGAGCAAGAATGGGGTATGGGGGCGCCTGGGTGGCTCAGTTGGTTAAGCGACTGCCTTCGGCTCGGGTCATGATCCTGGAGTCCCGGGATCGAGTCCCACATCGGGCTCCCTGCTGAGCAGGGAGTCTGCTTCTCCCTCTGACCCTCCCCCCTCTCATGCTCTCTGTCTCTCATTCTCTCTCTCGCAAATAAATAAAATCTTAAAAAAAAAAAAAAAAGAATGGGGTATGATCAGAGCTGTATGTTGGGTAGATCGCTCAATGGCCTTGTCTCTGTGGCTTCTACCCCTGGACTCCTTGCTCCAGCCTCATTACTGTGTCTCGTCCTTCTTCAGGGCCTTTGGACCTGCTCCTCCTTCTACCTGGAACTCACTTCCTGTCTCGGCTCTTGGGTCTCAGTTCAGAGAGAACCACCCCCACCTTCTGGCTCATGGGGCTCCCTCATTATGTGAGCCTTGCCCTGGCCAAGATGTCCTTGTCTAAACTGGGGACAGATTGAGAAGGGTCCAGATTCAGATCTTCCAGGCCTGGAAATTCATGTCTGAGTCCCACGTTCCCATGGGACCCCACGCACGGGGGCATTTCCGGAGTCACCTTGGCACCAGGACCTCCGGACCAGTGCCCCCCTTCTGTCCCGAGGGACCTGTCAGGGCGGGGGCAACACATCCCAGCCGTGGGAACGCACCCGATTCCGGCCAGGGATTAAAATTAGCCCGGAAAGTTAAATTTAGCAAGTCAAGCTGGAGCTGGGGGGCCAGGGCTGGGGCTCCCGTGGGTCCTGGCTCTGCATAGTTATGACTGCTCAGAGACCCAGACCAGAGAGAGTGGAGGGCACACCTGGGGTCACACAGCAAGCCAAATACGACAGCGTCTAACACTCCTGGGCCCTGGGACTCTGGAACATTGGGTGGGGGGGTCCCACCCAAACCCCTGGAGCTGGAGTCTGGGAAGCAGGTATGGTTGCTCCTGGAGATGGACCCACATTTTCCTACACTTCCCAAGAACTCATTCCCAAGCCTGTGTCAGGTGCTCTGCATTTCATACCCAGCCCCTCCACAGAACAGCACACTGAGGCCTAGGGAGAGGCCTCCCTTGCTGAGGATTGCCCAGTGGGTCAGAGGCTGTCTGGGACCTGACCGCAGGCCCACCTGACCCTGGGCAGGCCACTCACCGGAAGCCTCAGTCACCTGTGACATGAGAGGGGCCGGGAGGTCATGTGGTCATAGACTTGGTGGAAGGGTCTTGGATGCCTTGGGGTGGCTGTCTGTACAGCGGGATGAATGCTACACGGTGGGCAACGTGACTCCTTCATTCCAAGGAGCCCTGCAAGGGGAGAGCTGGGGAAGGCCTGGACCCGACATGCTGCATATCTTGGGGACATGCTGTCCTCCACAAGTCCATTCTCACCCTTGAGCACGCCTCCAGGGAGATCCAAGGTCCTCAGGAGAAGGGTCCAGGGTTTCTCTCAAGCAGACCTCAGGCCCAAACCCCAGTGGTGAGCTCTAAGCTTGAGGTCTTTTCAGGGTGTCCTGACCTACTCCCACCTGTTATTCTTTTTATTTTTTAAAGATTCATTTGTCCATTTGAGAGAGAGAGAGAGAAAGAGAGAGGGGAGGGACAGAGGGAGAAGGAGAGAAAATCCTCAAGCAGACTCCCCGCTGAACCTGGAACCCCCTGCAGGGCTCAATCCCAGGACCCTGAGATCAGAACCCAAGCTGAAATCAAAAGTCAAATGCTCAACTGACTGAGCCCTCAGGTCCCCCCTGTTATTCTTTTTATTTTTTTAAAGATTTTATTTATTTATTTATTTGACAGAGATAGAGCACAAGCAGGGTGAGGGTCAGACGGAGAAGCAGGCTTCCTGATGAGCAGGGAGCCTGGTGCAGGGCTCGATCCCAGGACCCCAGGATCATGACCTGAGCCAAAGGCATACACTTAACCAACTGAGCCACCCAGGCGCCCCAATTCTTTTTTTTTTATAATTTTTTAAAAAGATTTTATTTATTTATTTGAGAGAGAGCACATGAGAGGGGAGAGGGTCAGAGGGAGAAGCAGATTCCCCGCCGAGCAGGGAGCCCGATGCGGGACTCGATCCAGGGACTCCAGGATCATGACCTGAGCCGAAGGCAGTCGCTTAGCCAACTGAGCCACCCAGGCACCCGCCCCAATTCTTTTTAAATGGATATAATCTATAATCACTGAGAGGGGAAAGTTAGAAAATTCAGATAATCAAAAAGGGAAGGAAAAAAAAAAGACACCAAAGGTCACACATTGTACGTTTCCATTTACATGAAACCTCTAGAACGCACACGTCCATAGTGACAGCAGATCTGTGGTTGCCAGGGTCTGGGGAGGCAGGATGGGGAGTGACTGCTAATACACATGGGGTCTCCTTTTTGGGGGATGAAAACTTTCTGGAGCTAGGTGGAGGTAATGGTTGTACAACAGTGTGAACGCACTAAGTGCCACTGAATTGCACGCTTTAAAATGGTGATTTTTAGGTGGTGCAAATTGCATCTAAATTTTTTACAAAGGGGGAAAAATTCACCCATAAATTTCCACCCAGCAGTGACTCCTATCTTGCTCATTTCCTTCTAGTCTTTTCTACTCTCAATGCAATTTTTAAATATATGTTTTCTTATAACCACAGCCCTTGATCTTGCTTGTTGGGGAGCTGTTTTGAATTGAATGGCTTAAAGGTGTCTGATGTGCGGCGTACCAGGCTTTAAAAATTTTTTTTCCCAGTGGCTCAAGATCAGTGATTCAGTGAGCGATGTTTCCTGAGCGCCGCCAGGTATCGGCATCAGATGTCCATCCAACCTGGCCCGTCAAGGGCTTTTAGGCTGTTGCTAGTATTCAGAACAGCAGTGCATATGTAGCATCTTCTGTGTGCTGGACGGATCTGAATGCTGCACGTGGGTTAGCTCACTTTATCTCCCAACAACACCGGGCTGTGCGTGACACTGTTATCCCCACTGCACACACACAGGGGCTTAGGAAGGTCAGGCTCCCCCGAGGTCCCACAATTACCAGCTTGTTTTGTTTTGGAGGCAGGGGTGGGGCATCTGTACCCCGATCCTTTGCCCTCGATTAGCCTTCTCTTCATGTGGAATTGGTCCAAAGGTGTTCACTGAGCATCTACTGCATCTGGGGCCAGTTGAGAGTGGGGATTGTGGGGGGGACCCAGCCTGCCTTGATTTCCCCCCATCATCTCCCCCTCAGAGCTTGGCAGGGGCAGGTGGAAGACAGAAGGGAGGCTGGGTGTCCGGTCTCACTTTCCATCCACCCACTCTGTCCTCTTTTCCTTCCCCGCAAGGCCAAGGTCGCTCCAACCAGCCTGGCACAATGGGGAGGAAAAAAATCCAGATCTCCCGCATTCTGGACCAAAGGAATCGGCAGGTGAGTTCACTGGGCGGGGAACAGTGGCTGGGGGAAAGGTGTTCTTGGCAGCAGACCCAGCCTGGGCAAAGGCCTGTCCATTTGGGGGAGCTGCAAGGGCATGGGGAGTCCGGAGTTTGATATGTAGCATTTGCTCATCTTCATGATGATTTATTCATTTATTCTCCCTGACGACTGGAGCCCCAGTCACGGGAGAGATGAAGTTTGACACAAACCCACCCAACTCAGAGGGCTGGTCCAGAGGGAGGCACAGAACTGACGAAGCTCAGAGAAGGAATTTGGGCCCTGTCCTGGAGACCCAGGAAAACTTCCCAAAGGAGAGGACATTTGGACAAGGTTTTGAAGCACCAATAGGAGTTGGCCGGGTTGAGAGGTGAGAAGTAGGGGAGCAGCCAGGAAGGACAGCATGCACAAGGCACAGAATCTTGAGGCATGCTCAGGGAACAGTTAGGCCCCTCCATCTCCTCCTTGCCACCCCCAATCCATGTCTTCTCCCACCCCGTCTGTGCGTCCCGGCTCCAGGTGACATTTACTAAGCGGAAGTTCGGGCTGATGAAGAAGGCCTATGAGCTGAGCGTGCTCTGCGATTGTGAGATCGCCCTCATCATCTTCAACAGCGCCAACCGCCTCTTCCAGTATGCCAGCACGGACATGGACCGCGTGCTCCTGAAGTACACGGAGTACAGCGAGCCCCACGAGAGCCGCACCAACACCGACATCCTTGAGGTACCCCTGAGGCACTCCTCCCAGCGCCCTGCGCCTGCTCCGAGCCTAGGGACTCCTGGCACAAAAGATGAATGTTGCAACCTGGCTTTACTGCTGGTAAAAGCAGCTTTGAGGCAATGTGGGGTCTCTCCGAGGGGCAGCTGCCCCCACAGTAGAGATAAAAACATCCACTGTGTGCCCCGCACACACTTCATCTCACTGAATCCTGTCCCCTGTTTGGTGAGGGCAGAGAGCAAGCAGACCTCACGGAGGGCCCGGAGTGTTTTTGTCTGAGCTGCTGTGTCCCCAGGAGAAAGAGACAGAAGCAGCCGGGCACTAGCTGATTCGTCCCCCACACCCGCCACTCAGGCTGGGCGAGATCACTTCCCTTTGGACATGGGAATCTTTTCCCAAGATGGGAAGCTGAAGCCCCAGAGATGGAGATGGAGAGACCAGCAGGCCTAGGGCTGCACATGGTGACCCCTAATGTTTCAGGAGGGTGGGGGAGAAGCTGTCAAAGGAGAGGCAGGGCTCCAGGAGTGTGCAGGTCCTGGGGGAAGCAGCTCAGGAAAGCCTAGAAGGTTGTCCTCCAACATTTATGAAACACCTACTGCACTCCAGGCACGGAGGCTGCACTCCAGTGCGGAACGGAGGTAGCAGGGTCGTATTCAGGAGGAGTGTTAGGACAGTGCCAGCAGGGCCAGTGGATCTTGGCCCCCACTGTGTGACCTGGGCCTCTCTGGTCCCAGGGCAGGACAGTCCCTCTCTCACACACATTTGGAATTTGCTAGATGATAACTCACTAGGGTTTTTGATCAATGGGATTTGGCTGGAACAGGCTGTGCCTGCACTCCGATCCACCCACAGAGCTGGGCGGGGTAGATCTCTTCCCTCTCCCATAGAACCAGGTTCCCTGGCTAGGATCGGGGGAGGGTCACCCTGTTGTCTCCTCTCCCCACAGACACTGAAGCGGCGGGGTGTGGGCCTCGATGGACCAGAGCTGGAGCCAGATGAAGGGCCTGACGGGCCAGGAGAGAAGCTGCGAAGGTTGGCAGGTGATGGGGGTGACCCAGCCTTGCCCCGGCCCCGGCTCTATGTAAGTGACTTCCTGCACCACCACGAAGGGGCCCTCCCTCACCTCCTAGGCCCAAGTGGTCAAGGCTGAGACTCAGACAAGGACCTAAGGCCAAGAAGCCTAGAGTTAGGGAGCAGGTCTCTGCCTAGGTGGGAAGGGAAGCTTTCCTGGAGGAGTGGGCATTATAGTTGGGGTTTTGAAGGATGAATAAGAGTTCAATGGACAGCCATTTCTTCCTCCTTTATTTCTTTGATTCATCAAACACCCTGGGAAGCCCCCTCAGTGCCAACCCCATGCTGAGCAAGAAGCCTCAGCTCTGGGCCTGTCAGTGAGTGATAGCACCAGACAAAGGCTCCTTCCATCATGTGGGGTTAGGCCAGAGGGAGGAGTAGCAAGGGCTTCCAGAGGTGGAGGCTGCCCCTGATTTTCTGTCTTGGATTTAATGTCCTCATCTCCATGTTCCTCCAACCAATCCCGTCCTCTCTGCCCTCAGCCAGCAGCCCCTACTATGCCCAGCCCGGACATGGTATATGGGGCCCTGCCCCCACCAGGCTGCGACCCCAGTGGGCTTGGGGAGGCCCTCCCCGCCCAGAGCCGCCCATCCCCTTTCCGGCCAGCAGCCCCCAAAGCTGGGCCCCCAGGTGAGCATGGGCCACAGGCCCTGGGGCAAAAGGGAGTGGGAATCCAAGGGGGGCTTGTAGAGGGATCTTGGCTCAGGCACTGCTTGTCTGTGTGTATTACCTCTGGACCTCAGACTTCATTAGATTACATGGCCACATGCCCTCTCTCTGGGGGTTTCCTGCTCCTCAGGCCTGGCACACCCTCTCTTCTCACCGAGCCACCTTGCCAGCAAGACACCACCACCCCTGTACCTGGCAGCAGATGGGCGGAGGCCAGACCTGCCTGCTAGCCTGTCGGGGGCCCGAGGGGGACTGAGCACCTCAGTGAGTGAGGGGAAGGTGTAGCAGGGCTGTTGGGGGAGGGCAGGATGGCCTGGGTGTGGGCCTCAGTTTCCCCTTTACCCTGTCTCCCCACAGAGAGGCCTCTATGGTAGCCTACAGAGTCCATGCTCTGCCACAGCTCCGGGACCCCCACTCGGGAGTTTCCCCTTCCTCCCTGCAGGCCCCCCAGGTATGCACCCCCCCATGTTCCCTGCCATGGGAGGCATCCATACACCTGCCTGCTGGGGGTGAGGGGTGGGGGGGTGGTCAGCATTTCCCCACCCACCAGGACTGAAAACTGGCTGGTGGGATAGGTCAAGCTTGGGCAAGGGGCTCCCTGAGGTCAGGGCCTCAGTTTATTCCTCCTACCCCCCAGATTATGGCCTGGGAGACCCACCTCCGCCCCCTGGCCTGCTGCAGCCCCCCACCCTGGCCCCCTGGCAGCATTCCAGGGGTGATGGGCCCCCAGCCGCCCCTCCCCAGCCCAGGTAAGTGCCCCAATTGCCCCTCCTCTCTCCCCTCCGTATTTCGGGTCGTTGTGGGGGTCCCTCCAAGTCTTCCGAAGCCCCTAGCCACTGCTGACCTCTGGTGGCCACTCCTGGTTCTACACTCAGCCCCTCCCGTCTGTTCTTGGTGGGATGGGTGGCTATTTTGGAAACCCCAAGAGGGACCGCCACCCCCTCCTTTCCCAAGGTCCTCCCGCCGAGCCTTTGCCCAAGCCATACCACCTCCCTGGCTTTCCTCCCTTCCTTGCTGAGCTCACAACCCTCCTTCTCTCTCTCTCTCTCCCTGCAGTGGGAGCCGAAGCCTGAGTGAGGAGGGTCCCCCTGCCCGTGGCGCCTCCCCACCAACCCCCCCAGTCAGCATCAAGTCCGAGCGCCTCTCGCCAGCCCCTGGGGGCCCCGGCGACTTTCCCAAGACTTTCCCCTATCCCTTGCTCCTGTCCCGGCCCCTGGCAGAGCCCCTACGGCCCGGACCCCCCCTACGCCGTCTGCCCACTGCCGACGGCTGGGCTCGGTAGTGGACCCAGGGGTGGCATGGGTCCTTCCTCCCACGCGGGGCGAGGGCACGTGGGGTCCCAGTCTCCCTCCCCGCGTCGTTAGAGAAGAGCCAGCAGTTAACGTCCCTCCAAAGTGAGGGCCTGGAGTTCAGATCCACGGTCGGGGGTGCTCCTTTCTCCCTTTCCTGTGTGTGTATCCACCAATAAAACACGCGTGGTGTCCATGGACGAAACTATCTGTCGCTACTCAGAACCACCACCACGTCCGGGTCCTCCCATCTCTTCCCAAGAGGTCTGTCTTGCCTTGTCTCGGTTTGGAGTACCCCCTTCAGAATCCTATCCTGAGACTAGGATTCAAAGGTGGGTATCCCGGAGGAAGGCAGTTGAGGGGTAGGGACGTGCCGGGGAAGAGCCCTGCAGGGGGCAGCAGCGAGCAGGTGACTTCGTGGGCAGCGCTGCCCACCTCCTCCGCCCCTGGGGACCCTGGGGGAGCGCTTAGAGCACGCACCTAAAGTGGTTCCGCTTCAGGGTTGAGAGGCTGGGCTACCACCTCCTGAGGATGTCAAGTCGTGTGCTCAAGGGGAAGTTTCCAGGCTGGGTTGCAATCACTTGCAGCAAGAAGCAGCTGGGAATCTTGAACATTGTTCAATGGGGCAGTCACTACACCATTCATCTTTTAATGGGCATATCCCTTGATCCCTTGACCCAGCAATTTCGATCCACCAGAGGCAGGAGGGAGCCGGGCGTTTATCTACCCACTGGGGGGGGGGGGCACAAACTCCCCCCACTCTGGCGGGCATCCTGAGGGCAGACTTGGGTGTCCAGGAGCCAGAGGGAGCTCCATCTGCTTCTCCTGTCCAGTCACTCCCCAAGGTGGTCTTGTGGGATGTTTATAACACTCAGATCTGATCCCTGACCTTTCCGAGCTCCTCAGCTGCCCCCACCCCTCTACTCCGTCTGCCCCTGTCACCCACCATGTCCCCTGCCGTGAGTCCCCCTAGAAATACTTCCAGTCCCAAGCCTTGGTGGGGTGAAATGGAGGCAAGGCTGGAGAGGGTCCCTTCTTAGCCTCTGGATCTCACCCTCATGGGGGACAAGAAGCCAGGCCAGTCCCTGAAGTTAGTGCCCACAGGTTAAGCACCCCGTGTCGGGTTCTTAAAAATGTAGGCTGCTTTCAAAGATTGGGAGGTGGGGGCACGGGCGGGTGGGTATGGTTCTGCATGCCCATCCTGGGAGACTGCACTTTCGCCACCATCCATTAGGTGGCGCCCAATAGTGTGCTTTGGATTCTGCACTCCCCGCTCAAAAGTAAAAAATAAAATAGAAATAGTAATTAAAAAAAATAAAATCCCTCTTGGCTTTCAGGGGCTTCATCCCATGTTTTCAGGGTCTGAGCCTGGGGACTCAGAAAGGTCTGTGTCACCTGTTGCCTGCATATGTATAATTACACTGTAGAGCATGGGGTGTCCCCCAGGACATGAAAGGTCAGTGAGCAGGCTACTGGCTTCTGGAAACACCTTTGGTCCAAACTCTAGCTCTGCACCTGCTGGCTCTGTGGGGGTGTGTGTGTGGGGGGGGGTGGAGCAGCGAGGGTTGTGTGAAAGTGTCCTCTACCAGCCTTTCTAAGGACACCGTGGTGATGTCAGTCAGGGCTATTGTCACCATCAGAGGGACCCTGAGTCTCCCAGGAGCTCAGTCACTGGTTGAAAGCATCATGGGAATTGTGGCACAAATGCAGTCATGGAAGTCTGTGTGTATGATGTATACATATACAGGGGCCTGGAGGTATGAGAGATGCATTTTCAAAAGCATCACACATACAGAGATGGTGGAATGGTCAATGTGGAGAGAGAGTGTGGACTTCAGTGTAGTCAGAGAGGCTGGGCTGTTAATGCAGACAGACATAGGGAGTGTCTTGAGGATCAGGGACCATGGAGTACCCAATGCAGGACAGAGAATGTGGATTCGCCCAGTGGAGAATGGAGAACAAGGAACGTCCAATGTGGAACAGACAACATGCACATCCAACGTAGAATAGAGAGTGAGGAGTGTCCATTTTAGAACAGAGGAGGGACATTGGCTAAGTGTTAAGAGGTGTCCTTAAGCTGCTCTGGGGGAAAATAGACTGTGGGGGCTGAGGTGAGGTGTAGGGGTGGAAGCCAGAGATCGGGGAGCTGGGGACTGCAGGGGAGACATGATGGAAGTTGATTGGGTGGAGGTTGTGGGGTTGGTGAGACTGGCCACACTTGGAAGGTGCAACCATCATCAGGAGGGGCTGATAGATCAGGTATGGGCGAGAGAGGAGTCAAGGCCATCTCCAGAGCTTGTGGATAACCTGGAGGATGAGGAGTTGCGGGAGGGAAGATGAGGACCTCCTGAGATGAGGACGTGTGAATTTCCTGTGGTTCACCACATGGGCGCCGCTGTGACACCTAAACTCATAAGCCCTGGGTGCAGGAGGAGAGGTCAAGGTGTGCCGTAGAGATTTGGGTCTCCCAGAGCCTCAGTGTCTTCATCAGTGAAATGGAGATGATTGTCCTGCCACCTCAGCATACTGGAAGGAGCACATGAATCAACCACCCCACCTCCCCAGCCTGGTATGCAGTGGACCTGCAGCAAATGCCTCTCCTTTCTTTCTCGGTCCCTTTCTCTGACACCCTCCCCAAATCCCAGCTTCCCTGGATCCCTCATGGATTCATAGATTGGCTCATGGCCCGCATGTTGGTCCAGGGAAATCCCAGTGACCCTCACCACCACTGTCACCTATACTCTCTCCAGGGGACACTCTGAGTCCAGAAGACCAAGCCACAGTGAATCCCCTGCAAACAGACATCCACATGCGCTCATAAACAAAGACAAAAACACCCACAGAGACAAGGTAATCAACTATACGGGCCCCACTCACAGGCCCCATAAAAACCCTCAGACATCTGGGGCGCCTGGGTGGCTCAGTCAGTTAAGCGTCTGGGCTCAGGTCATGATCTCTGGGTCCTGGGATCAAGCGCCACACTGGGCTCCCTGCTCAGCGGGAAGTCGGCTTGTTCCTCTCCCTCTGCCCCTCCCCCCAGCTCGGGCTCTCTCTCACTTGCTCTGTCTCACAAAAAAATAATTAAAATCTTTTTTTTAAATATATTTTTTTAAAGATTTTATTATTTATTTGAGAGAGAGAGAATGAGAGAGAGCACATGAGAGGGGGGAGGGTCAGAGGGAGAAGCAGACTCCCTGCCGAGCAGGGAGCCCGATGCGGGACTCGATCCAGGGACTCCAGGATCATGACCTGAGCCGAAGGCAGTCGCTTAACCAACTGAGCCACCCAGGCGCCCTAAAGTCTTTTTTTTTTAATTAAAAAAAACACCTCAGACACCTAGTCACACCCACATATATGTCCACATTCAGGCAGACACACTTTATCCATAAAAATGCAGATGGCAAAACTTAGGTACCCATGCTAGAAGCCCTTTCCTCCAAGCCTCGAAACTCAAAACATCAGATTCTTGAGACTGACGCTTTTTTGTCCTTGATCTAGACATGCCTGAAGCTCACTATGCTTTTAAGAGTTTTTTGTCACAAAATTTCCCCCCTTTTTTTGCTAGAGCCCATTTGAGTTAGTGTATGTGTGTGTGTGTGTGTGTTCAGAGTCCTGGCTGATAGAGATGAATAAGGCTTTGCTAAATGAAAAAGATTGAGAAAGGAGGTATTCCAAGATGAAAGATAGCATTTACAGGGGCCTGGAGGTATGAGATAGCACGGCCAGTGGCAAGCTGTATTACAGTGTGTACGATAGTGCTGGCGGCCGATTGAAGTCAGGTAGAGGTGTAAGAATTCAGTCTGAGCACTTGGGAGTCTAGTCAGTGGGAGCCACCGAATGTTCTTGATCAGGGGAGTTCCACACTCAGAACTCTCCAGCGGGAGGCAGTGCGTGGATAAATGAATGTATTTGCCTCAGACCTGCGCAATAGGTGCGGATGCTAGGAGACTGAATCTCAGAGAGGACAGCCACACAGGGTACCAGAGAGTCCTGACTCAACCGACGTCTGAGCTTGCCGAGCGTCTTCGAACTACAACTTCCGGCATGCAACGCGAGCGACCTCGCGTCCCTCGTGGTTTGTTCCAGCTGCAAGCCTGACGATTGGTCTTAGGGGCTGTTTGTCAGAACAGAATCGGGCTCTGATTGGTTGTATTCCTGCGAGGTGCCCGGAGCCTCAGGTTGGTCGACCGCGCTCCCGCCGGCGACATGGTGAGCCGGCAGCCAGCCACATGGGGGGTCCTTGCCTGAAGGGCAGGAGGTTCCGCTGAGGGGGTCCAGGGAGACACCGAGGGGATTGGGATCCCTTTGTGGGGATTGAGAGCTCTGAGGGACTCTGGGTCGCGCTGAAGGCCGTGTGTCCCTCTCTGGGTTCAGTCTCCCTGTGGGACCTACGTGGGGGTTGGGGGTTCTGTCTAGGGGACTGGATGCCCCTGAGCATTCGGGAATTCTGGAAAATCCCTGGGGGCCCTCTAGGGGCCTGGGGTCCTGCCGAGGGGTCGCAGCCCCGCGGAGGGGACTGGGAACGTACGGATCCTCGCTGGAGAGGTTGGGGGTCCCTCTGGAGCCCACGCTGGCGACGTGGGTCCTGTGGAAGCATGGGGTCGCTGCGTGTATTGAGGTGTGTGGAAGGGCCAGGGAGAGCCCTGAGAGGAGGAGCCAGGCCAAGGGGATGTGGATGGCCTCGGGGAGGGCGAGGGTCCCAGAATTGGAGACAGCACAGTTGGAACCTTCAGGTCTCACGCGGCTCTGGGTCCAACCTATTGAGTTTATTCTTCAGACTTAGCCTGGCCACTGCAGGGCGAGAACGGGAAGTCCCAACCCCTAAATGTTCGGACTGGGCAGAGGGAGGGGCCCTGGAGGACGACCCGACCCTGCCTGGAGGATTCCCCAAGGACGGGCGTTGGAAGTGCACCTGAACATGAAAAGTGGACGTGGTTCCAGGCCTGGGTGCCGGAAGCAATGGGAGATGAGAGGAAGGGTTCTTGAGAACAGGATGGAGGAAAGTCTCATTGCTGTTAGCAGGTAGCAGGATTCTCCTATTCTCGGATTGTAGGTCCAGGGAAAGACTTTGAGCAGGAAAGGGACGTGGTCTGATGGGAGGCTCCAGATATCTTTGGAAATCTGCAGAGCCAGGACCTCAAGACCAGGGGCTGCTGGGGGGTGAGGCTTGAAAAACATCCTTGGACCGACCTCAAGAGCCTCAGGTGGAGGGATGCTTTTCTTTCTTCCCTCCTTCCCTTCTCCTCCCCTTCCTCTTTGCTCATTCTTCCCTCCCTCTCTCCTTCCTTCCTTCTGTCCTTCCTCTCCTAGGTGCTGGGACCGAAGTTTGAACAACAGTCCCCTCCCTGGGAGGTGTCAGAGGGTGATAGGGGTCTGCAATGGAGAGCCCAAGGATCTAGAAGGGCCTCTGAGACCCAGTAGTTTGACGCAGGGAGGGCTACCTAGAGAGCCGGGCAGTGAGGCAGGGTGTCTTGAGCTGGGCCCTCCAGGCGTTGCAGACTGCGAAAAGGAGTTGGATATTGACTGACCTCATGACTCGCTGGAAAGGGCCGAATGCTGTGTCCGTGGGAGTGACAGGCGGGTACTGGGGACTCCTGAGATGATGGCGTGCAAAGCATAGAGGTCCAGGCTAGAGGTGCTGCTGTGCTGGGGTCATGCTGGGCCGTCGGTGTTTAAAAACCTAGCAGGAGATTGAGTCACAGGGTGGAGGCCATGGAGGGAAGAGGAAAGTCAGCAGGGGAGCCCCAGGATCTGATGTCTGGAGAGGCGCCAATGGGAGGCTCTGGGGTGTGGGAAGGGGCTGAAGAGGATCCTAGGAGGAGGCCTGGGCCCTCGGACACCCGCCTCACTGGGCTTGGAAGGTGTTCCCTGACCAAGACCGTGCCCACGGTCTTTAGTGACCAATAGCCAGTCTGCACTTGGGGGTTAGGGAGGGCGAGCAGTGAGAACAGGAGATTAGTGAGATTTAAAGACCAGAAAGATAGTGCGCCGACCTCATTACTGAGAAAATGTTTCTGGTTTACAAGTTACAGGCATAGAGAAAATATCCTGTTTGTTATCTTAATGATGCATTTCTCAGCAGTCATTCTGAATTACTGTGTTGGCCAGATACCCATCACACTAGAGCTTTTCCTATTAAAGTTAGTATATTCTTGCCTGATTAAAGGATAATTTTAATAATTAATTTTAATATTAAAGTAATCTTTATTTCACTTTAGTTGTTAATTATAATATCATAATACTAGTCGACAGCGCTCCTGAGCACATAATTTTATATAATTACATAATTACTGATACCAAATTGGTATTTACTGCATTGAAGCAGGAAAACCCAGCTTCAGACTGATTACCAAAAGCATTTCTTCTAAAACGTTTTAAAACTAATATATGAAAACGTGTTATGAATTGGTAAAAAGTTTGTTATGTAGAACTTAGTGAGAAATTCCTAATTTAAAAAGTTATCCCACTCATATGTGTAAGTCTTTGTCCTGAAACTGGTAGTGGCCAGAAATAGGCTTTCCAAGGAGGTTGATTACCCAGGGAGGGAGGAGGAGAGGGCGATGGGATCATCAGGCTAATTTCCGGTGGGAAAGACGAGACTGAGCTGCCAGGGGGAACTATGATGTGTGGGTGGGACCGTGGGAGGGGAGCCTCTTTCACTGGCTGTGCTCCTTGTAGGTCCGGATGGTGGTCTTGACAGCACATGAAACAAAACAGGCAGCGCCCCATTTCCAGATGGGGAAACTGAGGCCTCAGGGAGATGAATACCTGAAATCCATAGCAAAGGCCAGAAGTGAACCCCAGCGTGTGCTCTCCGCCACCCCACATACCCCAGCTAGGTGGTGGTGGTAGGGAGTGCGGGAATCCACACACAGCAGGGGCTCCCAGGGTTGAGGCTGAGCCCACCCCAGGCCCCTCCTTCAAGATGCCGCTGGAGCCCCGGAGGCCCTCCCTCCCTAACCTGGCCCCAGCCTCTCTATAAATAGCCTGAGTTCCGAGGCACGGAGCTTGTGACCTTCTGGCAGGCACTGCCCTTCCTGTCCCCTCCCCGCAGGCGGTCCTGGGAGTGCAGCTGGTGGTGACCCTACTCACCGCCACCCTCATGCACAGGCTGGCGCCACACTGCTCCTTCGCCCGCTGGTTGCTCTGCAATGGCAGGTGAGCCACAGCCCCGCCCCGGGCGGTGGGAGGAGCCCCACCGGGCCCCGCCCCCTCTGCTTCCTCCAAACCCCGCCGCGTGCCCTCCAGAGTGTTTAGTTTTTTTAAAGAAAAAACAACTATTCAGATATAACTGACATACAATAAACTGCAAATATTTGAAGCACACAGTTGGATCAGTTTTGACAGGGGTACGCACACCCATGAGACTGCCTTTCCACACTGGGAAGAGCAGCTGCTTTCCCCTACTCCTGCTTCCAGCAATCTAACCCCCCCTTCCACACTCCTCTTGCTGTAGATCTGTTCCCTGCAGTGCTTTTTGTCCCTGTTCGGATCTCGGACCCTTTCTGAGACCTGGTGGAAACTGTGAACTTTCCCTTCAGAACAATGCACACGCCTGCTCCGCCAGAAGAGCTAGCCAACAGATTCAGGGGTGTCCGGGACTCTGGGCCACCCTGCCCTCTGCCCGTAGCTTCTCAGTGCACTCCCCCCCCGCAAACCCCCAGCCCACCCCCCAGGCCTTCCCCTGGCCTTGCATGGCCCCTGCCCATCCTGTCCCCATGCATTTCGGGTCCAGCTCTCCCCCTGACTCCAGTCCTGGGTTTGAGGATTCACTGCCTTGAGCCCTCCACGCCGCGGGAGCTTTCCTGACTTCCCGTCTTTGCCCTCAGTCTCTTCCGATACAAGCACCCTACTGAGGAAGAGCTTCGGGCTCTGGAGGGAAAGCCGAGGCCCAGAGGCAGGAAGGAGCGGTGAGTGAGCCCCCAGCCTTAGGGGAGCCGCTCCCCTTCCAGGCGCATGCAGTTCTGGGCACCTAGGAGAGTGGTGGACACCCCAGGTTGAGATGTCACTGTCATTCATTGGTTGCCTTGGACTGACAGCTAACGCTTATTGCTTATTGGAAGTTTGCTCTGGGCCATCCCTGTGAGCGGCGGCGTCTGCAGCCTGGTGTGCGGAGACCCAGGCTGGGGAGAAGGTAACTCCCAAACCAGCTCCTCCTGTGCTCTGAGGGTGGCACGGTGGAACCTTCCAGGCTGGTGTGGGGCGGGCCGCCATGTCTGGCTGGGGAGGAGAGAACAGAGGATGCATTCCCCCTCCCCTGACCGCCTCCCCCCCCCAACAGGTGGGCCAATGGCTATAGTGAAGAAAAGCCCTTGTCTGTGCCCCGAGATGCCCCTTTCCAGCTGGAGACCTGCCCCCTCACAGCGGTTGATGCCCTCGGTAACAGCCCGGCTGGGTCCCCGACGTCCCACCCTCAGCCCACACCCGGCAGCATTGGCGAGGGGGCTGTCCTGCGCTGGGCTGCAGACTGAGCCGCCCGCTCCCCGCAGTCTTGCGCTTCTTCCTGGAGTACCAGTGGTTCGTGGACTTCGCCGTGTACTCGGGTGGCGTGTATGTCTTCACAGAGGCCTACTACTATGTGCTGGGCCCGGCCAAGGAGACCAACATCGCCGTGGTCTGGTGTCTGCTCACCGTCGCCTTCTCCGTGTATCCTTCCTCAGGCTGCCCAGCGGGTCAGGGAGTAGGGAGGCATGTGGGAGCGGGACTCGAGCTTTCCTTTATCCCCTGTCCCCAAATTGGCATATCAGCTATTGTCTGCTGTCCCACAAAACTCCCCAAAACTGGGTGGTGTAAAATGGTCACTATTTCATTCGCTCTCCTCCTGGGGTGGGCTCAGCCCAGCCGCCTTATCTCTGCTCTAAGAGGGCCCACCTTCCAGCAGGCCAAGCCAAGCTTCCTCCTGGTAGCAGAAATACCAGCAAGGAAGAAGGGGTGCTGTGGGCCTCCTAAGGCTTTGCAGGAAGTTGGTCCACCCCCATCCCTGTCCATTCTCTTGGTCAAAGCAAGTCACCAGCCCAGATGCAGGGGCAGGAAAAGAGATGCCCCCTCTGCTATGTTTTTTTGTTTGTTTTTTAAAAATTATTTTTAATTTTTTAAAAGAGATTTTATTTGTTTGTTTGTTTGTTTATTTATTTGACACAGAGAGAGAGAACAAGCAGGGAGAGTGGCAGGCAGAGGGAGAGGGAAAAGCAGGCTTCTCGCGGAGCTGGGAGCCCGATGTGGGGCTCGATCCCAGGACCCTGGGATCATGACCTGAGCCCAAGGCAGATGGTTAACTGACTGAGCCACCTAGGTGCCCCTCTGCTATGTTTTTTTATGAAGCTGCCCAGGGAACAGAGGCAAACCTCTGACATTGAGAACCCAAGTCTGAGAAAATGCCCTTGTGGGATGGGCTTGTGAAGAAAAGTCCATCTTGAAGCCCACACTGGTCTGGAAAGCCCCATGGGTCTCTTTGAGGACAGATTCGAGATACAGCCCTCGTATCTCTGATAGCTTCTTAGAGGAGCCGGAAATTCACCTGCTGTGAATGCAGCCAGGCTAGGTGGGTCAGGGAGGCCAGACCTCCTGAAGAGACAGACTTGCTGGCTCTTTCAGGGAGAAATGGCCACAGGTAGGGGTGCCTGGGTGGCTCATTTGGTTGAGTGTCCAATTCTTGGCTTCAGCTGCGGTCATGGTCTCGGTGTCGTGGGATGGAACCCCCTGATTTGGGCTCTGAGCTTGGCATAGAGTCTGCCTGAGATTCTTTCCCCCTTCCCCTCCCTCCTCCTCTGCTCCTCCCCCCACTTGCTGTCTCTAAAATAAATAAATGGAAGGAAGGAGGGAAGGAAGAATTAAAGAAAAGAAAGAAAGAGCCACAGGTAGTGTGCTGAGGCCGAGCCGGAGGCCCAGGTGCTCCTGCCACCCACACACCGCAAGCCTGCTGACAGAGGCGTGAGCAGTGCTGGACCTTGTGTCCTGGGCTTGTGCGGCGGCTCACTCTTCTCCTTGGTCACCGCCCTGCTCCCCGAGACTCCAAACCCCAACGCTGGTGTTTGGGTTCTGGAGCTGGGGGAGTCCCTGGCTGGGAGTGGGGCACTGCAGCTGCTCAGGGCTTCCTTAGCCCTGCGCCCAGCAAGATGTTCCTGGTGGTGACCCGGTTGTACTTCAGTGCAGAGGAGGGGGGCGAACGCTCTGTCTGCCTCACCTTTGCCTTCCTCTTCCTGCTCCTGGCCATGCTGGTGCAGGTGGTCCAGGAGGAGACTCTCGAGCTGGGCCTGGAACCAGGTATGTGCGGCGTTTGGGGCACGGGGTCACCACGCGGATCACTCCCTCGTGGAAGTGGGGTTAAGTGGCTCGTTCCACCAGCACATAATGGGTGAAGGGGGAGGTACTCCTTGGGCCTGAGCAGTCTCTGTGGCTGCTTGCTGCCCTGCGCATCTCCTGGGGCTTTGGGGCAAGAGGATATCTGGTCTCGCTGCCTCTGAGAGCTGCCTGCAGCTGCAGTTCTTCGCAGGGCACTTCTGTGCCCCCCATCTGCCCTGTCCCCGGCAGCCATAATGATTTAATATTTACCCATTCTAATTTAACTTGGTGAAGGAAATGGGTAAATGGCACAACATTCATAAAGTACAAGAGACTATACATAGAGTAAAAATCACCCACCCTGATTAGCTCTCCTTCCAAGAGGAAAACTGGGAGACCACTTTCCTTTTTCCCCATAAAATGGTAGTGTTTATGGCTCTCCACCTTGTCTTTTTCCCTTAAAAACATTAATTTGGAGGTTGTCCCTTGATGCTACATACAGTGCGGGTTGGTTTATTTGTTTTGTAATACCCACATAGTATTTCATTTTATGGAAGTTCCATGATTATTTAACCAGTCCCCTACTTCTGGACATCTAAGTCTTTCACTATTAAATGTTGTTCAAAACCACGTTGTGTTACAACAGTGTCGTATGGGAATAGCCCTGCACATGCAGCCCTGTGCGAGGAAGTGCATTTGTAATTTTGATAATGTTGTAAATTGCCATTTAGGAAAAGATTAATGAAGTGCCTATTTCCCCACATTCTCTCCAATGTGTTTCCTCAGACTTTTTTTTTTTTTCCTTGGGTAACCTGATGGGTGAAAATATAAGCGAGGTTGAGCATCTTTTCCTATGTGGACAATTCATTTCTATCTGCCTTCCAGAAAAGGTCTGTTCTTTTGCCCAGTTTTCTACTGAGTTGTTGACCCTTCTATTGATTTGTAGGAGCTCTTTATATATTAGAGACATTAGGCTTTGTGTGTGATAGTAGTTGGAAATATTTTTCTTAGTTTCCCATTTTTCTTTTGAGTTTATTTATTCTTTGGATGATCTTTAAAAATATAATTTGGATCACATCACTTCTCTGATACCAGATTCTAGTGGTCTTTGGATAAAGAGCAAATCCTTGACCTTTATCTTCACCAATTCTCCCTGCTTTTCAATTAAAAAAAAATATATATTTTATTTATTTATTTGACAGAGAGAGATAGTGAGAGCAGGAACACAAGCAGGGGGAGTGGGAGAGGGAGAAGCAGGCCTCCTACCAAGCAGGGAGCCTGATGCGGGGCTCAATCCCAGGACCCTGGGATCATGACCTGAACCGAAGGCAGACGCCTAACGACTGAGCCACCCAGGTGCCCGAGCACATCTTCATATGCTTGTTGGTCATCTGTATATCTTCTTTGGAGAAATTATCTATTTTTTTTTCTTTTACAAAGATTTTATTTTTTTAAAAGATTTTATTTATTTATTTGACAGAGAGAGACACAGCGAGAGAGGGAACACAAGCAGGGGGAGTGGGAGAGGGAGAAGCAGGCTTCCCGCGGAGCAGGGAGCCCGATGCGGGGCTTGATCCCTGGACCCTGGGGTCATGACCTGAGCTGAAGGCAGATGCCTAACAACTAAGCCACCCAGGTGCCCCCAAAGATTTTATTTTTAAGTAATCTCTGCACCCAATGCGGGGCTCAAACTTATGACCCCGAGATCAAGAGTCACATGTCCCACCAACCAAGCCAGCCAGGTGCTTCCTTTGCCTATTTTTGAACCTGTTTTTTTTTTTTTTTTTTGTGATGAGTTTTAGGAGTTCTGTGTATATATTCGGGATATTCATCCCTTATCAGATATATGATTTGCAAATTTTTTTCCCATTCTGTGGGTTACCTTTTTACTCCATTAGTATTATCTTTTGATGTACAAATTTTTTTAAATTTCCATGAGTCCAGTTTGTCTATATTTTCTTTTGTGGCTCATACGTTCGGTGCTAGATCTGACATCATCACCAAATCCAACGTTATGTAGCTTTTCTGGGCTGTATATCTTTACTATTTTTTTTTCTTGTTGATTTGTAGGGTTTCTTTATATATTGTGGGAACTGATCCTTTGTTACGTGTGTGGCACATACTTCCTCCTATCAAATCTGACACACCATTATTTCCTGAACCACAGAAAAGAGATTAAAAGCACTGTTATTTAAACTATTGCATGCCATCAATGGTCATGTGTATCTCAATTTTAAAGAAGTTAAAATGGGGGGCAGTGTATCTTCAAATTTGTGGCAGGGCTTTTCACTTTCTTTGTGGTTTTTTTTTTTTTTGCCTCTTAAAAAAATTGTGGGGAGGGCGCCTGGGTGGCTCAGTTGGTTAGGCGACTGCCTTCGGCTCGGGTCATGATCCTGGAGTCCTGGGATCGAGTCCCACATCGGGCTCCCCGCTCAGTGGGGAGTCTGCTTCTCCCTCTGACCCTCCCCCTTCTTGTGCTCTCTCTCTCTCAAATAAATAAATAAAATCTTTTAAAAAAAAATTATGGGGCATCTGTCTGGCTCAGTCGGTGTAGCATGTGACTCTCGATCTCGGGGCTGTGAGTTCGAGCCCCATGTTGAGTGTAGAGATTGCTTAAAAATAAAATCTTTTTTTTTTTTTTAAGGTTTTATTTATTTATTTGACAGAGAGAGACACAGCAAGAGAGGGAACACAAGCAGGGGGAGCGGGAGAGGGAGAAGCAGGCTTCCCGCTGAGCAGGGAGCCCGATGCGGGGCTCGATCCCAGGACCCTGGGATCATGACCTGAGCCAAAGGCAGACGCTTAACAACTGAGCCAACCAGGCGCCCCTTAAAAATAAAATCTTAAAAAAAATTGTCCTCAAATGTTTTATTTTGAAAAATTCCAAACCTGCAGAATGGTTGGAAGAATCCTCTAATGAACTCCCATATGCCCTTGACCTAGATTCATTTAGCCATGTTTGCATTATTCTCTGCACATGCACACACCACACTTTTTTGGGCTCAGCCACTGAATACAGTTGCAGCCCTCCCCTCTGGTTTCTTTTGATGAATAGCAGTTCCTTATTTTAGTTGATTTCTGTGTTGAAGATATTCCCCACAATCAGAAAGCCATTTTATATTTTCCAACACAATATTTCAATTTTGCCTTTCACATAAGCCCTTAAGCTCCTGGTCGTTCACTACTGTCTTATGAGGTAGGGATCAAACTGAGTGTTTTCCATGGGATAACCTTGTTGTACAATTGTATTTTTAGTGAATTGTGGGTTCTTTTGATTTTTGTTTCATCTTTTCCAATCTTTTTTGTGTGGCTAGGACCTCTGGCTTTTATAGCACTATTCTGGTAGGCTTCTTTTTCTTGTTTCCAATTTCTTTTTTTTTTTTTTAAAGATTTTATTTATTTGACAGAGAGAGAGAGAGAGATAGCAAGAGAGGGAACACAAGCAGGGGGAGTGGGAGAGGGAGAAGCAGGCTTCCCACGGAGCAGGGAGCCCGATGCGGGGCTCGATCCCAGGACCCTGGGATCATGACCTGAGCCAAAGGCAGACGCTCAATGACTGAGCCACCCAGGCACCCCACTTTTTTTTTTTAAAGATTTTATTTATTTATTTGACAGAGAGAGACACAGTGAGAGAGGGAACACAAGCAGGGGGAGTGGGAGAGGGAGAAGCAGGCTTCCCGCTGAGCAGGGAGCCTGATGCGGGGCTCAATCCCAGGACCCTGGGATCACGACCTGAGCCGAAGGCAGACGCTTAATGACTGAGCCACCCAGGCACCCCTTGTTTTCAATTTCTTAGTTGGCTATTTAGCTCACTAATTTTCAGCTTCTTCTATTTCTCTTTCTAGCATTTCTAGCATGAAGGCTATATACTAAGTCCCACTTTTGTCCACTTCTTAAGTTTTGACTTGTAATTTTCATTATCAGGCAGTTCTGGATATTTTTAAGTTTCCATTGTGATTTCTTTCTTTTTCTTTCTTTCTTTTTTTTTTTAGAGAGGGGAAGGGGCAAAAAGAGAGGGAGTGAGAGAATCCCAAGCAAGCTCCATGCCCAGTGCTGAGCCCGGTGCGGGGCTCGATCTCACAACCTTGAGATCATGACCTGAGCTGAAATCAAGAGTTGGATGCTTAACTGACTGAGCCACCCAGGCGCCTTAGTCAGTGTTTTCTTTGTATGTTTTGTGGCTAATTGACAAGGTGATTACAAGTATAGAATTTCTATATATACCTGGTGAATCAACCATTTTATCATGGTATATTGACCACTTCTGATTCTAATAATACTTCTGTCTTACTCTAGTTTATCTGGTCGTAATATAGACTTTTCAGCTTTCTTTTTTTTTTTTTAAGTTGAGATATAATTGACATATAACATTTTTAGTTTTAGGTATACAATATAATGATTCAATATTTGTATGTATTACAAAACAATCACCACAATAAATCTGCTTAACATCCACCACCATACATATACAACTTTTTTTCTTCTGATGAAAACTTTTAAGATCTACTTTTAGCAACTCTCAAATATACAATACCACCTTTCTTTTGATTAGTATCTGTCATATCTTTTTAACATCCCTTTTCTCTCAACCATACAGGAACCTTGTGTTGAGGTATGTCTCCTTTAAAAAACATACAGCTAGGGGCGCCTGGGTGGCTCAGTCATTGAGCATCTGCCTTCGGCTCGGGGTCCTGGGACCGAGCCCCGCATCGGGCTCCCTGCTCTGCGGGAAGCCTGCTTCTCCCTCTCCCGCTCCCCCTGCTTGTGTTCCCTCTCTCGCTGTGTTTCTCTCTGTCAAATAAATAAATAAAATCTTTAAAAAAACAACCACCACACAGCTAGATATTTTCAAGTCTGACAGTCTCTGTCATTTAACTTCAAAGTTTAACCCACTTACATTTATTATCACCGACATATTTGGCATTGTTTCTACCATCTTACCTTTTCACCTTCTTTTTGTTCTTTTTCTGTGATTACTGTTGACATTGGCTGCCAGTCTAATTGTCTTTCCTCTATAGATGATCTATCTTAAATCCCTGGCTGCTTTACGATCTCTTTGTTTTTGGTGTTCCAGTTTCACTACAGTGTCTAGGTATGGATTTCTTTGTATTATTCTGGTTTGATATACTTTGTGTGTGTCATTCATTCCACAGTCTTTTCAACTATTCTATTCCAAATCTCCTCTCCTCCTTCATTCTCTCTTCCCTTCTCTCTCTGGGGCTCTTATTTGACTTATGCTGGACTTTCTATTCTGTCCTCCTTATCTCTTAATCTCCCTTCATATTTCCTACATTTTATCTTTCTGAGTTGGAATCTGAGTGATTTCTTCAGATCCAATTCATTCATTCCTCCTTTGCTGTTTTGAATATGCCATTTTACAACCTATCATTTCAATAATTGTATTTTCCCTTTGGAAGAGCTTAATTGGTTCCTTTGCAAATATATCTGGTCATCTGAGGTAGCCTCATGTTGCCTGTTCTGTGATCCACCTTTTATTTTCCTCAATAACTTCACACATGATAACACCTGCAAAATTTCTGTAGTCAGTAGGGTCTAAACTTGTCTTTTTTTTTTTTCCCCCCCCTGCTTTATGGTGATTTGTTCCCTGGTGTGTTTGGTGATTTGGGTTGTGAGCTCATTTTTATTTGCTTTTACTCTATGGAAAATCTGAAGGCCTGAACTGAGGATTCTTTCCAGGACTTTGACTTTAACCTATGGGAGTCCTTCATGCCCCTCTGGAATCCTGGTATAATCCAGGAAGCTCAGACGCAGTGGTCCACCGCCCCCCGCCCCTTTCTCCCAGTCCAATCAAGGGTGTCTGCCTGGTACATTTTCCTATTCTTTAAAACAAAAAAACCATAACCAAAACAAAAAAACACATAATCAGAGCACAACAAAAGTTTTCCTTTTGCCTGGCCCTGGGCCTGGCACCCACTGGTGTATTCCTACCTGGGGAGCAAAAGTCTATCTGGTAGGGGGGCAGAGCAGACACTGAGGCTCCAGGGGTCTATTAAACACTGCCCTCTCCTTGTCTTCCCCAGGCCTGGCCAGTATGACCCAGAACTTGGAGCCACTTCTGAAGACGCAGGGCTGGGACTGGGCGTGAGTCCTGGGAAGTGAGGTGGGGCAAGGGCAGTCTGGGACTTGTAGGGGGCTTGCTGACGGGCTTTGGGGCCTCCTGACCCTTCTCTTCTCCCCCAGGCTCCCTCTGGTCAAGCTGGCCATCCGCATAGGGTTGGCATTTGTGGGATCCATGCTGGGTGCCTTCCTCACCTTTCCAGGCCTGCGGCTGGCTCAGACACACCTGGACGCACTGAGCATGTCGGAAGACCGGCCCATGCTGCAGTTATGCAGACTGCCAGATGGGTGGTGGTGTGGGGGGTGGGAATCTAAAGGAGAGGCTAGGGGGATGGTGGGTGCCCGGGGCCTCACTCTTCTGTGCCCTTGTTCTTAGGTTCCTTCTGCATACCAGCTTCCTGTCCCCTCTGATCATCCTGTGGCTCTGGACCAAACCCATTGCACGGGACTTCCTGCACCAGGCACCCCTGGGGGAGGTGCCCTTCTCCCTGTGCGCATGGGGGGTGGGTGGGAGGGAGAGCAGTGGGGGCCCTTCTGTGTACCCCAGTCTCTGAGGCTCAGGGAGGAGCCTTGGATCCTGGGGGAGATCCTGCAGCAGGGGCGGCCTCCCTAGCCCCCTCACTCCCCTCCCCAACAGGCTGTCTGACTCAGCCTTCGACTCACTGCGCCTCTGGCTGCTGGTGGCCTTGTGCCTGCTAAGGCTGGCCGTGACCAGGCCCCACCTGCAGGCCTACCTGTGCCTGGCCAAGGCCCGTGTGGAGCAGCTGCGGCGGGAGGCCGGCCGCATAGAGGCCCGTGAGATCCAGAGGCGGGTATGGGCACCGAAGGTTGGGAGGGAACATGGGGCGGAGGGTCCCCCCACCCACCACGTAGTCACGGCTACCGGCCTACCAGGTGGTGCGAGTCTACTGCTACGTGACAGTGGTGAGCCTCCAGTACCTGACGCCGCTCATCCTCACCCTCAGCTGCACGCTGCTGCTCAAGACGCTGGGTGAGGAGCGGCACGGGGCGGGGGCCTGGTGCGGGGAGGTCGGGGCGGCGGGGAGCGACGCCGGGTGGGGATGGAGGCGAGCGAGGTGGCGCCAGGGCGGGACTTGGTAATACTGGGGGGGAGGGAGCCTGGAGGGCCCGGAGGAAGGGAGAGTAGGAGGCGGGGCCCGAAGTTGGGGTGGGGGCAGGAGATAGAGTTGGGGGGGGGGGGGGGGGTAGGAGGTGGAGCCTAGGGCTAGGCGGGGGTCCCAGAGGTCAAACCCCGCCTGCATCTCTACCCATCCCTCCCTCCACCCTCCGCTTCCCACAGGCGGCTACTCCTGGGGCCCGGGCCCGGTCCCCATGCTGTCCCCCGCCCGGTCCTCAGCCCAGGATCGCCTGGGGGGCCCCGGGGAGGATGAGGCCCAGCAGACGGCGGCCCGGATCGCTGGGGCGCTGGGCAGCCTGCTCACGCCCCTCTTCCTCCGCGCGGTCCTCACCTTCCTCATCTGGTGGACCGCAGCCTGCCAACTGCTCTCCAGCCTCTTCGGCCTCTACTTCCACCGGCACCTGGCGGGCTCCTAGCCGCCTGCAGACGTCCCTAGGCCCCAAGGTCCCGGCCTGAGCTAGCGGCTTAAGGACCGTCTCCTCCGTGTGTGCCTGTGTCCTCAGGTGCAAGGTGGGCCCGGGAGCCCCCGCAGCACCTGCTGGGCCCGCCCACTTCACCGCAGTGCCTGAGCCCTGGCCCCCTCGGATCCCACGCTTCTGCCTCCAAACTGTTGCCCCGGGCCCAGGGCCACTGTTCTCGGATTGCATGCCCTGCCTCCCCCGCATTTGAGACAGAGGTCGCGGGTCATTCTTCTGAACAAATAAAAGAACAGGCTGATTTCTACTATCAGGATTGGAGTGGTTTGGGAGGTGGCTTTCTGCATGTTGGCGTTTGGTGCTGAGTGAAGGGAATGACCCGGAAGAGCACAGGGCGATCCAGACAGTAAGCAAAGGCCTGGGAGCAAGAAGTGAAGGGGGGGCAGGAGGAAGAGGGGTTCCGGGCTGAGAGGGTGGTAAGGAGAAGAGGGTGGGGAAGAGCGCAGGGAGGGGCCTTGAGGATGAGAAGGGAGGGAGATGGAGATGACAGATAAAGTTGTAGAAATCTTGCAGGAGGGGGCGCCTGGGTGGCTCAGCCGTAGGGGGTCTGCCTTTGGCTCAGGTCATGATCCCAACCCTGCTCCACAGGAAGCCTGCTTCTCCCTCTCCCACTCCCCCTGCTCGTGTCCCTTCTCTAGCTTGGTCTCTCTCTGTCAAAGGAATAAAATCTTAAAAAAAAAAAAAAAGAGGGCGCCTGGGTGGCTCAGTTGGTTAAGCGACTGCCTTCGGCTCAGGTCATGATCCTGGAGTCCCTGGATCGAGTCCCGCATCTGGCTCCCTGCTCGGTAGGGAGTCTGCTTCTCCCTCTGACCCTCCTCCCTCTCATGCTCTCTGTCTCTCATTCTCTCTGTCTCAAATAAATAAATAAAATCTTTAAAAAAAAAAAAAAGAAATCTTGCAGGACGAACAAAATGATAAAAGATGGAAAACAAAGGGGTGGGGGTGGGTGCCAAGGAAATCAGAGAACTGGCCCAGAAAAATCTTCCAAAGAAAGAGAGTTCTGGGAAGAGGCACCGGAGCAGAGGGGGACCCCGATGGGACCAGGTGATGGGAATCCCCTGGGACCCCAAGCTTCCAGGCGCTGCGGGACAAGAGCCCCATCCCAAGGCACGTGTCTGGGAAGTTCCAGAATGAAGACCAGCTCCCCGCCAGGACAGAACGGGTCACACCTGGAATCAGGAGATGACGGAGCGTTGTCTCCCAGTTCTGCCCATTCCACACTGTGGCCGGTACCCCAGGGATCCCTGAAACCGGAGCCCCCCTCACCCCTGCACCGGCATCCGCTGCAGCGGTGGTGCCTCTGGTCACCTGGCCCTTTGCTTGCTCAGCCAGGGCCATGCGTGCTCTCTGCTCTCAGAGCACAACACCCTGGGGTTCAGGGACACAGAGGAAGGTGGAGACACGCAAAGAAAAGCAAGAGCGTGAGTGGCACCGTGCCAGGCGCAGCGGGGGCGATGGGGTGCGGCGCCCCCTGGATGGCCACCGGCTCTCACTGCCGTGGCTTAAACCACAGACATCTTACATGTTCCCTTTGGGACACATTTCACAGTTTAAAAAAAAAATGAGAGAAACAAGGTGGAACCACAATCAGAGAAAAATCGGGAAGATAGAAGGGGCTGGTCAGGGTGCTGTGTTTTCAGGGGCAGTATTACATTTCCGTTAAGTGGCATCAGTGATCACCACCACCCATGGGCGCTTCCGCACAGGAGGGGATGATTCTGCCCCAAAGGGACACTAGTCAGTGTCTGGAGACATTTTTCTGGAGACAGTTTTGGTTGTCACGACTGAGGGGAACAGGGACGCTACTGCATCTGGGGGGGGGGGGTGGAGGCCAAGAATGCTGCTCGGCACCCTGAGGTGCCCAGATGTCAGCGGTGCCCAGGCCCAGAAGCCCTGTGTTACAAGAAACAGAGGTATCAGGGCGCCTGGGGGGGCTCAGGTTGTGATCCCGGGCTCCTGGGATGGAGCCATGCGTCGCACTCCCTGCTCAGCGGGGAGTCTGCTTGTCCCTCTGCTGGTCTCCCTGTTTGTGCTCTCTCTCTAATAAATAAATAAAATCTTGAAAGAGAGAGGAAAGAAAGAAAGAGAAAAAGAAAAGAAAGAAGGAAGGAAGGAGAGAGAAAGAAAGAAAGAAAAAGAAAAAGAAAAAAAAAATCCAATGACAAGTCAAACTTTCAACTCCAGAGAAGTGAGCAAAGGAAAAAACCAGTGGAAAAAAAGACACAAACCAGAAGCGGGACCCAAGATGCACCCACACACCTCGCGCCTCGGATCCACTCTCGTCCAGGTCCCTGGGACCTCCACCTGGTCAAGCCCTTGGGCATCCTGACCTTGCTGTCTCTTCCCCTGTGGCCGCCTGGTCACCACCCAGCCCCTGGCCGCCCTGCTGCTTCCCTGTCAGAATCGTGAAGATCTACAAGGCTGGTGACCGGCTGTTGGTGAGGGGAATTACATTCCCGCGCTGAATTATGTTCTCCCCAAATTCTATGTTGAGGTCCTAACCCCTGGGATCTCAGGATGGGACTATATGTGGATACTGAGTCTTTAAAGACGTGATTAGGTTAAAATGAAGTCATTAAGATGGGCCCTGATCCAGCAGGACTTACATTTTTTTTTTCTTCTTTTCTTCATTATAAGAAAATTGGACACAGACATGCCCAGAGGGAAGACAATGTGAAGACAGCCGTCTGACCAGCTGCAAGCCGAGAGGCCTGAACAGACCCTTCCCTCATGGCCTCGGAAGGAATCAAACCTGCTGACACCTTGGTTTTGCACTTCTGGTCTCCAGAACTATAAACGGAATAAACTGGTTTTCAGTCCCCAGGACGGTGCTCTGTTACGGCGGCCGCAGGAAACTCAAGACAGCGAGGGTATGCGCTATAAATGCTCCCGTCGGGGCGCCTGGGTGGCTCAGTTGGTGAAGTGGCCAACTCTTGGTTTCGGCTCAGGTCATGGTCTCAGGGTCCTGAGATCTGGCTCGGCTCAGCGGGGAGTCCGCTCAAGGATTTTCTCTCTCTCCCTCAGCCCCTCGCCCTGCTCATGCGTGTGCACACTCTCTCTCTCTCAAATAAATGAATAAATCTTTTTTAAAAAATGCTACCATCTCCTTACAGGAATATCTGGCATTTGTATTCATCTCTGGATAGATCCCCCCCCCCAAAGGTGACCCTGTCATGAGGACTCAGGGCCCATGGTTTACCTGGGAGCTCACCCCAGGGAGACTCTTTGGGGGCAGAGACATGAAATAGGGAGGAGCCCTGTGGGGGTGCCAATGAACAGGTGACTAAGCGGAAAACCTGGGCTTGGTCCTGTTGGGGGCCTCGGGGGACAGTGTGGATCTCACTTGAGTGACCCACTCCAGTGGGGAGGGGCTGTCCGCAGCCATTGGCCAAGGGCCGCTCCTGAGGTGTCGGGTCATGCTCCTTGGGGGAGGCCCCCAGACCGGGTTGAGCGGCTTACAGCCAAAAGCAGCTGGGCTTAGGGAGGGGCACTGGCTGCGTCAGCGAACACAGTCCCTGATCTTTACTTAGCAGTTTGTTCCTGGAACACCACACACTCGTGCATGAATGCAAAGAGGCACATACAAGATCTGTTTCAGAAAGTGCCAGGAAGCTCAACCCTAACTGTCTTCAATAAACAGAATAAAGCCATTCCTATTGCCGGAAGTTGAGAGGCAGCTGAAAGCTTCAGGCAAAGCTGGATCCAGCAGCCCAGACAATGTCACCAATAATCCAACTCCTTTCTTCATCTCTGCTCCATTTTCTGTGGTGTCAGCTTCACCCTGGGATCGCTTCCTATCTTGTGAACACAGGATAGTCCCAACAATTGCCTGTGCTGGTGTTTCTTCCCTTAGGGCCAGTGGGAGAGACGGAGGGTGCTTCCAGAAGCTCTCCCTGGAAGTGCTTAGCAAACATCTCTGCTGTCCTGGGCCCAAATGGGGTCACGTGCCCACCTCTATATTTTACGGGATGCCATGGTGATTGGGGGGAAATGGGGAATTGACCCCCACCCTCCCAGGCTCAGGGGCTGGGACTGCCCAGAAATCGGTAGGACGGGAGAGGCAAGCTGGGCAGGCCCCAGGAGCCGCTACCACGTTGTCATGGCAACAGATCACTGATAATCCCGATGGCCATCAATAAAGGATGGGTAGATGTCATCACAGGCCACCACCCCGGGGAAACACCCAACTGTTCCTAAACAATGAGACAAACCATACACACAAGGAGCCAAGGTGTACGAATCCGGTGGGATGAAAACAGCAGGCAAGCGGCTCCGGCCCCGCGGGGCAGAACATACGTGAAGCACCGCCCCCTGCAGACTGCGCCCGCCCACGAGAGGCGCACGTGCTCACCCAGTCGCCCCTCCCCTGGCATGTGGAGGCTCCCACTCCCCGCCTCTGGTCGGGGCGGCCCTACAAGTTGGTCCAGGAGATGGGCTGCAGCGGAGCAAGTCTGCATGGCCACCGTGAGACCTCTGGTGGCCTCGATCTCGGGCCCCCGCAGACAGCCACACTCGCTCCTAAAGCCTCAACCGGCCGAAGCCGGGAGGCCCTGGCACTCGACAGGCGGGCAGGGCACCGGAGACAAACAACAGGACTTGGCGGCCCTGCTCGCTGCGGCAGGATGCAACCCATTCCGACTGGTGACGTGGCTCGCCCCGTATGTCCTCAGAAGGGACAAGTGTTTATGCACAGGATGTCTCCGGAAGGACACGTGAGAAACTGGTAAAAGAAGACACCTTGGCGGAGGGAACTGGCAGGCCGACCTTCTCACCACAACCCTTTTGTGCAGCTGGAGTTTTCTAGAAGACCTGTATGTAGTAATAATTCAAACAAGAAACACAGTAAAAAGGCTTATTCAAGGAGTGCCTGGCTGGCTCAGTCCATAGAGTACGCGGGCTCTTTTTTCTTTTTCTCAGCGAGGGAGAGGTAGGGGTGGGGCAGAGAGAGCCTCCCAAGCAGGCTGCAGGCCCAGCACAGAGCCTGAGGCAGGGCTCGATCCCACAACCTTGAGATCACCACCTGAGCCGGAACCAAGAGTCGAAACCAAGAGCCGGACGCTTAACCAACTGAGTCATCCAGGTACTCTGAGCAAGAGACTCTTGACCTCAGGGTCTTGAGCTCAAGCCCCACATTGGGCGTGGGGCCTACTTAAAAAAAAAAAAAAAGTATATTCAAGAATATATTAAAAAATCTGTCAAAATAGCCTCAACCCTAACCCTGTTTTTGGTTCACAGGGGGTGGAGGTTGGGGTTTAGAGCCGAAGAAGGACAGAAAAAAACGTCATTTTAATTTTTATTAAATATACTCTCTTGGCACAAATCTTTAAAATATATAAACATTATATATAAACAAAGTGTCTTCATGGCATCAAAATGTAACTCCATATCAGGATGGACACCAGTGGGAGGGGTGTAGCCGCGGAGGGCACTGCCCAGCTGTGTGCAGGGCTGGGGGGGGGTTGCTGCTGAGGCTCACTCGGCTGAGAGCCACCTCGAGGAGGCACACCAGGGCCAGCAGGACCTGGGGGCCCTCCGCTCTGCGGCTCAGAGAAGGGTGCCGCCCAACCATTCATTTGGTCTCACCTGCCGGGGGTGGCCCCCCAGCCCATCTCCCTGTGAGGGGTCCCTGCCTCTCCTGCCTCTCTGGGCCCTGGGCACTGGGCACTGGGCAAGGCCGGCAGAGGAGGTGGGACGCCCCCCCAACAGAACAGCCATGGGACCCTGGGGACGAGCCTCAGGCCGGCCAGTGGACACATGCAAGGAAGGACAGAGAGGGGTCTTCACACCCGTAGGTCCAAGGTAAGAACAGTAATGGGACAGAACGCAAGGGAGAAATGAAAGTCACGACTGGAAATGTGCGTGGGGCAAACACGCCCTCTCAGACCCTTTCACGCAGGGTGGCTGTGGAGCGATCTGGTCACCCCCCGTCACTCTCCGCCTGGAACCAGATGGGGCCGGTCAGGGTTTACGGTGACGAGACCCAGGGGCAGCCAGATTGAAAAGCAAAACCAAAAGAAATCAAGAAACTCCACACGTCATTCGGAAATGGGCGTTTCTGCGTCCCTGTGACACCTGGCAGACCCCAGGGGACTTCTCCATGAGATCTGCTCCCTGGGGGTGCCCTAGGGTACCCCAATTCCCACCCCCAGGCCACATACCGTCTCAGGGGCTCCCACTTTGGGAGGATCAAGGCTGCCAGTCGCCTCCAAGCACTCTCTTCACAGCAATCAGACCACCCTTTGTGCCTTCAACTGCCCTGAGTCCTGGCCAAGCGCCTGCTCAGGTGGGGAGCCAGGGACGTGCAAGATGCCACGGGCCCCCCCAGGAGCCGCTGTGCCTAGGAGCTGAGGGTTAGGGCCTGAGGCCTGGCCTCTGTTGGTGCGGCCTGTGGACAGGGGTGGGAGCTTCCTGGCCCAGAGGAGGTGACCTGGGTCCCCAGTTCTCAGCAGATGCCTCCAGGTTAGGACTCACACCCAAACCCATGGCGATTCCTCACACCCTGCTGCCTGGAGGAGGCGTGACCCTCCTGGGAACATCACACTGGGTGGGTAGGCAACAGAGGGGAAGACCCACTCCTGGGGCCCTACTTTGGCCATGGAGTCCAGGATCCAAATAATGCTTTTGGGAGAAGGCTGTTCCCGAGCAGGAGGCTCTGGTGACACAGGAGTCATGTCACCTGGGAAGTGACAAAGGCAGGACAGGTGGGGTGGGGGTGGGGGTGGGGCAAGAGGCTGTTTTTCTAGCCGCAGCTGAGCAGGAGGCTGGCCCTACCTCACCAGGGCCCGGAGGCGCCTCTCTGTACACCGTGGGGCTCCCTCCCCTCTGTGGGCACAGGGGCAGGCAGAGTCGGGCTCTGGGCCCAGTGGGCATGGGGTCACTAGAACCAGGAGCACGTCCAAGGTCACAGAGCGCCAGGAGGTGGCGCTGGTCACTTCCAGCTCAGGGCATTTGGGGCAAGCCCTCCAGGAGGCAGGGCCAGCCCTGGGGAGGAGGGCTGGGGAGAGTGCGAGAGCCCCGCCCACCAGTCCCAACATTGCACTTCAAGGGCCGCTGGCTTTGGGGACCGAGGCCAGGCTCCCCAGCTTATTCTACGAGTTGCTCCGACGACGCGGTTCCCAGGGTGGAACCGATTACGCCGTCACTCCACAGGCTCAGAAAACAAAAGGGGTCAGTGGTCCACCGGCCGCACGTGGACACTCGGTTCCCTGTCTCGAGAGCTGCCGGCCCGCAGGGTCTCTAGCTCTGCAGGTGCCGCAGCAGGATCTGCATGAGGTCGAAGGTGGTGAAGCTGATGCCCACGGCGATGGGGCCCTTGAGCCAGTTCATGCTCAGGCCCTTGTAGAGGCCACGCACAGCGCCCTCCTCCCGCACAATGGCACGCAGCGTGTGCATGATGGAGGCATGCGGGTGACCCATGACCCCAGCCGTCTGCATGCGCCGCCGCACCACGTCCAGCGGGTACGAGGCTGACTGCCCGATGAGGCCGGCACAGGCCCCAAATATCATGCGCTCGAAGGGGTAGGGCTGTGGGCGGCCGCTGTACTCTGCGGGCGAGGGACAGAGGGGCCGCGTAAGCATGTGGCTGGGGGCAGGCACGCACCCCGTGCTGAATCCGCCCCGCACCTGCCGCTCACAATCCTTCACTGCTTTGGATCCAGACCCCCTGGCTCCCCGGGGCCTTCCCGCCCCAGCCTCCTCACCTCCCTGCCATTCCTTTTGAGAAGAAGTTTTTAAAAAGGCAGAAATGCACTAATAGTCATTTAACCAAGTCCCACCAGCCAGAGCGAGCTCATGTCTAATCACTCTCGTTCCCGTCTGCAGCCCTCTCCACCGCCCCCCCAAGCCTGCTCCGTGGGCACCCTCTGCAGGGATGCAGGGGCGTGGTGAGGCGAGCAGCTGCCAGGACAGGACATGTGGGCGGGATGGAGGAGGGCGCAGCAACCAAACAACAGGGTTCTTTAAAAATGTGTGCTTGTCAATTTAACGCGAGGCACTGACTCCAGTGAGACCACACTCTTCACTCGGCACACCGGCCGAACATGAAGGAATCTGCCCGCACCCGAGTGGGGTGGGTGCGTGGGCACAGGGCTGGGGAGAGCGGCAAGTGGAGTAAATCCCAAAACCTGGGGCTCACACCCAACACGCAGGGAGGCGCTCCGGGGTGTCTGCGGATCACTGACAACCTGGAAACACGTAAGGGCCCCCCCAGCAGGGGAGGCCCACTCTACCGCTCAAAGGACAACAGGACAGACCTTGGAAAGGGCGGTGGGATGGACTCAGAGGTGGCCTGGGGCCCTGCAGAGGGAGCGGGGCTGGGGGCGGGGAACACAGGACTTCAGAGTCACCTGGAACATGTGCTTTCTTTAACAAAAACCATCTTGGAACACTGTTGACACCTGGCCGCCCGGGGCAGCAGGTTCGGGCAGCGGTATACGGTTCTCTGTGCTTTTCTGCGCTGAGTTTCTCAAAATTACTACCACCCAAGAGGGCTCTTCCTCTTCCGGCTAGGTTGTACCCGGCTGCTCTGGGCACAAGGGGCTGCCACTGCGCTTGGTGACACTCAGGACTTCACCAAGCTGGTCTTAAAACTCGGCACGGGAGGTTGGGAGTCCAGCTGCCTCCGTGGTGGCTCGGTGTCTGTCTCATTCTGATTCGGACCTTGGCCGGGAGCCCGTCCCTCCCAGCGCAGGGACCTCAGTGGCCCGCCTCTGAGTCTGTGCGGCCCGCGCTCCCGGCTCCTTACCTCTGTGCAGGCTCTTGAGCGTCTCATAGGTGAAGAAGCTCAGCCCCGCGTAGGGAATGACCCCCAGCACGGTGGGCGTGAATCCGTGGTAGAGGGTCTTCAGGCCCTCTTCTCGGGAGATGCGGATGAAGACGTGAAAGATGTTGCTGTACCTGCAGGGCAGAGGGACGAGCGGGTGGGCTGTGGGCACAAAGAGGGGCCGCCGGCCTCAACTGAGCTCAGCCCCCTCCCGGAGTCCGGCGGGCCGGGGGCTGGATGCGGGTGCTTGCTTTAAGGAACACAACCGCGTCGCAAAAGCCTTGGCACTGGAGGTGGGGGGCAATGCGTGCCTCAGGCCGTATCCCACCTTCGCTGCCAGATCACTGGGGGAAAGGCCCTTGTCTTAACCACGGGCATTTGTAACCTATCTGTGCTAATTCAAAATGAAGACTTTGGGGGGCGCCTGGGCGGCGCAGTCGGTTAAACATCCAACTCTTGGTTTCGGCTCCGGTCATGATCTCGGGGTCGTGATCAGGCCCGTGTCAGGCTCCCCGCTCGGTGTGGGGTCTGCCTGGGATTCTCTCTCCCTCTCCCTCCGCCCCTGCCCCCCACCCTAATCTCTCTCTAAAAATGGATGCATAAATCTTAAAAAAAAAAAAGGAAGACTTTCGGTTCGATGTAAGTAGAAGATGACCCTTAGGGTGAAAGAACAATTACTGCTTTTCTGGGGCAGCTGCAGAACGGCACGCCTGGCCCGGGAACTCACATTTCTTTTGGGGTCACGGCCATCCTGGCTCGGACCAGGTCCAGGGGGTAGGTCAGAGAAGCAGCGGTCGTTCCAGCCAGTGCGCCCGCAAGGAGGCGGGGCCCAGGCGGCAGGGCTCTGAAAGAGGGGGCGGAGAGAAAGTGAGACCCCCCTCAAGATTTGGGGTGCCCACAGGTCTCGGCCAGTGGGGAGAACCAAGGAATGGCCAGGGGCTGGCTTCCTCATGGCCAAGCGATGGGGTCTCTTGAGTGGATGTCATTTTGAGGTTCCCATGGCTGCCTTTCCTTCCCGTCGGCTTGTGTGGGTGAATGAATGAAGCGCTCCTTCCCTCAGACACTGGGGGGGCACGGCTGGGATCACGGGTCCCGCTGGGACTTAGGTTCTGAGGGAAGAGCAGGCAAAGGACAGGACTTCTGCCATGGTGAGCGTGCGGAAGACAGGAGGGCAGGTGATGGGGTAGAGCCGAGAGGGTTTTGGGGGGCGGCTGGGGGCGGGCACTCACTCTCCGCGGAAGCCGTAGTAGCGGCCTAGGATGCGCTTGTACTCCTCGTGGGCGCTGAACTGGATGGCGGCGTAGGGCACCACGCGCACCATGGTGGCCGAGTTCCCGCGCCACAGGCTGAAGAAGCCCTCGTTGAGGTAGGTGAAGTAGAGGAGCCTAAAGGCCTCCTGGGGGGGAGGGGCACGGTCAATGCCCTTGCCTGCACCTCTCCCTGCTCCGCGGTGAACTGTGACTGGGGCCCACATTATCGATCCCACCACACCTTGCCTCCCCCATATTCTCTGGGCCCCATGTGGGGACCCCTCTCTCCCTAGTCCCCTAACCTTATGAACAGTAAAGTGAGCCAGGGCAAACCAGGTTTGCAGGTGACAGCCCCACACAGAGGGTGTTTGATTGGTCTGTCTGGTAGTCTAGCTTCTAAAGATATTCTTTATCTTTTCCCAAGAAGGTAATGCCTGCTCTCTGTTTAAAAATGAATCAAATGTGGGACGTCTGGGTGGCTCAGTTGGTTTTAAGTGTCTGCCTTCGGCTCAGGTCATGATTCCAGGGTCCTGGGATCGAGCCCCGCATCGGGCTCCCTGCTCAGCGGGGAGCCTGCTTCTCCCTCCGTCCCTCCCCCTCCCCCTGCTCTTGCATTTGCACTTTCTCTCTCTCTAACAAATAAATAAAATCTTTAAAAGAAATGAATCAAATGTGAAATCATGGGTTTATACCTCAAAGTCCTCTCCCCACCCCAAGGATGAGGCCAGAGTGGACTACATCCAGGCAGAGCTTGGGGTGCCAAGGGGCCTGGTGGGGGAGGCCTCGGTCCCCTGGCAGCTCGGGGAACTGGCTTGTGGGGGAACCAGAGGGAAAAAACACGTTGAAAAGCCTCTCCCTCCACCCCTGGGCCGTGTGCCTCCACCACCTCCTGCCAGCCTAGCAGGGCACATGGTGATGGCCTCAGAGCCAGGAGTTGGTGACCTAGTGGCTTACCTTGGCAGAAAATCTTTTTGAAGACACTGCAAAAAAAAAAAACAAACACAACAGAGACCATTAGATGTGAAGGACGGGACCTGGGTCTATGGGACCCCTAATGCAGGGGTCGGGTCTGAGCACGGGGAGTGAGAACAGGCACTGTGGAGGCTCCCCCGACAGGGGCCGACGTGCGGGGCATTCCCGATCACGGTCGCCCTCCTCCAGGGAACCTCCTCACCTGCTACGCCCCGCACCCCGGGGCCCAGGGCCCCTGGTACGTCAACTTATCCCCAGGCAGGGGAGCTGAGCTGCCACCTCCCTCCTGGGAAAAGTGAGGGTCTCTGCAGAGGCCTGTGCCTCTTGGGGTTGACATTCAGCACCCCGCACCCGGCTGGACCCCAATTCAACCAAACCCCTTTGAGAAAGGCCTCCTAGCCACCAGCCGTGCAGAGGAACTGAAGGGCCTGGGCCTCTCAGAACAAGGCCCGGGCGTGTTCGCTGCCGAGAGCCCGCCCTTTCTTCCCACAGGTGTGGGTGTGGCGCCCCACCAGCCTCTCCCACCCTCGCTGGCGGCTACCTCGCTCCCCGATGCCACGAGCGCTCCGCTGGCAGCCCCCCAACCCCCTGAGCCGCTGCAGCCAGCAGGGATCGTGGTCTTGCAGCCTCCCTCTCCTCGCTCCCGCAGCGTTGCGGAGTGTCTGCTGAGCTCCCAAGACACCCTCGTACCCGCATCCGTGCGGACGTGTATACACACTGAGGCCACCAGAGCTAAGCCCAGCTCCCTGCAGGGCGCTACGCTTTGCATTCGCTCCAGGTGACAAGGCTGCCGACGCATGGGGAGGCGGGTGCCCAGCCGCATGCCCTTTCCCACACCGGCTCGCTCCTTATGGAGGTTGATATTAACGTCCTGTTTTGTGGATGGGGAAACGGAGGCATGGGGAGGCTAAGGGACCAGCTCATGCAAGGGGGACGGCCTGGCTTGAATCTGCAGTCCCTTCCTCCCAAACAGTGGAAGGGCAGGGGTCCCAGCTTGTGACTGCCCTCTTGTAGGCACTGGTCACTGTCTGTGGGACAGAAAGGCCTCATCTCAGGGGACCCTGTGGCTGCTCAACCCAAGGAGGGAGCGTGATGGTCCCCAAAGGATATGTCTGTGTCCTTGAGCCCAGTACAAGTAAAGGTGACTTTATTTGGAAACAGGTCTTTGCAGATGTAATTAAATTAAGATGAGGTCATACTGGAGTGCAGTGGGCCCTAAATCCAATGACAAGTGTCCTTCTAAGAGGAGAAGACACAGACACGGAGGGGAAAGCAGAGACTGGGGCGCTGTGACCATAAGCCAGAGATGCCTGGAGCCCGGGGCGCTGGAAGAGGCAAGGAGGGCTCCTCCCCTAGAGTCTGCAAAACGAACCGACCCAGCTGGCACCTCGATTTCAGACTTCTGGCCTCTAGAAAGTAAGCTGCTTGGTTTGTGGTACTTTGTGATGGCAGCCCTGGGATGCCAACAGAGTTTCTAAGTCGATTTTAAAGAGGCATTTTTAAAGCCAATTTGCAGTGCAGATCGGCGGCTGTGGAGGAGGGGGGACTGCCGGGAAGCACCTCCATCACACAGGACAGACGGACAGAGAGCATTTACCTTGGAAGATGATTTTGGTTCGGTCCAGGGGAGCTACCGCCGTCTTAGCAAGAGCACCGGCCAGGGCCCCAGACAGGAGGGAGCTGAGAACTTGCCTGTGATCACTCTGCAAGAAAACACAGAATACAGTCTGTCAGGAGAGAGACAGGGACAGGGGTCGGCTCTGCTGGCGACCGCCCCCAGGAGGAGCATCTTCCTTCTGTCCCCTCGAGGGCTGTAAAAGGCAAAACTGTGCAAGCATCACAGCCCTGCTGGGCCCGGGGCAGGCTGTCATGAGTCCACCAGCCACAGAACCTGGGTGGGACATAGTGAAAACCTTCCTGGGGGACAGGGACCATCCGCATGAGAGGTGACCCACTGGCGGGGCTGTCCCATGAGTTTCCAACTTCTCAGAGACAGCCTAGGGCAGGACTGACCCCAAACAGAAGGGTCACCCCCCCCCACCAAGTGCAGACTCTGGCTGTGCCCACTGCCTGTGTGCACTGGACAAGGGCCCCTGTGGTCTGGGGATCAGGCTGATGTCGAGCAAGCAGACCCTGACTGTGTCCGTGTGACCCCATTCCACAACTTTCCATCAGGCCTGCGGTGGCCCGCATCTGTGGTTCTTTATCCAACCAAGGTGAGGGTGGCAGTGATGGTGGCCGGCCTGCATCACGAGGCCAGCCTCGGAGCCAGCACTTTCCCGAGTCTTCTCGACGCGCCCCGTGAGGAGTCTCACAAGAAGTCACCTACTCATCAGGTTGGAGTCTCTGTTTCCCCAGCTGACTCAGCCACAGAACTCTCGCCAAGCAATCACAGGGAGCACTGGGGACGGGAGGGGCTCCCATCTTCCCTGGCTCCACAGTGAGGAAGGACGGTGAGGGGCAGGTCAGTGATCCCAGGAGTCCCTAGAGTCTGACAGGAACCAGGTGCCCTGAGGGGCCTTGGGACACAGTGTGTGTGGGTAGGGAAGTGGGTACAACACCTCCCTGCCCCTGGGGCTGCCAGTCCACAGGGAGAGCCAGACATGAACTAAAGCTTTAGACAAACATGTAGAGGCACCGGGGTGGCTCAGGCGGTTAAGTGTTGACCTTGATTTTGGCTCAGGTCATGATCTCAGGGTCCTGAGATCAAGCCCCACATTGGGCTCCACACTCAGTACAGAGTCTGCTTGTCCCTCTCCCTCTGATCTTCCTCCTGCTCAAGCTCTCGCTCTCAAATAAATAAATAAATAAAATTAAATTACATTAAAATGTGTCGAGTCACCAATCCAGGATGGCTGTAAGGAGGGGCCTTAGGGTCCTGGGAGAACATGGGGTCGGGGGTGAGGGGCTGAGGTTGAAAGATGAGGTGCAGCTAACTGGGATATGTGTGTGTGTGTGTGTGTGTGTGTGCGTGCGTGAGAGAGAGAGATCATACAAGAAGGGGAGGAATGGAAAACCCAGGGGCCCAGGTGAGAAAAAGCCGGGGGTCCTGGGGGACCACAAGAAAGGCAGGGTGGTTGACACAGCAAAAGGGAGGGGGCATAGGGAGGAGAGAGGAGATGAAAGGAGGGTGGGGGCTGGACTCCAAGGAACCTGGGGGCTCAGCAAGCAGGCTGGTGTTTACCCAAAGAGAAATGGAAACGCACAGAAAGTAGACAGGCCATTTTAACTGTAACCAGAGAGGAGGCAGTGCATGCAGAAGCTCAGGGTGGAGAGATGGGGGCTAGGACTAGGGGACGGATAAGGGGCATTTGGGGGGTACAACTAGCAGCCTGGGTCTGAGTGGGCATGATGGGGTCCAGGGCCACTCCCCAGGTTTGCTCAGCTCAGCGGGTGGATCAGGGGTGAAGGGCTGGGCTCCAAGCCTGTCTGCACACCTGGCCTGAATCTGGGCTCTGTCCCGATTGCTTGTAGTGACTGATGGCCTCTCTGATCCTCCTTTCCTCGCCTCTGACACACTGACGTGCTGTCTCCTGGCCGGGTCTGGGTGCTCCCCGGGGCCATGATGCCCTACAACCCGGCCCTGTCCCTGGGGGGCTTCAGCTCCTTTCCCTTAATGTCCCCAGGACTTCCTCCAGCAGCCGGGCCCTCCCCTCCCCAGAGAAGCGATTTCCCACGGCAGTGCTTTCCCTCCTAAGTTTCTGAAGTGGAGCTTCACCTCTGGATTCCAGCTTCTTCCTGCACGGAAGCCTGTCACTGGGGGACCCCTGCCTTTTCTGGATCGCACAGCAAGGTTCTGGAGGTCTGGCTCCACCCGCTTTGTGAAGTGTGGATGTCAGGCGCCAGAAGGTTCGGCGGTGTTCCCGGCACCAGCTCCGAGGCCCAAACGGGTCCCAACCTCCTCTGGGGGTCAGCGTGATGACGGTTCACCTCGTGCACCGCTGGGAGCTGAGGGCGCACCCTACGGACGGTCCCTGCTGCTCTAGAGGCGAAGCCGAGGCGCCCCTTCCACGGCCTTTACTAGGCAGCTTTCTGGGCAGCCTGCGGTGCTCGCGCTCACGGGCCGGGCACGCGTGTCCTTAAACCTCACTCGGGATGTGGCACTCCGGGGATGTGCCGCGAGCCCAACTCCTGTGCTCGCCAGACGAGGCGGCTGCCGCCTTTGGCCAACGCTCCCAGTGACTCTTAAGTGACCAGGGCCAGCTGATTCTTCGAAGAGCTCGACGCTGGCGTCACGGAACCGCCAGGTGCGCCATATGCGTCAGACGGAGAGCGCGCGCAAGCGCAGAACGAGCCAGATGGCCCAGTAGAGAGCGAGCGGGCGATCCACAGACAGGAGCCACGCGGACTGTGAACGCCACGAGAAGATGCTCAGCTCCTTCACCAAAGACATGGGACCGGACACAGTAGGCTCCCCCCATCAGGCTGGCTGAGCGAACCAAGACTGATGGCGGCCGCGCGCGCCAGTGTAGCGGAAAACCAGCACTGGCTGCGTCCCAGAGCACGACGGCCACCGGGTCCGTGGCTGGGCACGTCCGCTCGGTGGGATTCAGCCCGCCCGCCAGGGGCTGGGGTGTTCGCTACACCATGAGGGACAGATGTGCGCGCTCTGGGGTTTGGCCTTGCTCCCGCGCATCCACTCCCAGCATGGCGACGGTGGCCCCACACGCTGACCCTACAAACCAGTCCTCCTGCCCATCTGGTGCTTCCCAGGGTGCCCTAGAATTTGAGGAAAGCTGGGGAAGGCCGGAGGATGATGCCGCTTCGGCCTTTGACCCCGTGGACTTTGAGAATGGCCCGTGGGCCCAGGCGCGGGGTTTCTGCGTGGGGCTGGGTCAGTCTGTGCTCCAGGTTCAGCCAGAAGAGCTTCTACCGGCTTCTTCGGTGAACGAGGACAGGGCTGACCCCATTTCTTTCAAAGGGAATATACCTTTTCTCCGAGAGAAGGGTGGAATCAGAGATGAACCTGAGAGAGGAGACTGGGAGCTGAGAGCACACCCTGCATGCGAGCGCCCGCCCGTGACTAACTCTCTCGTGCTCACAAATCCCAGCGAGAAAAGGAGTTCAAGGACACCTTTTGACTTCCTAGCCAAATTTGGGCGAGGTTCTGGCTTCTTACCAAGTGGCTGGGCAGACTGGATCCACATCACAAACGGGACTTTAAATGGAACAGAAGGAGGCCAACCTCCTGCACCCCCCTCTGCCAACGGCCTCCCGCCAACACAGCTCCACCCAGAGTGTTTGTTGGGGGGGGGCAATTTGCCATGGGGTGCAGGAACACAGAAGAGGGACCTCAGGAAAACGCCCATCGGGGAGGCAGGGTACTTGCCTTGGAATTGACGGGTGAGGGCAGGATGGCCTCGGCATCCTCACGCACACGCGCCGTACTCTCCTTCACACCATTACCCATTCCAGGCCAGCTCTGGGCGGCAGGAGACTCGGTCCTGGGAGAGAGGGGGTACGGTGAGACCTGGCGAGAGGAGGGCCAACCCGACCCGCCTCAGGCCTGTGACTCATCCCTGAGTCACCCGAAGCCAGAACTGCCCTAGCAGGGTGCTCTTCCCAGCCTGGCTTGTTTCCCTGCAGGGGAAGGACGCGGGCACCTGCATCCGAATGGCAGTCCCCAGCGCAGATCGCTTAATCACTGCCAAAAACCCTTCTCATCGGCTCTCTGACTTGATCATTACAAACAGGTCTCCGAGTTGTCTGTTGTTTTTTTTTTTTAACCCAGTACCACCTGGCAGATGGGCTCAGAGAGGTGAAGCCACCTCTGAAGGTCACACAGCAGGAGGCAGAGGTGGCCCCACCTGCCTGGACCCAAGCACCCACTGGGCTTTTGTCAGCTTGGACCTGAGTATCTATCCAAAGAAACACTTAGAAAATTACTCTCTTTCCTACTGCAAGTTTGCCCAATCTTTCTGGCCAGGCTTACAGTAAAGAGTCCTAATATTTGAGGATTCCTCCCCGGAAACCTCCATTTAACCTCTAGGTGGAAGTACCCACAAAGCTCAGGAAAGCTCAGCAAACCACAGTGAGGAGAATAGACAGAAAAAAGGATGAAGGACGAGTGTCACCAAGATGCCAACTGTGCACTGGGGTTCCTGGGGGTCTCGGTTCCCGTGCTTTAAGATTATCCTATAAATCGATGCACTTTCTTGTAAAATGATGCAAATGATGCAGACATCCCCTGAGCGGTCTGTGAAGGCCCCTCCTGCCCTCCAGGTCCTCCTGGGGACCCCACGTCAATGCCGGGGCAGAAGGCCCTAGAAAGCACAAACAGGATTCCCCTCCACTTGTCCTCTGCTGCTGTTTCCCATCTCAACTGGGCCCTGGCTCCAGGAGGAATGGCTGCTTCTAAGACAGGGAGGAATGAGCCCAGAGCACCCTGAGGTGCCAGGGAGGAACCAAACCAATGCGGGTGTGACAATGGGAGGGAAGAGAATCACAGAGCTGCCAGTGGCCAAAGCCGGAACGCTCTGAGCAACAAGCACTGGATTATAGCCCAAGGTATAAAATAAATATCCACAAGTCCACAGTTAGAAATAAATGATTAGGGGAGCCTGGCTGGCTCAGTCAGTGGAGCATGTGACTCTTGAGCTCAGGGTTGTGAGTTTGAGCCACACGTTGGGTGTGGAGATTACTTAAAATCTGGGGCACCTGGGTGGCTCAGTTGTTAGGTGTCTGCCTTCGGCTCAGGTCATGATCCCAGGGTCCTGGGATGGAGCCCCGAATCGGGCTCCCTGCTCCGCGGGAAGCCTGCTTCTCCCTCTCCCGCTCCCCCTGCTTGTGTTCCCTCTCTCACTGTGTCTCTCTCTATCAAGTAAATAAAAAATAAATCTTAAAAAAAAAAATAAAATCTTAAAAAAAAAAAAAGACATGATTGAATTCATAAATAAATGGGAAGAGGCAATCTCCCAGGCAGAAGAATCCCAAATAATTTGTGTAGCTGCTTTGCTCTGGAATAGGGGGAGTTCTCAAAACTGTCAAGGTCATCGAAAACAAGAAAGTCCGAGAAACAGTCTCAGCCCAGAAGAGCCTAAGGAGACGTGACGACTAGATGTCAGGTGGGATTTGGCGACGAGAAAAGGATATTAGGGAAAACTGAGGAAATCTGAATAAACTATGGCCTTTAATTAGTCATCTATCAGTATTTGCTCATTAGTTGTGACGAACGTACCAAAGTGAAGTGTTATTAGCAGGGGAAATTAGGTGTGTGGGGTGTAGGGGAACTGTTACCTTTGCCAATTTTTATATAAATGCCAAACTGTTCACAAACCCACAATGAGAAACTAGGCCCTAGGGAACTTTCCGAGCCAGCTGCTGGGGTATCAGCTTGTGGGGGGCACGGAGACTGTTTCACTCCCACCCGCAGCGTGGACAGCTGTGACTCAGCACCATCCCCAATGCTTTGGACCCCAGGGGACGGTCCCCACATCCAGGCATGCAGACGGATGGTGCAGCCTTCCTTAGGGCTGTGTTGGGGGCGTGGGCACGTTGAATGTGGACACATTCTGTGAAAAGTGCCTTCCTGAGAAAGCATCCAACCCTTTGGTCCCAGCCTCACGCAGCTCTGCTCTGTGGCCTCACCCTCCCTCCAACTCCTGCTCCGAGCTCCCCAAGAGACAAGAGCCGGTTCGAGACCGGCGGGCGGTGCTCTGCGTTGGGCAGACTGTGCAGGTTCAGAGGGGGCTGCCTGTCCAGCCTGGTGGACCTTTCTTCCCTCAGCTGTTTGGCTCCGGGACCTGCTGCGGGAACTCAATGCAGACCATTCACGAGGGGGCTTCAGCGTGGTGGATGCGGACAGAAATGACGTCGCCACACAGAGCCGTCACACCTACGACACCGTGTCACTGCAGGAGACAAAGTGCCCGAAGCAAGTCATGGGAGCCCCCCAGAGACGTCTCCACCCGCAACTTATGATTGGATTCCAGTGCGACTGCAAAAGGGTCTTTGCAGATGTAATTAAGGAAGGGATCGCGACATGACAATCCTGGATCATCCCGCCATCCAACTCGATCTGATCAGACAGAAGAGGAGACAGACAGGAAGGCCATGTGACCGGAGGCAGAGACTGGGGTGATGTGGCCACAAGCCGGGGATCCCCGGGAGTCAGTAGCTGGTACAGACAGGAGCCTGCCCTGGAGCCTTCAGAGACTGCATGGCCACACACACCTCAGTTTTGACCTTTTAACCTCCAGAATTCAGAGACTAAAATTGTGTTGCCTCAGGCCTCTGGTCTGTGGGGACTTGTCAAGGCAGCCACGGGACACTAAGGCTAAGGGCCCTTTTTAGGGAAGGGGGCGCCTAGGGCCCCCCAGCGCCGGAGAGTGGGCAGTCTCAGGCTGCCAGCCACTCACCTGGGTCCAGTGCCTCCTGGCAGCGCTCCAAGGCTCACAGGGTGGAGAGGAGATCCTGGCCCTGGGGGAGCTGGGGGGGGGGGTGGCCGGGGAGGACCTGGTGTTTGTCCCTCAGGCCAAATGCTAAGTTCTCTAAGTAACAAAGAGCTCTTCACTCTTTCAAATCAGTAACAAAACAAAACCAACTCAAGACAAAAAAAAGGGCAAAGAAGCAGCCAGGTCACCAGGAGACTTCTTTAAAATATGACAAAAAAAAAAAGAAGACAGATGCCCGACTGTGCTCGTAACGGAGAAAGGCAGGTGGAACCCTGAGTGAAGGGCTGTTTGCAAGTACGGAGGCAGTAATGAAGTGTGCATGAGGTGGGGGGGGCAAGGAGGGAGGCTGGGGGTGGCACCTCTTGGGGGGGGTCTGGCAAATGCCCTGGAACGTGTGCTCCCCAATACATGAACATGAGGACTCGGGGGCCGCTGAGGCTCCCAGCGAAGGGACAGAGGGAGCACGTGACTCACATCCCCACGGGGGAAGGCCACTCACCCTGTCACTAATGAGCAGACCCCATCTTGACGAAGTGATTAAGGTCAACACCACCGGGGAAAGGGCCCACCGGCAGCTCGCCTCCCCCACATGGTGCCCCAGGACGGACACGTGCCTTCAGCGGGATTCCTCCCAAAGGCGCAGGCTTCAGGCTAATGAGGAAGCAGCGGACAGACCACCCGGAGGGACGCTCCACAACGCCAGACCCACAGTTCTCAGCACAAGTCCAAAGGCTGTGGACGATGATGGAAAGGCCGAGGAGCCATCATGGGTCAGGGGACACGAGGCACATAGGATGACGAGTGCAACGTGGGGGCTTGGACCAGAAGGAGCACGTTAGGGGAAGCTCTGGGGGGGCCACAGTCCAGGCTGGAGGGGAGCCGCCCCATGGCGTCTGCCTATTTTCTAGGCCACATGACTGTATCCTGAATGATGCTAACATGGGGGGCAGCTGGACGAAGTGTCTACTGGAACTCTTAGGATTTCTACCACTGTTCTGTAAGCCTAAAATTATTTCAAAATAAAAAGCTAAAGAAAGGGGCGCCTGGGTGGCTCAGTCGTTAAGCGTCTACCTTCAGCTCAGGTCATGGTCCCAGGGTCCTGGGATCGAGCCCCGCATCGGGCTCCTTCCTCGGGGGGGGGGGGGTGGGGGGGAGCCTGCTTCTCCCTCTTCCACTCCCCCTGCTTGTGTTCCCTCTCTCGCTGTGTCTCTCTCCGTCAAATAAATACATGAAAAATCTTTACAAAAAAAAAAAAGGCTAAAGAAAAAAAATGCCTTATGAAAACCATGAGCTTCTGGATGTGCCAGAGGTTTCGGAGAAACACATTTGTCTGTGGCTGTTGAGGGGCGGGCTGGTGGGCTGATCTGGCTCCTCCTTGTCCACTTGGGGCCTCCAAGCCAGGGGCATAGTGTCTTGGGCTGGGGAAGGGTGCTGGCAGCCATGGGAGCCCTGTGCAAGGGAGTGGGGCTTCTGGTTTGTGGGGAGACCAGTGCCCTTCTTGGCAGGGAGAGGGGCGTCAGGCTGAGGCCTTCACCAAGGGCCCATCTGTGGCTCTGCACACGGGCTGAGAACAGGGTGAAGGCAGACGCTACACACAATGACACCATGGCGGTTTTATTAAATCCCTCTGCCACCGTGCTCGCTAATCCAGCCAGCCTTCACCACTGATATGGGTGCTGCTTTACCGATGGGGAAGTTACGGTAGCACGAGTCCTCTGCTGGAGACCACTATGGTGATAATCGCTGCCACTACCCATTAGGGGTGTCATGGTCACTGGTTTATCTCTTCACTTTGCTGATGCAACACGGAAAAACTTGGGTCAGACCAAGGGCAGAGGGAACTCCAGCCTTGACGCAGGACTCCAAAGTCATGGCCATATCCTTCTCCATGGAGCCCTGGCCCCCTTTCATCCTGAACGGTTCTCCTAGAGAACCACATGCCCCTTAAGACTTTGCTTAACCTGAAGGAACAGCAGGGTAGGGAAAGCAGGGTGGAAGGTCTGGCTGCCCCAATCGTCCCCCGAGGGCAACTTTTAACACAGAACATGGACAACCTGTTCAGAGAAGCGACCCAGACCTAAAGGGACAGCATGGGTTCCTGGGCTGCAATCCAAGGGGCCCAAGGCTCTGACCATGGGACGTGAGCCTGGAAGAGGCAGCCAAGGGCCGGCGGGGCATTCTGCAGGGACAGAAGTCAGAGTCCGCATCACCAAGGTGGGGCCCTGGGTAAGCAGTCCCTGCTGTGGGCTGGCACCTGGCAGAAGGAAGGTATGGGAAGAGGTCCCTGAGGGACCAAGGCCTGATGTCTGGAGGCCCGAGAACTTCCAGTCTTGAACTTGGAAGACAGCCCTGGTCTGCTGGTTCCCACAAGCCTGGAAGAAGCCAGCATAAATCATGTCTGGGAGTTGATACCCTGGGCCTTGCATGATTTGAAAAATCTAATATCCTGGGCACAACCTAAGATAATGAGGCACACGAGCAGGCTGGGCATTTGAAACGCATTTTGAAACACAGACATCTGAAAACACAGACAGAAGGTCTGACTGGGACGAACCCCGGCTGCCCTACCTTCTGCACGTGGGGACTCACATGAAACGTTGCTCAGGGCCTCCGAGGCTCTGGTTCCCTGGCAGTGGAGGTGAATTAGGGGCGGAGAATAGTGACACGTGGTGGTATCTGATAAAACAGAAAAATAAGAAGCAAGGGCCTCTTGAGACCCTCCAGTGCCACGGCCTGAAGAGTCAAGAAGGGCGACCACGAAAAGGGAGCCTGGCCTGAGGTGTTGGCCGTGAAGGGCCTGGGCTGGCCTGGTCAGTGACTGTTATTACGCCTGTTCCAACACGACTGTCCACAGAACTCCAGGCTTCTTTCGGTTTGGCCAGTTATTCCCCCAGTCACCCTTTTCTGCCCCAGAATCCCACCCCCTCGTGCCCTGAGCGCATCTGTCTGAGGTGTTTTCTCACCACGAGCTTGGGGTTGTGTGGTCTCGGGAAGACGTCGGAGGTGAGGAGAGGTGAGCCCTCCTCATGACATTATACCTGGGAGCACAGACTTAATCCAGGTGAGACTGACGTGGACCTCTGGGTTAAGGTGGGGTCGGCCAGCTGTCGGTCCCCCTGCTGAGCGACCCTGTTCCAGACTCTTCTCTTGGAACCAGTGCCCCCTGGGATGGGGGTGCGTGTGTGTGTGACAGGAGTTAAGCTCCCCTCCCAGAGCGGGAGAATTGACATACATGACTAGGAATTCTTACACAAGAACTGTGGTCTCTTCTCCCCAACTGATTTACTTCTTCAGCCATTTATTCAGATCAGTAATGACCTTGTGGATGACCACTTTATGCTCTGGGTTAAAACAAGATGCTCTGTTACTTCCTTGCTGCTCCAATCTTCCAACGCGGGCCACAGGCTGAGATGTCCTCTGCCTACCGCAGGTGGGGGGGCAGGTTTGGTAGGGCAGTGGGGGGGGACGAGGGCAATGGGGGGACTGACCCCACGCAGATGACAAGGGGTAGTCCAAAGGATCCCAGCAGCTGCAGGAGCTGGACCAGGTGTGCTAAAGGACAGGTGTTAATGTGTGCCTGAGGGCCCCAAGACCGATGCAGCAGACGCAAAAGTGAAGCAGGGTGATACACGGCCAGGTGGTGCAGGGCCAGGTGCAAGCTCCTGTCTGAGGCCCAGCTCTGCTGCTCATCATCCTGGCCCTTGTTGCTCCCATGTCTTCTCTCCACTCCACTTGCTCACCGTGTTGCTCTGGCTTGTGGGACCCACCCCCGGCCCTAGTTTCCCCCAGGGCACCCTGGGTTACCCAGTGACTGGGCAGAGGGCACCGAAGGGAATTCACTCCTTTGCTCCCAGTAAGAGGAGCCCACACAAGTTGGAATGGTGCTGCTGGGCAGGGCCAGGGCTTGGCCAGACTGGGAGCCTGTGAGTGGGGGCTAAAGGTTCTAGAATCCTCTTGTTCTGACACTTGGAGGGATGGTTCTAGAAAGGGGAGCCTTAAGGACCGGCCTGCTCTGGTCCAGTATTTACACCCCTCTGGGGTTGAGTCTGATGAACTGTGTGCCTGCTGAGTACACACTCTGGGGAGGTGGCACCGCGGTGGGTGGGGGAGATGGCCTGGGGAGTGTGGGCAAATGGCCCACAGGGATGCTGCTGAGTGGGGCTCTGTGGTGGAGAGATGCAGGGCAGGGTCTGTCCTGGGGTCTGGAAAGGCTTCCTGAGGAATGCACAGGGTGGGAGTGGTGGGAAGGAGCACCCCGGGTGGCCAGAGCAGTGAGAAAGGGGACCCCCAAGGCTGGAGCCAGCTCAGGCTGAGTGCACGGCAGGCCATCTAAGGCTCTGCTCATGGGAGAGCACAAAACACCCCCACCCCACAACACCCCTGCTGGTGCTTCCACCTCTGGACCCCAGCCAGGATGATCCCCCCACGTCTCCCCTAGTGCCTCTCTCAGTGTTGGAGACCCTGAGACCTCATCTGGGAACTCTGAACGTCCTATCTCACAGTGATGTCGAGCACCTTCTGTGAACACCACCCAGACGGCCACCCACAGAATGAGTTCTCGCACGTGGTACAGTCACACGACCGGGTGCCACACAATAACAGAAAAGGACAAGCTGCTGCCACATGCAACGACAGGGACAAGCATCGGACATAATAGTGGAGAACGAGAAGCCAACACGAAAGACTGTGTACCGAATGAGTCTAATCCAAGCACAGTAACAACCTGGTCTGTCCCTACAGTGGCATGTCACTGAGCTTTAAAGAGGAAGGACATTCTGACACATGCTACACCGTGGATGAACCTTGAGGACATCATGCTAAGTGAAATGAACGAGTCACAAAAAGACGGATATTTAATTCCGCTTATATGAGGTCTCTAGAGTCCTCATATTCATAGAGACAGAAACCAGAACAGTGGGTGCCAGGGACTGAGGGAGGGGAGTGGGGAGTTAGGGTTTAATGGGGACCGAGTTTCAGTTTGGGAAGATGGAAAAGTTCTGGAGAGGGATGGTGGTGATGGTTGCACACCAATGTGAATGCACTTAACGTCAATGAACTACACACAAAGCAAAGTTGAAGACAGTACCTTTTACATTATATATATTTTATCACAATTAAAAAAAAATCCAGGGACGTCTGGGTGGCTCAGTCAGTTAAGCATCTGCCTTCGGCTCAGGTCATGATCCCAGGGTCCTGGGATCGAGTCCCGCATCGGGCTCCCTGCTCCGCGGGGAGCCTGCTTCTCGCTCTGCCTCTGTCTCTCTCTCTGTCTCTCATGAATAAATAAATAAAATCTTAAAAAAAAAAAAAAAATCCAGCACAGGGCGCCTGGGTGGCTCAGTCGTTAAGCGTCTGCCTTCGGCTCAGGTCATGATCCCAGGGTCCTGGGACTGAGCCCCACATCGGGCTCCCTGCTCTGCGGGAAGCCTGCTTCTCCCTCTCCCACTCCCCCGGCTTGTGTTCCTGCTCTCGCTATGTCTCTCTCTGTCAAATAAATAAATAAAATCTTAAAAAAAAAAAAAAATCCAGCACATACAATAAAGCATCAGCAGTGATAAAGACCAGACCAGGGTTAGCTTTGGGAGGTAGGAGAGGGAAGGGTCGCGGAGGAGCCAGCTGGGGGCTTGAAACGCTCTGTATCTTGATCTGGTCTCACATGTGAACACACGTGGAAAAGTTCCTTGAGCTGTACAGGAGTCACTCACTTTACTGTACGAAACTTATACCGCAACAAAACAAGTTTAAACATTAAAAAAGAAAAACCCTTGGGACGCCTGGGTGGCTCAGTCGGTTAAGCGTCTGCCTTCAGCTCAGGTCATGATCCCAGGGTCCTGGGATCGAGTCCTGCATCGGGCTCCCTGCTCCGCAGGGAGCCTGCTTCTCCCTCTGCCTCTGCCTCTCTCTCTCTCATGAATAAATAAATAAAATCTTTAAAAAAAAAAAAAAAGAAAAACCCCAAAGCTGCCAGCCTCTCCCAGGCCAACTGACCGTGAGCCTGAGCACTGTGTTCTTAACTCCCAGGGGACCCTACTGACACCAGAGGGACAAGACACACTGCTCACTATTGCTCACCTTCCTCCTCACCTGTGAAGAACACCTGCTGATTATTTTGGCAATGACCAAAAGCCCAGAGGAGATGTCTAAGCTCCTAGAAGGCAGGCCACACGTGCAGTGGACATCTGGCCCCTTCTGGAGATAGCACACAGGGCAGCCACACACTCTGCCTCTGCCACCTTGGAGAAGGGGGAGCTGACCCTTCCCTTGACTCCAGGGTGACCCAGGTGGCCCTCAGTTTGGAGCACCAGACCCAAAGACTGGGAGTTTTGAAGGAGCCACTGGGCCAGAGAAGTCCTCTTTCTCTCAGGAGGGAAAGCAGGTAGGCCCTGAGGGTAGTGACACAGAGCCAAGACCAGGGGGAGGGGGGATGGATGTCTGCTGAGCTGGGGTGTCCTGGGGCCCAGTGGTGCTAGAAGAACCTGGGAGCTACCAAAGAACAAGGAAGGTGCCAGAAGCACTTAGACTTTTCCCACCCCGGAGACCACAAAGTTCCCATTCCAGTTCAGCCAGTTTGAGATGGGTTTCTGTCCCCTGCACCTCCCCCAGAGCCCTGACCCATGTGTTTCCCGAACATTCTTCCAGCCCTGGGCTGCATTTCCAACCATGGACAATGGCCGCAGTGGGCCCAGCCCCAGTATGTTCTCTGGAGGTACCTTTAACAGGTACCCATGAACTGGGATTCAGGCGCCAGAGTCTTCCCCAGCGGCAGGGTTAAGAATGAGGGGTCAAGTGCAGTGGGCTACCTCTGCCCCACATACCACCAGCAGGCAGCAGTCACAGACCAGCCCTAATGAACAAAAATTCATTTTTTCATATCATATTTCTGTTCAAGCAATCTTTCCACTCATCAAAAAGCGAAGCAAAGCAAAGCAAAGCAGGATGGAGGGCAATTCCGCAACCTAACATACTGAACAGCATTGTCTAGGAAACGGGCACCTGCGGTTCTGGGATCTTAAGTAGCCCAGTCTGTGAGCACCCCCGCTGCAGCAGCTCCCCGTGTGCATCCATCCTGATACACACACACACACACACACACACACACGTGCCTGACTCCCTCAGAAGCTCCCTGGCCGGGGCCACCATTCCTGCTGGTGAGTGCTGCATGCGCCAGCCCGCGGGACGGAGGAAATGTTTGCACAAACGGGGGCGTTTCTCAGTTGATGGAGTTTACAAGCAGTCCCAGAACAGATCCTGTAATCTCTCAGTAAACGGAAGCCAATTAACATCCTATCTGCCTGCTGATAAAGGCTGTTTTCTTTTCCAGTTAATGGGCATTAACTTCTGCTATTAAGAGAGCGGTAGCATCTTACATAATGGCTGTGCCGGTTAACCCAGACCCGACCAGCTGTCTCTCCCTGCTGCACTCCCTTCTACTTGGGCCTTTCAGACCAACTGGCCTCTGCAACCTTGTGCTGCCGTCTCTACGGGTCAGACACTCAGGCATTCGCGTCCTGCAAGATGCAGAACATCCTACTGTCAATCACTGTCCCGGGTCCTTGCAACACAGGGCTGCTGACACCTGTTACCAACTGCACTTGGGTGACCTACAACAAACCAAGGCCCTCAACACTACTCACAGCCCTCTGATAAGAGGGTGCACTTGTGTAAAGCCCTCACCCCAAAAGTCTTGTGTTTTCGCCACGGGGAGCCTAGCACAGTGCTTGCATCTACTCAGTTATTTGCTGGATGAGGTAATTAATTTTTTGGACATACCAAGTTTTGCTTTGGCTGTAGTCTGTCCACCCTGTGCCTGGCAAACTCCTCCGCATTCTTCAAAGCCCTTCCTAAATGTCCTGGCCTCCCCTCCCAAAACTTAGTTGCTCTGCCCTATATTGAGCACTCTATGGTTCCCTGCTGCACGAGACGGGGCCACTTTCCACTGGCTTCCCCTGCTGGGCTGGGGGGCGCGGGTGTCCGTGGAGGGCAATGGCCTGGGCTATGCTCAGGGTCCTTGCTTAGCAAGCAGTCAGAGACATATAACTGCCAACAGGGGCTTTTGCCATCTGTCTTTGGCCCTTCAAGCACCCTTCCCACGGCAGCAGAAACGTACTTCTAGCCTGTCTGCCTAATTCCCCAAGTAGGAGCATGTACAGGCTCCCAGCCACACCATGCTGGTGTTATGGGAAGATGGGGTCCAGCTTGTGACCTTGGCCATGTTACTAAACCTCCCCAGGCCTCCGTTTCCATCCGTTACTATATTCCCGGGGTGGCAATGCTCAAGTGGGTCATGGGTGTGGGTAAGTATCATTCTGCCTTATAAGGAGTCAGACGGAGCTGGGATGGAGCCCATCTCACACCACCCGGCCCTATTGAGCAGGCCTCACCAGTTCCTAGATCTCACCGTTCAGCCTGCATCCCCCACGCCAGGGCCTCTGAAAGAGCTAAGCATTGGTCTTGGGTGTCTAGCATCCCTCCACCCGCTTTCTCCAGGTTCATCTCCCCAGAGTGTTAAACAGAAGCCGGCTGGCGGCGCCCTGCTGCCCCCACCTGACAACGGGGCCAAGCGCCTGCCGATGCGAGCGCCCCTGTCTGGGACAGCGGGCGGCGATGTCTCCCACTCTGACATTCAGGCTAACCGACGCCTGGCTTTGACCCGTGTGCTCCAGGCCAAAGGGGCTGCTCACAGCCCCCAAACCTATCCCTTCTTCAAGGCCTGGCTCCTACATGCCCCCTTGCCAGCCCAAGGCTAGACCAGCCACTGGCTAAGGCCTGACCAGTAATGGGTCCTGTCTGCCCGTGGCGCCGGAAGCCAGGCCCGCCAGCCCTGCTCCCTGCTCAGTGGGGAGTCTGCTTCTCCCTCTGCCTGCCGCTCCCCCTGCCTGTGCTCTCTCTCTCTGACAAATAAATAAAATCTTTTAAAAAAAAAAGAAACATATATATTGTCTTTTTCCACTCATCCCATGGCAAAGGCACGTGACCTAGAGATGGAATAACAGTGATGACTGTTATCTGTCAGGAGCGCTCCAGGGGCACATTTCATCAGGGAAGGCTTGCAACTGGTCACAAGGTGTCTCCTGTCCTGGTCCTGGTCCCCTGTGCTGGGGAAGCAAGCACAGGCTGCTATGGGCTCTAAGCTCAGGCATGGTGACCATGCCTTGCTGGCAGCAGCCTTGAGGTGAGTCCCCTCCTGTGCCTGTCATGGGCTCCATGGACCAGGTCCCTCAATCTCCTCTCAAGCTCAGTGCCTTGGGCCTAAAAATACCCAGGCTCTCTTGTTCCCTTTGCTTATAATTCTTTGCCATCTAGCTAACTCCTTGCTGGCTTCAGATCTCTAAGAACATTCCCCTCCCTGAGTTAGCATCCCAATCCTCTGCTAGAACTCATCAATTACAGAGCCCCAATCACTTGGTGAGATCTGCGTCCCCTACCCTTCTGAGCCCCAGTGTTTCTGCCTCCTCTGCACCTGTCCCTGTCCCACAGGTGTTTACAGACTGTAGAAGAACGGTATGGTCACCCAGGCTCCAGGCACCGTGGTGGTGTTTCGCTGTGGCTTACAGAAGCCCACGTCTAGCAGTGGCAGAAAGCATGAGTGCCACCGGTGACTTGCTTAAGGGACAGGGGTCTGGATTCTGGCTGACCTACATCCATCTTGGCTCCCCTTATGTTCTCCCCTTGGTGACCCTCTATAAACTGGGATGATCTAGGACCAAGCTCACAGTTTGGTAAGCACATGCCAAGGGAGGGCAAAGAGCAAAACATACATATACATTCACTTGCCTGGGTCCTTGCTAGCTCTGGGTAGATGCCTCCACCTTCCAGTAGGACGGCAGGTGAATGAGGGGCTGCACTCTCCAACGCTACCAGCCCTGTTTTGCCTGAAACAGCAGAGGTGGCTAGACAAGCACTTCTTTGAATAACATCCTGGCAGAATTTCTGGCTTCACAGCTGGAGGGGTTAAATGGTGTCCCCCACCAAAGTTCATGGCCATCCAGAACCTCAGAAGGTCACCATATTTGGAAATAGGGTCTCTGCAGGTGAAATGAGTTAAGGATATTGAGATGAGATCATACTGAATTTATGGTGGGCCCTAAATCCCATGATGGGTGTCCTTGTAAGAAGAAAAACACACAGGAAAGAACGTGGGTGTGAAGATGGAGGCAGAGAATGGGATGATGTGGCTGCAAGCCAAAACCCCAAGGACTGCCAACAGCTACCAAACCAGGAGAGGGGCCCAGTAAGATTCTCCCTCAGACCCCCAGTAGGAAATGACCCTGCAGTCTTAGACTGTTTTGGCCAGTGACAGAAGACTGTAGACTGGGTGGCGTCTAGACAACAGAAACCTATGTCTCACAGTTCTGGAGGCTGGGAAGTCCATGATCAAGGCGCCAGCAGACTGGGTGTCTGGTGAGAGCCCTCTCCCTGGTCCACAGATGCCTTCTTGCTGTGGCTCACAAAGCAGAAGGGGTGAGGGCCTTTTTTATACGGGCATTAATCCCATTCAGGAGGGCTCCACCTTCATGACCTAATCACCTCCTCAAGGCTCCACCTCCTAATGCCATCACGTTGGGGATTAGCTTTCAACATACGAATTTTAAGGAGATAGAAACATTCCATCTCTAGCACCTGCTAACGCCTTGATTGTTACAGCAGCCCCAGGACACTAACATGACTTGGAGTCTAAGACAACGCTCCTGGTACTGGCTGGTGACCTGCCCATGGCCCTGAGGTCACTCCCCCCACTCCCCCCCGCCCCCCGCCGGACCTCTCAGGCCGCCCTCCTGACACAGCTCCGACAGAAAACCGGGCTTCTGCTGATCTTTGCTGAGACCCTGGAATCCAAGCACTCAGCTGCAGCAAAAGGTACTCAGGGAAGAAAACAAACGTTGACAAGCATATTTTAAAAATAGCGCAGTGACCAGGGAGGGGCTGCTGGGGGCCATGTTCTACTTCTTCAGCTAAGTGTTAGCTTTGTTATCCTTTACACTCTCTTCTCATGTGCACATTATAAACTTTTTATTAACAAGTATCTCGCACTTCAAATAAAGAATATAATGCATTTTTAAAAGAGCTGGTTTGCAAAACCCAATCAAGCTAATAGTTCCGATCATCTCAGTATTCCTCTAGTGTCTAACCAAGTGCCAAAACAGAAGAACAAAAACAGGATGACAGGTAGGAAAAGGCCTGACCTCAGTCTGATGATGCCCTCCACCTGGCACCAATAGTGGGAAATAGCGGACAACTTCCCCAAAAGATTTAACATCTGATTTATCACAATCTCAACTGACAGTCAAATTCTTTTGCCGGATCCAAGTGGAAAAACAACAACTTAGTAACAGCCAACTTTTTAAACCTCCCCTGCCAGGACTATGGCCAATGCCCATGTCTCTCTCTTGCAAGGAACGCCCCCGCCCCCCAAACCCAAGGTTTCCTCCAGAGCTCCACAGAGGAGGGACTCAAATATTCCTTGGACTGAACTTTAGTCCAGCTGGGGAAGAGAAACAGAGATACAATGTTTAATCACCACTGCACAGGCCAGAACACAAGAGTTGAACAGAAAGCCCAGAAGTGGTGTTCAAAAGATCTCTCGGGCTGCGCTTTACCTATCAGATTGGAGAAACCAGGACACTTGATAGTAACTGTTCTGGCCGCTGGGAGAGGAAATAAGCAATCCAGTTTCACAGCTGAGAGAAAACTGATGGCAGCACAAACTCTCTGGAGGAACATTAACCATTTCAATGGACATACCCTTTGGCCTGGCCACTCCTAGGAAACTCCCCGAAGACCAGGTTTCGTAAGTATCTGGGCTCGAGCCCCACACACGTTCATTGCATATTTGCTCATGCATGCGTCCATCTATTCATTTCACCTCAGTTTGTAGGAGAAAATATGAGTGACAACTTCAGCAGTCGTCAGTAAGGGACTGGCTGTAACTCTGGCACACCCATTTGATAAAAATCTCATGTAAATTTAACAGGGGCTTAAAAGAGGTGGGGGATATACATCCCCTCCCCTCAAGCCATAGACTATCTCTGGAAGGAAATGGGGCAAGTTAACAATGGATGCTTCCGGAAGGGTACTAGGTGCAGACAAACCTGCTTGGTTTTCACTGTATGTCCTTTTGTACTTTTTTTTTTTACCATGTACATCAATTACCTTATCAAAGTTTACATATTTGCATATGTATATATATGTAACGTGTATACATTTGTAGTATATAAAACGTGAGTACGTGTACAGATGAACGTGTACATGTATACACCTACATCTACATACACATGCACATACATAAACACACACATTTTAAATGACTCCTTTTGAATGTGGGCAGAAAACCCCATTGGCTTTAGTTTCTTTTTTTTTTTTTTAAAGATTTTATTTATTTGAGAGAGAATGAGAGAGAGCACATGAGAGGGGGGAGGGTCAGAGGGAGAAGCAGACTCCCTGCCGAGCAGGGAGCCCGATGCGGGACTCGATCCCGGGACTCCAGGATCACGACCCGAGCCGAAGGCAGTCGCTTAACCGACTGAGCCACCCAGGCGCCCCTGGCTTTAGTTTCTACAGGAGAAGGTGACGGTGACATGACCCTTTGGCTCATTCTGGTGGGAGAGACAGAGGGGGGTAAGAGGTGCTATGCAAACCTTACAGGAAACCGCACCATGTTATTACTTTTCCACAACAAAGCTACCGTCTTCTTCTATGCTGCACACTTGCAAATCATACTCCAGGGAACTTCTAAAGTTCCAGAAAAATTATTATTCCCAGCACCTCACCAGGCTCCAGTTTTACAGTTTGGCTCTAGGTGGCTGTTAACATTAGCTCTCCTCACTCTGAAGAGTGTTTCCTTACTCTCTAGGTTTATCGGCTTTAAGGGCCCCAGGAGTTCTTGAGGGTCAGCAAGGGGCTTCGGTCTGCAAGAGCTGGGGCCAGAGCCTGGAAGCTGGCACCTCCCTTGGGTGCCACTGGAGGCACCCAAGGTGTTGAAGTCCCGCTCCTGCAGTGTCCCCGCCCCCACCCAGCCCCAGGACACAGAGACACGTGCTACAGCAACGTTCAGGGGCCCCCCCTTCCAGCTCAGTCTTTCCGGACTCAAAGTCATGACTCCTGAGGAACAGCTGCAGGGAAGGAGGGGGTCCCCTCCCCTGCCAGCCCCTCAGAGATAAGCACAACAGATGGGCAAAAATGGGGAAGGTCTACAGAGAAGGGTCAGCAATGCTCAGGGAGGGATGGGCTCTGCCTCCCCAGTTCAAGTCTCTTTAGGTTTTGTTGCTGGTCAAATGGAGATAATTCTAGTTTCGCCTGGCCAAAGGGATTATTGTAAGCCTGGAAATCACTTTACAGACTGTCATAAATGAAAAGATAACATCTGGGTGGGCTTTTCTTTTGGGTGGGGGAGGGTGCAGTTATCCTGAGAGAGCTAGGCTCGGGTGAATGTTGGGGAACCTGGGTGGGGGGGGTGCGGTTCAAGGATTACAGAGAGGCACAAACATAGGTACACATGTAAGAAAGTACGGGTGGGGGACAGACTGGGGGTGTGTCATGGAGAGAGGGCCTGGAAAGGCACAGAGCAGGTGGAGGGGTGGGGGAGAGTACTGAGGGCCCTGACCCAAGTGGCTGAAGGGAGGAAGCAAGAGAGAGGGGAGCAGACCTGGATGTGAGCAAAATCAGTGAGGGGATATAACCCCGCCCAGGTGTGAGTGGGGGGCCACGAGTTCAGCATCATAGGCTCAGGCATGGGTGGAGGGGGTGTACGCCCAGTGGCAGAGGTGGGGGTGCATGGCTCTGGGTGTGGAGGTTTCATCAAGAGGAACAATTTTAGGTGATGTGGGGGGTGTCCATGAGTGCGGGGGCGGTGGCAGGTGTGTGGGGGAGAATATTGGTGGGGACATGAACTCAAGTGCGTGTGGGTGTGAAGATCCAACTATGCCGAGCGCCTGGGGACACGGCCCCAGAGGTGTGGGGGATGTCAGCGAGGTGGACAGTCTCAGGTGTATGGGGGGGGTGTTGTCAACAAGAAGGGACGTGGTGTCAGGCGTGTGTGGACTGACCGTGAGGGTTCAGATCCGGCTGGGAGGGTCCCCAAGGAGCACCAGACGCGGGGTGTACGGGAGGGCTTTAACCTCTCCCTACCCCTGCGACGCTGCTGTCACGCCCTGCCTCGCCCGCCCCCGCCCCAGGACCCACGACAAGACCGTGCCTCGCCCTGGCTCGGCCCGAGGGGCGCGGGCCCCCGGGCGCCTGCGCCACCCCGCGCCCTCTGCTCCCCCTTACCGGCTAGGACGCGTCGCCTTCACCACCACCACCGCCGCCGCCGCCGCCGCCGCCTCGGGCCACCACGGCCCCGCCTCGCGCACCCCCAGCGCGCGCTGCGGGAGGGGTTCACGCCACGCTCCGATTGGCTGCACGCTGGCCAATCGGCGTTGGGGAACACAGAGATTGATTGGCATGAAACAGACGGGCAGCCCCTAGAGCCAATCACTGAAGGGTAGAGGCGGGCTATTGGGTGAGGTTTTTCATCCCAGAGGTGGTCCCGCAGGGTGCGAGGTGCTGGGAGGTGAGGGCCGGGAGGTAGGCGAGGATTGGAGCTCTGGCAGAAGACGAGCAGCCCTGACGACCAATCCCTGGGGGGCAAGGGCAGGGCTCCGAAGTGGCTGGCGCGGCTGGCGCGAGAACGGAGGGCGTAGCCTAGAGGGCGATGAGGATTGGCTGCGACGCCGAAGACGGACAGGCCCTGCGGCCGGTCGCAGGGGCCGTGAGCGGTGTGCCTCCGGCCAAGGAAGGAGAGCGCAAGGTGCTGAGTTTGGCCGGGAGTGCGGCGGCCGTAGGCGGCCGCAGACGCCCCGGGCGGGGTACTCTGGTGCTGTGTCGTAGAGGCCGGCCCTTGGACCTCGCCGCGTAGAAGCAGGACCTCCAACTCTGGCTGTGAACATGGGTCATCGCAGCTGAAAGACTCCTGGATAATTTTACATTCCTTCACTCCCCGCTATTTCCCTGCCAATGACACGGAGAAGGCAGACTCTCTGAGGTCACTCAGGCTCGTCCTCTGAAGCTCCAGGTTGTGAAGATGTGGAAGCAGGTGGAATCCTACCCATGAGCTTTGTGGCTTTCTGGAAGTGTTGGACTTTTCTGATTTCAAGCTTTCTCCTTTACGGGATCCAGTGACATCCCCATCCAGCCTCCTCCCGGATAAGCCTTTTGTGAATCAACTGAAAACTAACCACTATCTCATGAGGTCAAAGCGACCACTGGCCATATTTTACAGAAACCAGAGTGCAGAGAGGTCTAGCTCCTCGCCCACAGCGCTTCAAGTGGCTGAATCTGGAGGTGAATTTAGAGCAGCCTGCTGTTTGGAAGCGGGGTAAGACAGTGTCAGAAAAGAGCCACCAGGGGCCTGAGCGATCTGGGTCAAATCCATGTCCAGCCACTGGCCCACTACATAACCTTGGGCAATGGTTGTGGATCGGTTTCCTCAGGGACAATGATCCCTACACCTTGATCTTTCCTCTTTTGGGCTGCTCCCCTGGGAGAACTTATATCCTAGCCCTTGCCTTGACCTTCTGGTGAAAGCATTTGACTCTCTGCAGGACCATCTGACCTGTGAGCCTCAGCTTCTCCGTGAGGTGAAGTTCATGGGATTCTTTGCAGACAGATGCCAGCAGTTTAGAGAAGACACCTGCCATCCAGTGCCCCTCTGTGTCACTGGCACTCCTCCCAAGTCCACCCAGTTCTCTGACTCACCAAGTGCACTCTCCTAATCTCCAGCGCAGAGAGGGTTACAAATGTTCCCAGATACTGGCTCTTATTTCCTCTAGGCACTGGCTAGGGTTGGTGGAGATCAAGTTCAGAACCAGGGAATGCTGGGAGGGAGCAAACCGAAGCTAGGCCTTAATAAGGGTTCACATTTCAGGGCGGGGCAAGCCCCCTGTGCTTAATCCACAACATCTTGAAGGGCTCCCAGTATGGAGGACTATGGAGGACAGGGAAAACACTGAGGCTCACACTGTTGATGTCACTAGCCTGAGGCCACCATCTGACTCACAATATTCCCATGATATTCCCACCTGGGCCTCTCTCCCATACCTCCCTGCTTCCCAGGTTTGCTCCCCAGCCAACTTCCAGGCCCTGGTCTCCATTCTGCTCTCTGGACAAGAGGACACTGAGGTCCATTAAACACACAATGGGTGTCAGGTCCTTACTGGGCCAAAGACCATCTCAGGACTGAATTTCCAGGTGGTGGGGGGAAGGGACAGCACCTACTCTGCAGATGAGAAAATTGATCCTCATACTGCAAGTGTTCCTTGCTGAAAGGGCCGGAAGCCGGGTTTGAATCTCTGCTGTTTTTTACTTGCTGGCCACCAGACCTTCAACAAGTGACTCAAGTTCTCTGACTTAGTTTCTCCAACTACCTCCCAGGGTTGAAGGCAGCACTAACGAGATGAATGGAAGTTAAAACACTCACAACTTCGCTGGTCCACAGCCAGCACTTGCTGAGTGTTGGTGATGGATAAACTGTTCTCCGGGCCTGTTTCCCTTTCTGTAAATAGCGCTTCATGGAATGTGGACATAGACCAACTATGGGTGGGGTTTGCCACCCAGAGAGAGATATTTATGCTACAGAAGTCCCTACTCACAGCACCCACCTGCCAGGCCCTGGGAGGGAGGCAGCAAGCTCCTGGAAGGTCCCAGGGTACCCCTAGGGACAGTGCCAACTGAGGCAAGGGTCAGGCAGCAGCCCAACACCAGGCTGCCTCTCCTGAGGGTGCCAAAGACAATGCCTGGGCTCTGGCCTCTGTTTGCTTGTCAGCATGCTGGCGCCGGCCAAGCTCCCTGCTGCCTTCCAACAATGGCCAGTAATGCCCCTTGGCATCAGCAACTGACACTCCCACTGTGGGCACTTCAGCTGTGCCTGGCCAGGGTGCCTGGGATCCCAGCTCTTCCGTGTCAGCCTGGCTGGCTCTGGGCAGGACACTGTCTCTCTGCCCCCCAGTCTCCTCTACCTCTCGGGGATCCCTGGAATCATCTGACATGATGGCTATGAGCCAGGCCTGGGCAGAGTGACAGGGCTTAATCAACAGAGGCCAGAGAGCCATTTGCCCAAGGTCAGGTTAGCAACGCTGGCAAGAGAGGAGGGGCGTGGAGGCAGGCCAAGCTGGGTTCTCATCCCACTGAGGCCCCTCAAAGGCTGGCGAGTCTATTTCTCATCTGGAAAATGGGGTTTGTAGGCCCTGCCTCTCAAAGATGTGTTCATAAGCCAGGAACCTGGGTCCTTCCCTGGCTGGAGGGATACCTGCTGAAGGCAACAGTGATGTCAACCACGCCCAGCTGGTTTCAAGGCAGTTTCACTCAGCCTCCCAGAGACTCAGAGAGGCTGCGCGGTATGGGCACAGCCTGAATGTGCGGGCCCCTCCCTTGCAGTTTTCTCCCGGGCGCCGGTATCCATGTCATCAACGAGGATGGCAAGCACTCAGAGAGGGGCCGTGGGCCTTGCTGGGGGCTGTGGTCCTGTGTAGCAATCCACTTAACCTGTTTTCAGGAGAGGAGGCTGAGGTTCACCTGAGGTGGCAGAGCAGGGACTGGAACCCAGGCTTGGCCAACCTCAGTGATATGCCTGCAAACCCTGTGGATTTCCAAACAGCCCCTGAGCCACGCCCACTGACGAAGCCCCATTCTTCGGATTAAGGTGGAAAGGACTGATAAGCTGGAGCCCTGCCTCCCCAGAGCAGCCTGCAGCTGTAGGAGGGCTGGCCAGGAGCTCAGGGGAGCAGAGCACTAGGCCTTCCCTCCAAACCACCCCTTTATTATTTAGGTGTATATTCAAAAACATTTACAGGAAGCTGGAGCAGAGCAGGGAGACAGGAGCCTGCCTACATGCAACTCATGGGCAGTAGAGGACAAACACAAAAACACATCAGCATATAGGCTCAGAGCTCAGTGACACAGCACAGAGGTGATGGGACCAGGGCACCAGTGAAGGGCAACAGAAGGGGATCTCCCCATGGAGGCAACATGTGAGCTAGAACCTGGTGCCAGGGAGGAGCCAGCCATGGGGAGGGCTGGGGGAGAGGTGCTCCAGGCAAGGACAGCATGTGCAAAGGCCTTACGGGGGGGAAGCTGATGTGGCTAGAAAGACAACCAGAAGAGAATGTAGGGAACATGAGGTTGGGAGGTGGGCAGGGCCTGGAGGACAGTTGGTTTTATGGAGAGGGCAATGGGGAGCCTTGGGCAGATCGAGAGCAGAGCTGGGGCAGGAATTACAGGAAGAACACCTCAGGCTTCCCCAGAAATGGGCTGGCACCACCCACCTCCCACAAGACAGATGATGATACATGAGGCTCACAGGGCTTACAGACTACCCTGAGGTCACATGGGTGGCAGAAGTCAAGGCAAGGCAGCCTGAAGCAGGTGCAAGATCCTTCTACATACTGGGTGAGTTCCTGGTGGGGGATGACCGGGTCAGAGGTTCATGTCAGCCCCCCTGAGCTGGCAAGGCCCTCCCAGCCAGGAGTAGGGAACAATTTGCCACCACAGGGAGTTAGGACCAGGGTGATGCTACCCACCCCTGCCAGCTATTCACATTAGCCATGGAAATTAGGAGGCTTCTAGGAAAGGGCTTGAGCTGATATCAAGGACCAAATTCAGGCCCTCCTCAAGCTAGGGGAGATGAATGACAAGCAATGGGCTGGGTGTTCCAAAAGAGGTGAGGGGCTCCCAGTGTGTGGGCTGGAGAGGTCAGGTACCGTGCCTGGAGCCCACCAGGACTCTTGAAGCTACCCAACCCTGACTGGGCCACATGGGATGCACAAGCTGGCAGGTGACCACGACATGACCTCCAAGTCATGTAAATGCAGTGTAATGCAGAGGAGCACTGGGGTTTGCCAGGCACAGCTGCCTAGGGACCCCCAGAACACTTTGGGGGTACAGTGGGGGTATTTGGGGCAGCAACAGTGATGTCCATACTATAGATGGGAAACTGAGGCTCAAGAAGGAAGGCAGGCTGCCCAAGCCACCTGGCGAGCTATGACCTCAAGCAGCCAGGCAGACAAGTACAGGATAGTCCTTCTAGGGTGAATGGAGGTGGTGAAGCTAAGACAATTGGGTGCCTCCCATGTGCCCAGCTCTGCTTGCACACCCCTCAGAGCGGGTTCTATTTCCCCTCTCCCCATTTCACAGAGGATCAAATCAAGGCTCAGAGAGATTACATTACTAGCTCAAGGCCACAGAGCTGAGTGAGATATAATCAGAAACAATGGCCTTGGGGCCAAAGCCCCAGGTGTGAACCATGGCCCCAGCAGACTGGCTGTCTGGGAGTAACAGCAGATCATATATCCCAGGCTGTTCTCAAAACCCCTTTGCTTTCCTCAGCGACCCCATGGCCTCCCCAGACGTCTGCCCCTCTCCCATTCTCTGAGGCCACTGGAGGCAGCACCTATACTCCACCGCGCTATGGAAGAGATCCCTCCATTGTTCAACTAACAGAGTCTTTTATTACTGGGCAGTACTGGCTGGCCTGGGACCCCTGGAGGCAGAAGAGCTTGGTCCCTGCCCTCCGTCCAGCAGAGCAAGGCACCTACAACCCATATTACAAGTGAGAGATGAGCAGGGGAGGAAACAGACTTGTAGGAGCCGAAGCGGGGTGGACCCAACCTCCTGTGAGACTGGCCAGCGTGGACCCCACATTTCAGTTAGCACTTTGCCCCCAAGCAATACTAAGAAGGCCCTTCTGGTAGGAAAGGGCACGGGGTGGTGGTGGGAGGGCAGGATGGGTAACGCCAATGCTGTCAGCCGGCCCGGAGAACAAGGTGAAGGGAGGCCAGGACCCAGGGGCTGCTTTCTGCTGTGTAGACGTTTCACCAATGCTCCCTTCCCACCCTAGCCTGTACCTGGTACCCATCAGAAAACACCCCTCACTGAGTGGGGTTGGAATCCAGGGACTAGAGTGGCAGGACACGGACCTCCTCCCTGTTCCTGAGTCACATAACTCACCCAGAGCCATGGCCCAGACTGAACCTGAGGTCACGGCGCCAGGTTGCCCTTCTGGCCAGTCCACAGCTCTCGCAGCTCGACACGGCAGCCAAGGTCCCGCAGGGCAGCCTTGGCCACGTCCTCGCAGTCACGGTGGGTGGCACGGGCCCGCAAGATGAGTGCCTCAGCCCCCAGGTCCAGGATGGGCTGTGAGAAGGCCTGGCTGCGGGCCACCAGGTTACGGATCAGCATGCAGGCCTGTTTCTGGGAGGAAGAATTGAAGGTGAGGGGCTGCACACTGGTGGGTGGCGTCCACTCTGACCTCAGGGCCCCCATCATAACGTAACAGGCAAAGGTGATCAAAACCAACATACGGTAGGTGCTTACGCTGTGACTCATCAGGCTAGATTCATCTCCCCACTTTATCCTCTCAGTCGCCCTGGGAAGCAGGGCTAATTCCCCCAACTCCCAGGCGAGGAAACTGAAGCTCAGGCAGTCAAGTGCTTGGCAGGTGCGGCTGATCCCTCAAGTGTGGGACCCTCAGTCTCAGAGCAAGATTCCCCTGTGGCTGGCAAGAGCCTGGGCAGGGGCCCCAGGAAAGGAGGGCAGAGAGACAGTGGGAAGAGGGGGTTGTGCACAGGGCCCACCTGTCAATTACATCATCACTCGTTCATCAACATCTGTGCCCTGTTTATCTGCCATGTGTGGGTGCCACAAAGCACCCCACCATTGGGAGACTAGAAGACAAATAGTAGGTGAGGTGTGAGGGTGTGAGGGACTGCCCAGCCAGGGTGGTGAGGAATGGGTAAGGTGATGGGTGAGCCAAGAGCAGTGTTCCAGAGGAGACACCATCAGCAGCGAAGACCCCTAGTGGGACAGAGCCTGGTGTGTCTGAGGACCAGCAAGAAGGCCCCTGTGCTGGGAGGGTGTGCAAGGTGGGAGTGGGGGAGGCAGCCCATGGACAGCAGGGAATCTTCCAAAAGTCCCAGCAGATCTCCACCTGCTCTCCTCCCATCTCCTCCTCCTCTTCCTATCCTTCTGAAGGAACTGTTAGGAGAGGAAAAAAATCAACACTGGAAGAGCAAAGGAATAGAAAGACAGCCGTGGAGAGAACTGGGTGCATTTTCACGGATGGGAAGTAGATACCTTCAGGGGCTGGGAAGGAAAAAGACTTTGAGAGGACTGGGCTGGGATGGGGATGGGGACAGGGAGGGCCTGGGTCCTGCCCCGCCCTCCTGCCCACAGGCCCACCTGCACTCTAGCCTCTCGCGGGTGCGCCTTCATGGCCTGCAGTGCGACCAGGGCCCCGCCGCCCTCCATGATGACCCGGCTGTTCTCTGGCTTTCGCAGGGCTAGGACGCACAGGGCTGCACAGCTCTGCTCGCAGACCTGTGGGGGGTCACAGGGATGGCGGAGACAGTCAGATGCCCATCACCCGGAGGGCCCGCCGTGGCTGCCACTGTTAATTCCCCAGGTGAGTGCCCTGCAGTTTCCCCTGGAGAGACCGCTGCCAGCCCGTGTATATACCAGATCAGTAATAAGAGGAATGATAAAAACCTCAACCACGCTCTTAGGGGGGACGGTCTCCACCGAGGCCTCTCGCGGGCCCCACCCCAGCCCTAGCCCTGCTTGAGGAAATGGGGAAGAGCACCAGGTGAACCCAGATACTGATTTGGGACTCCAGCCACTGTGCCCCACCTCTTGCGCCCCCTGCCTGGGGTAGGTACCTGGGGGCTGGCCAGGTGCTGGGTCATGGCGGCTACGATGGACTCTGTCCCGCCAGCACGGATAATGGCGTCCTTCACATCATCGTTGCCTGCGATGGCCCGCAGGGCACTCAACACTTGCTTCACAAGGTCCTACAGGAGGGTAAGGTGGGGGTCAGCTCTGGCTAGCTCGTCCTCCTGCGCTGTGCCAGACACTAACTGCTTAGTTGCTGGTTTGTAGGGGGGGGTGGGGGCGGAGTTTTGAGGGAGGGTCTGTTGTTCCACTGTCTGAACAACAGGTGGGGCCACCCTGGGGCATGCGGGCAGCCTGTGATGGCAGGAGAGGCTCAGGGAGGTGGACCCTGTGGATTAGTCCACCTGTGCCCAGCCCAGGCATTTGGACAACCTTGACACCCACCCCTCACACATGGAGGGGGCATGCGACTCAGGCCAGGAATCAAAGCCCAGGGTCCCCTGGCCATAGCTGAGTCCCCAGGTCCTGAGCTGAGGACAGCTGACCAGATGCTGCTGGGACTGCTGACCGCCCCAGTGAGGGGCAGAGCTGTGAAAGAGAAAGAGAAAGCGGTGGGAGGGAAACCAAGCCTCCATCCACCCCCGACTGTCCAGGAGTATAAACAAAATGCATTCCCTCATGAGCTTAAGCCGGTTCAAATACAGCTTTCTGGGGTTGGGGGCAATAGGACCATTGCTGCCACAGGACGGGGAGGTACTCCTGCCCTAAGCCAGGCATGTAGAGAGGGGATTAAGTGGCTGTTAAATGAAAGAATAATGAATAGGGGTCCCTGCCCCATTTTATGGATGGGGAAACCGAGGCACTAAGGATTTGTCTCACTCAAGCGTCACACCCCTGAGCTGGGGGCTGGGCCAGCCCCTGTCAACACCCACTCATGTTCCTCCCACTGCTGGTAGAAAATACAAAGGTGTTAAAGGATAGTAAGACAGGGTGGGTGGATTTGTTTTCTCCCAAAACTTTACTTCCTGCCCTGGGGTCAATGAGAAGTGAAAACTGCACTTTGCTTCCAGGGTCAGCAGACAGGGCCGGTATGTTCTGATTCAAGCTTGTCTGGGTGGCTGGGGCTCAAGGGGGCAGAGTTCACTGGGAAGTCTGGAACCTTCCTGTGGCATTGAGAGAAATGACAAATCGAAATCCAACTGAGGGGCGCTTCACACCCTAAGACGGCTCTGGATACCCACCTGGTGGTCACTGCAGGTGGCCAGTAGGGCCACCAGGACACCGAGGCCCCCAAGGTCGACGACCTCCTGGCAGAACTCGTTGCGGACGGCCAGGCGGGATAGGGTGCTGCAGAGCTCACTCAGGACACTGGGGTTGTCAGAGAATGCTGTGGAGAGGCAGAGGAACCACTGAGGGCAGGACAGGGAGAGAACCAGTCCCAGCTTGGAACCAGAAGCCAGCGGTCCTGGTACACATCCTGTTCCACCTGGGAAGCGGGGCCCTTCTGCCAGGCAGGGCGGCCACACGCACCAGGAGAGCCCCACTGAACACCAGGGCCGCCCAGGCCTGCAGTGCTCCCTGCTGGCCGCAGGAGAAGACACGCGAACTCGCCCTCCCCCGCGCGGTGTCCCAGATAAATTCCAGACCAACTGATGAGCTCAACTAAAAAAAGAAAACCATAATAGTGCTATAATAAAACATCCAAACTATTTTTATGTTCTTGGGGTGGGAATGACCTTTCTAAGTGCAACGGGAAACCCAGAAACCGTAGAGGGACATATGGATAGAGTTGACCTGGGCAAAATTGAACACAGATGCCGAAGACGAAGCTCAGAGGCCCCAGGGAGGAGAGGCCTGCACTGAGGCTCACATGGGGGGTGGTAGGGGTGGAAGGGTGGGGGGGAGTGGACAACCCTAATTTATACAGAGCTCTGTGACAGTCAGCTGGTATGTCCCCCTGGTCAGAGTGCAGCCCCCAGCAATGCCATGAGCACTAATACTGGGGGGAGGTATTCTCTAGATGTAGTGACATCTATGATCAGCTAACTTCAAGATGACCCTTGATGGTCTGAGTGTGGGCCTCATCCAGTCAGCTGAAGGCCTTAAGAGGGAAACTGAGGTCTTCCTGAAGAGGAAGAAGCTCACCTGAGGACTGTGGTGTTGGCTCCTGCCCAAGCCTGCTCCATGGATTTCAGACTCACCAGCCCCTTGATCACATGAGCCAATTCCTTGAAACACACACACACACACACACACACACATATGCCACTGGTTCTGCTTCTCTGGTAGAACCCTGACTGATAAGAGCTCTGTCAACAAACGAGAAAGATGTAAACTCCCCCTCAGAGAAGCAGCTCGACTTCGCAGATGGCTGGGCCTGTTTTCACCCTCTCCAGAGGTATGAGACTGAGGCAGGCCTGCCTCTCCGGAAGACAGGGCCAGAGTCACACAAACAAGCCTAGCTATAGAGCCAGAGCCACAGGCAGGCTGGGAAGAACTCATTCTTCTAGCACCTTCTGTGCACCAGACCAGAGTCAGGCCTTTTCTGGTGGGTACAGTGGACAGGGGGCAGGGAATTTCAGGTCTGAACATCAGTGCTGTGAGCGCCTATGGCTGGCTTGCCTTGGTCATCCCAGTCAGGAACATGTACGTGCATAACAATTTGAGGCTAAGTATGAACCAAAGTGTAAACCTCCACCGGGGACCAGCCACACTCCCCCATCTTTGGGAAACACCCTTATTTGTCCCTTTGGGGAGCTCTCCTTTCCGTGTGCTTTCAGTCTGTGTGGGTGCACAGAGCCAAGCCCCTTCCTCAAATGGCTTCAGAGATGGGCACAAGATCTGGTCTTGGCCAATGAGCCATGGCTTGGAACTCTCCTAGAGCAACCAGAAGTAAGGACACTATTCCACTAGGGCTGCCATGTGGGTGGTAGTAAGCCAAAAGAAGCAAGTGGAGCCTGGAGCCAGTCATGCCTGAAGCAGTCCTAAAACCCAACTCTCATTCTCACACCTGCTCCTACCTTTGGTGGCCTCAATGAGCACCTTCAAGCCTCCATTCTCCTGCACAATCATCTTGGCATGGTCATGGGCATGGCCAAAGGGCACACGGATATCATCGTCGAAGGTCATGACTCGGAGGGCCCAGCAGGCCTCCGTGACCACGTCGGCACAGTGACCATGCCGGGTGATGGCACCGGTCAGCAGGGGCAGCACACCGGCCTTCACCAGGCTCTGCCGATTCTGCTCGTGCTTCAGGCTGGCATGGCACACACAGCGGATCCCAGAACAGGTCAGATCAGCCGCGTCAGCATTCTGGGCCAGTGTGACCACCAGCAGCTGCAGGCCCTGGGTGTCTAGGAGATCGGGCTGGCCATCGGTCAGGGCTGACAGGGCGTTGAGGGCCTGGAGCAGAAGGCCCTGGTCACTTGCTATAGCAAGCCTCCAGGCGGCGAGAAGGATGGGGTAGGCCCCCTTCTGGGCTGCCAGGAAGCGGCAAGCCTCGTGCTGCTTGCACTGCTCAAAAAAGCGGGCAAGGTGCGTGGACACCTCCTGGGGGCGAGAGCGGGCCACGGACTCCTGCAGGTCATCCAGGGCCTAGAGGACACGGGAGAAACTTCAGTGTCAGCTCAGCCCAAAGAGGTTCCACAGTGACAGGGCTGCCCCCATGACATTCCCTCTCCTGGGATCTAGGCCTGTGGTGGAAATTCAGTCCAGCCGTGGTAGCTTCCACACTAGGAGCTTCGAGCTTCAGAGGCCACAGAGAGATGGAGAGACCCAGCTCTCTCAGGGTCCCTCCATGGAGCCACACACGTGAGTGCAGACACAGTCAATGCTCCAGCCCTAGCTGCCATGGCAAGATGCTCCAAGCCAGACCCTCGGAACCATCTGGCTGAGCTCAGTTCACCCAGCCGAACCATAAGGTACAAGAAAATGGCTGTTGTTTTGGGTTGCTTACTATGCAACTAAAACTAATCGACATACCCTCCAGTGGCCACCTCTCCAAGGAAGGTGAAAGTTACCTTTGCCAGACCGGCCCATACAGATGCCTCCTGTTTGTCTCTCTCATTCATTCCACAAATATTTATCTGCCAAATGAAATCACACCACACACACTATTGATCTACCCAAATTCAATTCAAAGTCCTTGGGGGGAGAAACAGTAATAACGAGAGGAAACAATTTGAAAAGGGCATCCAAGTCTAGCTGCCGTTCAATTCCATGCTCCAGACCTGCCTTCAGCAATGGGCCCAAGATGAACCCAAGCTTCCTGGGGCTTACGAAATCACTGGTCCTGGGCCCCAGGGAGGGCAGCTCTACAGATGCCATCAACCCAAGCCAGAGGGCTGTGATTTAGCCACCACTGCCCAGAATGGCAAGGATGCCTGTTGGCTCACCGTCCCTGAGCTGGACTTAACTGAGTATATGTTGCAATGACACAGAATATTAATAGGCTAAAAGCAGAGAATGTGCCTTGAATGGACATTTGCCAAAGAAAATACACTGGTGGCCACTAGGCAGACAAAAGGATGGTCCACATTGCTAGTCATTAGGGAAATGCTCGAAAAAGTAAATATGGAATTACCACATGATCCAGCAATCCCACTTCCAAGCATATACCCAGAAGAACTGAAAGCAGTCTTAAAGAGATGTCTGTATATCCGTGTTCACAGCAGCATTAACTCTAGTAGACAAAAGCTGGAAGCAACCCAACTTTCCATTCATGGATGAATGGATAAACAGAATGGGGTCCATCCACGCGATGGAATATTATTCAGCCACAACAAGGACCACAATTCTGACCCAAGCTCCAACATGGATGAAGCCTGAGGACATTATGCTGAGTGAAAGAAGCCAGCCACAAAAGGACAAATACTCTGTGATTCCACTTATAGGAGTCCCTAGAGGAGTCACATTCACAGAGGCAGGAAGTAGAACTGTGGGTGAAAGGGGTTAGGGGAGGGGAATAGGAAGTTAAGTGTTTAATGGGCACAGAGTTTCAGTTTGGGAAGATGAGAAAGTCCTGGAAATGGATGATGGGGATGGTTGCGCAACAATGTGAATATACTTCGTGTCACTGAACCATCCACTTAGAAATGGTTAAGATGGTGAATTTGTGTTATATTTTACCATAAACCAAAAACAGAGGACGTAGCATTTGAGCAGGAACCTGGCAAGAAACCTAAAAAGCTGGCCCAAGTGGCCCAAGTGCCATTAAGATGCACAGTGCTGGAGTTGTAACACTCTGGGTTTAGTCAGGTAAGAGAAGAAAAGATAATGGCCACAATCCGCACACTCATCTCCATCCAGTTTGTGGGGAATCTCCTCTTGTCCTGGATGGCATCAGGAAGGCAAGTCTCTGTGCTGGCTGACTAAGATGGTGGTCTTCACAGTCCCTAGGTGCTGCCTGAGACCCCAGACCCCAGGAGTGGCTGAGGAGAGGACAGTCGCTAAAGTGAAGGTGGCAGAGTCAGCTGTGTTCCACCTGCGACAACTCAGCATGGTGACGGGGGCTTTGTCCACCAACCCGGGGGTCACTTTCTCTGTGACTGACGGCTTGGATTCTGAAACTCCTCACACATAAAACCAGTCCAGCTCACCTTCTCTTTAGAGAGTTCCAAGACTTCTTCTTGTTTTGTTTTTTTTTTCTACAAGTCTGTGTGCAACAAATTTCCTGACTCTGGTAGACTCATTTCAAAAGGCATCACAGAGTTGAATCTTTCTCCTACAAATAAGCACTGTTCACACGTCGGAGCCACGGCAGCAGAGGTCAATGCCGCCGTGGCATGAGAAGGGGCTGGTTCAACTGCAAGGTGAGTGTAAGACTGGGAGGATGTGAAACCCAATGTGTGTGGCGCCTCCCACATGGGAAGGGAAAGAAGGGGTTTGGTGGGAGAGACGAGACAGGGACTTTCAGATTTTGCTATAAATGCTTGAGTATTGCTTGAATCTTTTATGCCAAGAACATGTTCACGTTGTTCTTCAGTAATGAAAAATAAAATTTAAAAGTCGAATTAAGAAGAATAAAAAAGCAAAGGTTGTGAACAAAAGGAGTTTTCTGTACTGCTGGTAGAAGACAGCAGAGCTGTTCCCAGCTTGATTTCCCTGGGAGAGGGACCTGGGTCTGGTCCCAGCTCTGCGCCTCACTGGCTGTGACCACAAGTGAGTCATTTATCTTTAGGGAGCCTCAGATTCCTGATCAGCAAAATGGGCTAACAACAGATTGAGATAATATGTTTTATTTATTTATTTATTTTTTTAAAGATTTAATTTATTTATTTGTCAGAGAGAGAGTGAACAAGCAAAAGCAGTGAGAGCGGCAGGCAGAGGGAGAAGCAGGCTCCCCGCTGAGCAAGGAACCCGATGCAGGGCTCGATCTCAGGATCCTGGGACCATGACCTGAGCCGAAGGCAGACGCTTAACCGACTGAGCCACCCAGGTGTCCCATGTTTTAAGAATTTAACACAATGCTGGGGTGCCTGGGTGGCTCAGTCGTTAAGCGTCTGCCTTCAGCTCAGGTCATGACCCCAGGGTCCTGGGATTGAGCCCCGCATCGGGCTCCCTGCTCTGCAGGAAACCTGCTTCTCCCTCTCCCACTCCCCCTGCTTGTGTTCCCTCTCTCGCTGTGTCAAATAAATAAATAAAATCTTAAAAAAGAAAACAAAAAAGAATTTAACACAATGCTGAGCACTTAAGAAGTACTCAGTTACGAAAGACTATTGTTACTGAGACCCTTCATATGTAAAGAGCATCTACAAATCAATAAAAACAAGATGAACAACCCAATAAAAAAACTGCCAAGACAACAAACTCATTTCTTACTAGCAAATAAGTTAAAACAAGGAGATAATTTTCTCAAAACCTCCACGAGGCAGGAGATGGTGAGGACCCTGAGAGCAGAGAGAAGTAAATACCTTGCCTTAGGCAGAGCTGAGTTCATACCTAGGGCTGTGTTCTCCAACTTCCTCTTTTATCACTTTACTCTCTCTTGCTGTCAGGTAGATCATTTTTTTCTCTTTGGATTACCCATCTGTAAAATGGGAATAATAATCCCCACCTTGCAGGGGTCTTTGGGAGAATAACTGAGATAGCACAAAGAAAGCACCTTGCCCAGAACTGACTCCACAGTCAATTCTCAATAAACACCACAGCCTTTGCCTTTTTACCAATAGCATTTAACCCCTGTGACCTTTACCTTCCCTGTTTGTGTGCTGGAGAGTGAGGGTAGGCTCTGGGCCTCTGTTACCCCATCAGTAAGTAAGAGATGACACCACCTACCTCACAGGCCAGTTTTAGTGCTAAAGGGGCAGGCTATATAATGTGCTGGTGAATAGTCAGTGCTCAACAGGTGACAGCCTTATTGTGATTCCACTCTTTCTGTAATTCCTGTCCATCTCTGAGAAAACTTAGTGGTTAGGAGGCTCCTCCATGGTACCCTCTGTCCCAAGGCTGCCAACACCGGGGACAACCTGAGCACTGTCCATCCCAAAGGGCTCTCAGATATGGACTCAGGGAGCCCTGGCTGCAAGCTCAGGCTCCCATGTACACGCTGGGTGCCTGCCCTTCAGAACCTGCATCTGTCATCTGGGAACCAGTGGAAAGGTGCCCCTAACAGACTGTTAAACAGTGATGTGCGTGGAATGACATGTGTAAGGTCAGCCATGCCCACATGGGCCACCCCTTCCTACCTGTAGGATGTCGTGTGTAGGCTCCTGGGATCCATCTGCAGAGGCTCTGGGTGCCAGCTTTATAATGTTGCTCAGATCAACCCCTGCGGAGGGCGGGGGGGGGGGTCAGGAAACAAGTGACAGCCATCATCCCCACAGGCCTGCCAGAACATACCTCACGTCCCTTCTTCTGGGACCACCCCACTCTGGAGGCCTTTGGGGGGTCTGCCCAGCTCCCCATCCCAACCCCTCCCTGCCAGGGCCCAGCAGCCACATTCATACAAGGGATGTAGGATATGGAGGGGTGGTCTTTGCCCCTTGGCCCTGTCCAACCACTGGGAGCAGAGCAGTAGTGAGGCTGCAGGTCATCACTGTGGCGAGAGACACACTCTACCTGGTGGGCTACGTAGAATACCACCCTGGCTGCACATACCACCTGGCTGCACCCCCACCCTCCCTGGCACCCCTAGGGAAGCCTCCACTGCACAAGACACATCTGGGTACTCCTCCAGTCCCTGGCCAGTATCTATATCCTATATCCCACTCTGTGCCGGGGACACCAGCCTCTGACCTCTGAGGCTGGGCCCCTGAGCTCCCTTGCCCTCTCAAGTCTGACCGGGCTTGACCAATGGGGAAGAGGACTTCAGATTAGAAGAAATGGGAGGGTGGGGTATTTATTCCCATCTCCCTGCCTCTGCCTCTGCCTCTGCCAGATGACTCCCCACCCCCAGCCATGGCCTGTTGTGGGGCCGGGGAGGTCTCCTAACCCTGCCCACACCACTGTAAATAAATAGTCCCCTCTTAACCACTGTCCCCCATAGGCTGGTGTTTCCACAGGCTGGTGACCAACACCCCCTTCTGCCTCCATGAACTCAAGCTGGAGTGTAGGTGAGGCAGGGAGGCAGGTGGCCCTGTTTCTTGGGAGGTAGTCAGGAAAAACCTCTTCAAGGAAGTGGCAATTAAAATGAGACCCACCTTGAAGGATTCAGCCCTGTCGATGTCTGGGTGGGGGGTCAAGGCAAGTAGAGGAAGGACAAGAACAAAGGGGGAGAAGGTGGCCAGCCTGCTCAGGGCAGAACGCAGACAGGGCGACGGGGCCCAGGGCTGCCACGCCAGGCAAGACAGAGCCATGGCAGGAAATCATTCTTGCACGTTAAGAGCTGTGGACTGGAAGTGACTTTTGGGCAAAGAGTCAGACCAGAGCTGGGACAGAGCCACAGTGCCCTACCTTGTGATTCAAACTGTTCCATGGCCTCTTTTACTGCGTCCTCTGACCCCATCTCGAACTCTTCAATGTTTTCACGAACGGCTGCATCGAAAGTCTCCTGGGTGATACGCTTGGAGGCCATTTCCATCTCCTGTGCATGGGGCGGCAGGTGCCTGCCTGAGAGACACTCTCAAACTGAGAAATCAAGGTAGGAAGAAAGCTTCATTGAGGGTGAGAGGACAACTGCGAGCCTGGCTATCACTTAGGGAAGAGCTACCAGGGGCCAAAGCCTAGGAACTCCCAGGAAAAATTCTAACAACCTGGGTCACAGAGAAGGCTGATACCCCACCATCTGCAGAGCTTCTAAAAGTGTAGAAGAGGGCAGGTGGTTTACATTTTATCTAAGAAAGAAAAGATGTTAATATGTGTCCTTCTAGTTAAAAAAAAAGGATAAAATAATATTTTAACAATATTACATGTTATATGTTGTTACATGACCATAATGAAACACGGTTATAATGCCACATTTTATGTAAAGTGTTATTTACAACATGCAATATTTGTTGTAACATGTAATACTATAACTATATGGTATTTTATCATATAGTTAGGTATTTCATAGATAAGTATGTAATAAAACTACTTACAGTGGTATGCTGTTATACCAATAAAAGTTTTAAGATAAAAATTAATAATAGGGGCGCCTGGGTGGCTCAGTCGTTAAGCATCTGCCTTCGGCTCAGGTCATGATCCCAGAGTCCTGGGATCGAGCCCCGCGTCGGGCTCTCTGCACAGCGGAAAGCCTGCTTCTCCCTCTCCCACTCCCCCTGCTTGTGTTCCCTCTCTCGCAGTGTCTCTCTCTGTCAAATAAATAAATAAAATCTTTAAAAAAAGAATAATAAATAAAATGGTAAGCGAAATTAAAAACTAATAGAAATACTTACCATGAGGGGAAGTAGGGAAAAGGGTGATGAGGACAGGATGAGAAGCTGGATTATTCTCTTCAAATATAACTTGTTTCATGGTTGCTGTTTTTTTTTTTTTTAAAGGATTTTATTTATTTATTTGTCAGAGGGAGAGAGAACAAGCAGGGGAACGGCAGGCAGAGGGAGAAGCAGGCTCCCCGCTGAGCATAGGGCTCGATCCCAGGACCCTGGGATCATAACCTGAGCCGAAAGCAGACACTTAACCGACTGAGCTACCCAGGCATCCCATGTTGTTGTTGTTGTTGTTTGGAGATTTTATTTATTTATTTGAGACAGAGAGAGATATAAAACACAAGCCGGGGGCGCCTGGGTGGCTCAGATGGTTAAGCATCTGCCTTCGGCTCAGGTCACAATCCCAGGGTCCTGGAATCGAGTCCCGCATCGGGCTCCCTGCTCAGCGGGGAGCCTGCTTCTCCCTCTGCCTCTCTCTCTCTCTGTCTCTTATGAATAAATAAATAAAATCTTAAAAAAAAACAAAACAAAACACAAGTCAGGGGAGAGGGGCAGAGGAAGAGAAGTGAGAAGTGAGAAGCAGACTCCCCACTGAGAAGGGAGCCTGATGTAGGGCTCGATCCTAGGACTTTGGGATCATGACCTGAGCCGAAGGCAGACGATTAACCAACTGAGCCACCCAGGCGCCCCCTTTGTTTCATGGTTTTAAGTTTAGAACCCATGTAAATGCTTTATGTGGTTAGGAAAAGGAATAAATCAACATAAACGAAAATAAAAATGAAAGCAATCCCTAAAAATCAAGAGTAAAATGAAACCCATGAATCTAACAATATATCTATGCAGAGTTTAAAATACACTGATAGAGGGGCACCTGGGTGGCTCAGTCGTTAAGCATCTGCCTTCGGCTCAGGTCATGATCCCAGGGTCCTGGGATCGAACCCTGCATCGGGCTCCCTGCTCAGCGGGAAGCCTGCTTCTCCCTCTCCCACTCCCCCTGCTTGTGTTCCTGCTGTCGCTGTCTCTCTCTCTTTAATAAATAAAATCTTTAAAAAAAAAAATAAAGTAAAATACAGTGATAAAACCATATATTCCTACTGGGATGTACAATAAGAATAGAAAGAACTGTAAAAGAAAATCTTCAACAGTTTTCAGTAATCATGTTATTGGAAATGATAACAGTAATATTATTTGGAAGCCACTGTGGATACAGCAAATAAGTAATATTGTTTATCTCATTAGGAACTAGCACAAAAGAAAAAAAGATTCTAACACACACAAAAAAATCCAAAAAGTAAAAACTCAGAACTAAATTTGAACTGGAATTATCAGTACAAACTCATGGATGGATTTTTTCTTAGTCAAACAAAGAACCAATTTTTCTTTTTTTTTTTTTTTAAAGATTTTATTTATTTATTTGACAGAGAGAGACATAGCGAGAGAGGGAACACAAGCAGGGGGAATGGGAGAGGGAGAGGCAGGCCTCCCGCAGAGCAGGGAGCCCGATGCGGGGCTCGATCCCAGGACCCCGGGATCATGACCTGAGCCGAAGGCAGACGCTTAACGACTGCGCCACCCAGGCGCCCCAAGAACCAATTTTTCTAATGATATCAGCTGAAAATGCCTAGAGGAAATAACACCACAGCAGTAGTGAACACCCCGAATACCACCAATGGCCTCTAAGTATCATTTTCCCAACAAAGAAGAGAGGACTCCTGGAGGAATGGCTGATTCTACAACTGAGAAGAAAACAGGCCAGAGAAGCTGAGCCAGGAGCATCTTCTCAGACCAGAAAGCAAGGAAGCTTCTAAAAACCATCAGGGTTAAGTCAAAGGACTTGGAGCAAACCCTAAGAGACGCCCATGGGCCCAAGTGACAGATGAGCACTAAAACAAAACAACAAAACCAAACAAAACACAATAAATAACAAAACCTATGCGTTCATAATAGTACTAAAACACACCCTGCTCCTTTTGCTGAAAACTGGCAAATAAAGGGGCGCCTGGGTGGCTCAGTCGTTAAGTGTCTGCCTTCGGCTCAGGTCATGATCTCAGGGTCCTGGGATCGAGCCCCGCATCAGGCTCCTCGCTCCGCGGGAGGCCTGCTTCTCCCTCTCACACTCCCCTTGCTTGTGTTCCCTCTCTCGCTGTCTCTCTCTCTGTCAAATAAATAAATAAATAATCTTAAAAAAAAAAAAAAACCAAAAACAACTGGCAAATAAAGAATATAGCATTCATTCTACTTCCCTCACATAATTACCAGATTATAAAGAGGGGAAGAGGAAAAGTTCTGTTTTGTAGATGAATTCCAACTGATTATCCATAACTGGGCAGATTTAGATGACAATCCCCACAGGCTGCAAAACCGTAAGGAGCAAAACTGATGGGGAACCTGACAATGAGGGGACAGTACCCTCGTCCACTGCGTGATTTCACATCACCAGAATAGAAAGCCAACACCACCTGCCTCCAGACAAGAGTGAAATGCACCTGTGAAATCATCTTCCCAAAAACTCAAACCCAATCTGACCATGCATCCAATAGAACTTTCTGTGATGATGGAATATTCTCTATCTGTGCCATCTACGTGGGTTTTAGCAGTTGAAATATAGCTAGCGTGACTGAGGCACTGAACGTGTACTTTATATTTATTTTTATTTAATTAATTTATTTTTATTTTAAATAGTCTCCATGCCCAGAGCGGAGCCCAACGTGGGGCTTGAACCCACGACCCTGAGATCAAGACGTGAGCAGAAATCAAGAGTCAGCTGCTTAACCGACTGAGCCTCCCAGGCACCCCTACCACTCTCTCTTTTTAACGAAGAGGGAAACAGGCCTCAGGCCCAGAGCCTAACAGGGGTTAACAACTATTTTCATTTTGCTTCTTTTATTATATCTATTTTGTTTATTGTGGTAATACTTTTTCATTTCCGTTAAAATACATCACTTTCTAAATTTATAATAAAGTTTCGGAATAGTACAAAGAACACCTATTTCCTTCTAACTTTACCAGTTGTTAACATTTTGCCAGGTTAATCTCTGTGAGAGTGTGTGTTCCTGCACACACGTCATGTGAGAGTATGCTCCAGGAATCAGATCCTTCCCGCCTAAAGACGTCAGCATGAATCTCCGAAGGACATTCTCACACATCCAATGTGCAACTAAAATTTAACACAGGAAATTTAACAATGATACATTACTATTTTCTAATATACACTCCATGACCAACTTTCTCCATTGTCCTAATGCTGTCTTTGAAAACAATTATTTTTCCTGGTCCCAGGTCTGTTATAGAATCGTGCATCACAGAAAATGTTAGGGGAACAAAGGCACAGGAGTACTAGGACAGCAGGAGGGGAATGTGGCAAAAATCCGAAGGCAAATCTGGGCTGTATGGGAAACAGGCCGCTCAAGCCTGCGCTTCTGTTTCTGGAGGTGGCACAGGATGTGAATATTCCATCTGTGTTTGTGCAGATGTTTTCGGGGAGGAGGACAGGCTCTGGGGCCAGCAGGGGGGACTTGAATCCCAGGCCCTCCACTTAACCTGTTGGTCAACTCTCTCTTGTGTGACATGGGGATAAACAAAGAGAATCTACCTCATAGGGCTGTCGTGAAAATTCAACCAGTTAATCCCTATAAAGTGCTTAAATAGGATTTGGCACAGAGTAAGAGCTTGATAAACATTAGCTATTGTTCCTTTCTTTTGTTGCTTAGAGGTAATTCAACCAGTTCAATTTGGGGGAGAGGCATAAGGGCATCAAACACCATACCTTGCTCCCTTGCAGGTAGCTCCCCTAATTCTTTCTGCCCCAGAACAACAAGGATCCATTTAGGGGTTGCTAAGGATTTCCATGGTCAAAGGTGAAGGAAAAGAGTAAGGATTTTCTGTGTCAATTAAGAGCTTTTCAGTGAGGCACCCAGGCTGGTATGTGTGTGCAGGTGTTTCTGACCAGTTCCGAGGGGCAGGAACTTCCCAGCTGGGACTGTCGGAGGGACTCTGTTCCTGACCCTGCTACCAAATGATGCTCCCACCACCCTGACCATGCTTCAGATCTGAGTGGGTCAACAGTGAGTGGCCACCCTGTCACAGAGGCCCAGTCCTAAAGGCGAATGTCAATTATACCTACTTTACGGATGGGAAATCTGAAGCTCAGAGAGGGGAAGAATCTGTCAGAGATCACACAAGCAGTAAGAGGCCTGGTCATCATGCCACTTTACTTCATTAACACTTGCCCTCCACCTGGGTTCTCTGTAGAGTTCCTGCTAGCTCTTCCAGGCCACCTCCTCCTGGGTGCCTTCCCTGACCACTTAGAACCTGTATGTGCTCTCTGGCCTTGGCTCCCCCTGCCCAGTCCTGAGCTCGGGAGATCAATGTCCGGCTCTGGGACTACCTCTCAGGCAAGCTGGGCCTTAGGTTGGGCATAGGGCTAGGTGACAGAATGAAAGTACATATCTGGAGTTCATGAGAAAGACGGTGCCTAGGAATGGTCATCTGGGAGCCACCTGGGAACAGTCCAGGCTAGGAAAGGGGGAAAACAGCATTACCAGTCCCCATGATGGGTCGAAGGTGTGCTGGAGGAAAGAAAGGGGGTTAGCAAGACCCCAAATGACAGCTGGTTTCCCTTTCTAAGCCAGGGTTCCACTCACCAAGAAAACGGTGCCCTGACATGGCAGGGACTCCAATGACTCATCTTCCTCCACCCAACACACCCACCCTGGTTCAGGCACAATCCTCCCTATAGGTGGCTTCCTCCCTGCCACACTCTGTACCTCTATTCTCCACTCAGCAGGCAGGGAGAAACTCGAAATCACAGAGACCTCACTGCTCAAAATCCTGCACTGGCGTCCCAACCCTCTCAACAAAATCCAGTCTACTTACCAGCACTTTTTCTACGTGGACCTTACCTAGGTCTCTTACCTAGACCTTCTCACCAGAGCTTTCCCACCTCTTTCTCATCCTTCCCAGCCACCCAAGGGATGCTCTTAATAACCATATGGTTAAAGCAGCCCCCCCACTCCTTTCGCATAATCCTTTTTGAATACTATATCTACCTGGAGCGACATGTTCATCTATTTTATTTCCTTTTACTGTCTAGCCTCCTCCCCAATTAAGTTTAACCTCCACAAGAACTGGGGCTCAGTCAACTTTGTTCACCACCTTCCCCCCTGCCCAGGATGCAGCCAGATACGCAGCAGGCACTCAGTACATAGGTTATGAATCGATGAATAAATGAATGAAAAGAAAGCCGAGGCCAGGGAAATGGGGGATTTCGTCCCCTGGCAGCTTCTGTAAGAGTCATTCCCCAAAACCAAATCCCCGAGGGCGGCGCCACAGTCACCAGCCCGACCCCGCGGCGCCCACTCCCCTCCCCGCGCGAGGGAACTCCGCGGCCGCCGCTTCTCACCCGGTTTTCGCAGCCACGTGGGGAAAGGGTGGGGCTCGCGACTGTCACCGGCAGAACCACCTCTGGTCCCTTCCGGCCACCGTACGGGCGCAGGTGCGCTGGCGCCAACTCGCCTCGGCCTCCCTCAGCTCCACGGACCGCTCCCGGAGTGATCAAGAGTGACCGGGAGCGCAGGTAAAGCCGAGAGAGCCAACAGGTGTGCAGAGGCGGCGTCTTTGCCGCCTTTTTCTGGCCGCTTCCCGTTTCCGCCGCCTTCAATAAATTAATCTTTCGCCTCGGGAGCGTCTGCCCTGAGAAGCGAGCAACGCGCCTGCGCAAGAGGACTTGGCGGCGGCCGCCTGCGCCTGCGCACCAGGGCTCGGCGGCAGCTTGCGCCTGCGCGGCGCGGCGCTGCGGAGACCGTTGGCTCATTTGCATGGCCCCGCCTCGCGCGGCGGCGGCGGCGGCGGCGGCGGCGGCGGCGGCGGCGGCGGCGGGTGAGGAGCCTGAGGCGACGGCGGGGGCGGCTCCGCGCGCGGTGGGTTCGGGGTGAGGCCTGGGCCCGGGCGTCGTCTGTGGGCGGGCCCCAGGTGGGAAGCTCGGGTTCCGCTCCGGGGGCCCCGGGTCCCCGCGATGACGCCGCGAGCTCGGCCCTCGGGCTGTGCGTCGGCCGCGTCCCCGCCTGGTCGGCCTGGGGGGCGGTCTTCGGCCTCCCAGGCCCGACGCCCCCTTGTCTTCGTTCTCGGAGGCGGGTAGGAGGCGGGCCACGCCCGAAAGGGTCCATTCGTTCATTCATTCCACCCGAGCTCGGAGCGGCTCCGTTCGTAGGGGGATTACTGCGGCCAACCGCTGTATTGGGCTCTTTACCATTTTTTACCTGGTTCAATCCCCACAGCAGCCCTCGCTATTAGCTGCCCGTTCTATGGATGGGGAAACGGAGGCGCAAAAAGGTTAGGTCACTCGATTTGATCCGGAGCCGGCTGACGGGGAGACCCTGCCCTTCGATAGCGGAGAACAAGGGGCGCCCCAGGAAAAGGGCTTAAGAATGAGAAAAAGGGGTGATGGTTTTAAGAAATGGCTCGAAGGAAGGGCAGGTTTGGGTCTTGAGGTTGAAGGTTTCAAGATGGAAGGGATATTTTGGTTAAGGACGCAGCCACTGGGTTCCTCAGCGTTGCTTTCAGTCGTGTTCTAGTCAGTCTTCAGGGCTTTGTCCCCACTACCAGTGCCCTGTTTTCCAGGTTCCGGTCTGGGCTCTCTGACCTTGGGTGGGTCACTTAGCCTGAGTCTTTCTCTTCTTCTGTGTAATGTCATTCATAACAGGACCCGCTTTTCACTGGGTTGTTAGAAGAAGTAAACGAGATTGTGAGAGTCCCTTTCCTACAAGAGGACCTGGTACAGAGCGAGCTCTGTCACTGGCCAGGGATTCCAACGCTCACTTGTTGAGAGGCTGTTCTCAGAGGGCAGGTCAGTTCTCAGAGCCTCTTTGCGAGTCTGTGAAATAGGAAAATAGAAATGGGAAAGATCGCATCTCTCCTGACCACCATTTGCGAGGGTTATGCTCCTCCCCTCCACGCTGTTACATTCAGTTGTGTGTGTTGCTTCATTGCAGTTCTCCAGTAAACCCCAACAGATAGGGATTCTGAGGAAATGGGCTCAGAGAAGCAATATAGATTGTCTAAGATCACAGTGCTTGCTGTGCTCCTTCTAACCAACGCACCTGTGAGCTCCGTGAGGGCAGAAGCCCCCTTAAAATAATCCGGCCTCCCTCTGAAGCACCATGTTGAATTATAGATTACTGTCTCATCACTTTGAGGATTAGGTGAAATTGAGCAGGCTGTGTGAGCGTTAGTTGTCGTTCTTAGTGTCTTTTTTTCCCCTCTCACTACAGGTCAGAGAAACATGGCAGCTAGGCGAATTGCACAGGAGACTTTTGATGCTGTATTGCAAGAAAAAGCTAACCGATATCACATGGACCCCAGTGGTGAGGCCGTAGGTGAAGCTCTTCAGTTTAAAGCTCAAGGTGAATTAAAGTGCTTGGTTTCTTTGGGGGGAGGGTAGCTATTGGGCATTCTTTTAGAGTAAGGGCTGGAGGATATCAATGCCTTGGGCAAACTATTCAACTCCTCAGATCCTACCTTCCTTATTTGTTAAGGAGAGATAAAGTTATCTCTTGGTCTTCCTGTCAAATCATTATGCAGAAGGGGATATTGTAATTATCTGAAGCTTCTCTGCCCCAGGCATCCTCCCCCACCTAAAGAAGGGTTCTTGAATCAATCTCCTGGCTCCATCCCCACCACCCCTTCCCAGATTGGAGCTCTTACTAGTTCTCGCCTGGATTATGGCAGTAATCTCCTGAACGATCTCTCAGCTTCTGGCTCCATTCCCCTCAAATAGGCCTCCCCGACAGATCTATTAATGCCACCCTTGCTGGGTCAAGGCCCTACTTGGACTTTTGAGGCTCCCCATTTCGGGGTTATATCCTCAGACAAGTGCAGGAGCAACCGGGTAATAATTAATAGTGATGTGTACAAGACGAGGGCATGGGAGGTTGCCAAGTGTAGGCCTTGCCTGAAAACATTCCCCTTGGAAAGTTTTGAAATGTCAGGCCAGCAGAATCAAAAATGGTGCACACACTGTTTGCAGGATGACAGGGAGGTCCCTCACCGTGCCACATAAGGCTCCCAGCCTTCATGTCCTGCCTTTGGGGCTCATGTTTCAGTGACACTGTGCTGCCTGTTTGTGCTTTGAATCCCTCCCCAGCCCAGCCCAGCCTAGCCTGGTTAAGTCTCTCGGGCACTAAGACCCAGCTTGCACATGCCTTCCTCCAGGAAGCTCCTGCAGGCTTTGAGGTTGATTTGATTGCTCTTCCAGGCCCCTGAGCACTCCCTTTTTTGAGGTGGGCCAGCCTCCTCCAGGCCTCCTTTGGGCCTCTGCTGCTCCCTGCACCAGCCCCTGAGCCAGTTTCCACTGAGGAAACTTCCTCAGTGTTGACTGAGTGAGTCTGAGTTCTTGGGGCAGGGATAACTTGTGTACTTTGGATGTGGAGAAACCAAAGCCTAGAAGCTGTCTTCAGATTCTGAATTTTTAAAAATGCTTGAGTATTTTTACACAAAAACCTTCCCATTATAAGGGATTAGAAGAATTAAGAAGTAGTTAGGAGTATGGGGCACCTGAGTGGCTCAGTCAGTTAAGCATCTGCCTTCACTCAGCTCAGTTCATGATCCCAGGGTCCTGGGATCCCACATCAGGCTCTGCTCAGTGGCGAGCCTGCTTCTGCTGCTCCCCCTGCTTGTGCGCACACACGTGCACTCTGTCTGGCAAATAAATCAAAACAAAACAGTAGTTAGGAGTATAATGTAAAAGTCTTTAGGTGCTTTCTTACCCCTCAGAGGTAACCATATCTGTGGTGTTTTGTGAATCCTTCAGTTCTTCTATGATATGTTTATGTAATCCTAAATACTTACGTATTGATATATGTGTATACACACATTTTTGTGTATATGTTTATGCATATATATATGTATATATACACATATATATCTGGAGATTTAAATCTTGGTTTATTTTTATGTAGAGACTCAAATGTCAATATGTATCTTAGTCTCCTCAAGAAAGATGGGGGGTAGGAGCTGTACTAGGAAACCAGCAGGATGCTAGATGGTTCTGGAACCACCATTTTGTCACAGAGCTAGGTCCATCGATTGGCCTTTCACTGTGTCTGTTCTAGTCTGTATTGCTTTACAAGGCATCTGAAAATCCCGTTGTGCAGACTCCATCCACCACTCTTCCTAATGCTACTGCCCTAACCGTGCCAGCAATAGCCATCAATACCTGGATTATCCCAGTGGACTTTTTGCTGGAACATCCATATCCACTCTTGTACCTGGTGGTCAATTCCCTGCACTAGCCTGTGAGGTCGCCCCTTTGCTCTGAACCCCTTCATGGCTTTCCATCTTGTTCAGAGTAAACTATAGAGTCCCATTGAGGGCCTGACTTGATCTGTTACCCCCATTCTGTTCACATCCTCTAGCATAGTGGTTCCTTAACTTTGTTGCTTGTTAGAATCATCTGGGGACCCTTTAAGATTTTATTTATTTATTTATTTATTTATGAGAGAGAGAGGGAGAGCGCGCGCAAGCTAGAGAGCACGCTCGTGTGCATGGGGAGGGTCAGAGGGGGAAGGGGAGGGACAAACAGAATCCACAGTGAGCGTGGAGCCAGACGTGGAGTTCAGTCTCATGAACCTAAGATCATGAACCAAAATCAAGAGTCTGACACTCAGCCGACTGAGCCACCTAGACAGCCCCCTGGAGACCCTTTAAAAACCCTAATGCCCAGGCCACACCCCATCCCAATTAATTAAATCAGAATGCCTGGGGATCCCCAAGGACTCCAGTGTGCAGTAGAGTTTAGGAGCCACCTTCTTACCACTTTGCCACCGTTACTCTCTTCCATTCTGGCTACACTTGTTCCCTGCTAGTGTTACCTCAGGGCTTTGTCCTGATGCTCCCTCTGCCTGGAAGGCTTCCCCCATAACTGCGCAGTCTGGCCCCCGACACCAGGCCTCTCTGCACAAATACATTGTTGTCAGAGCAGCTTTCCTTGGCCAGCCTGTCTGAAAACGTCTCTCCCTCTTCATGGTCTTGCCTGCTTGATATTTCTTATTGGCACTTTTGTACATGTGATGGATTTTTGTTTATTGTTTGGCTCCCTGAACTGATAAATCCAGCGGAGTAGGGATTTTGTTGTCTCCTTTCCCTGCTATATAACTCCATTGCCTAGAGCAGTGCCCACACACAGTAGTTGCTCAGCAAGTACTTGTTGAACAAATAAATTTGGGTTTATATAAAGCTTTAGCTTCTTGTGGTCTCTTCGCCCATTACTACTCCCTGGCATCTCTCTCCCTTTTATTTGACGTCTTGACTAGGTAATATTTTGATTCATAAGCTAGAAAGTTAGAAAGCTACTCTGCAAAGTCTCCCTGAGGCCTGCTGTTCCCATGTTCCTGGTTTTTACAGAGTTTCTTTATGTGTGAATAAGCAAATGCAAATTCAGGTTCCTATTTTTCTCATTTCTATTTTCTCATTTCTACTACTGTTCAGTTTTCACTGTGGCCTCTCTTGCTGCGGCTTGTTTAGCTTCTGTGTTCTCTCTTACCTGTTTTAGTCTCTGTTTTTTCAGAGGATTGGTTGGCCCAGTGGACCTTTGCAGGGAGCCTGTCTGCCACCTTTGGGTCAGATGCTCAGCTGTGGTTGGCTGTGGTGGGTGTAGTGTCCGACATGGCTCCTGCCTCAGTGGCACTGTGACCTAACACTTTCTCCCCCGAGGGAGGGTGGGCAGGCAGCCTCCAGAGAAACTGTCTACTGTGTGCTAGAAGTAGAAATGTACAAGTGTTCCAGTTGTAGTGAAGAAGCCCAGGTTATTTGGGGACCAGACACCCTTTCCCGAGTCAAAAAGAGGGCTTATAAAACAGATGCCTGCAGAGCCAGGACAAGAAGGCCGAGTGAATTAGGAGCACCACTGCCCAGCCTCTGTGCACTGTCATCCAGGCACATGCAGGCCCAGTGCTTGTAGGTATTCTGTTTTTAGAATTTGTAAATCCAGATTTTTAAGTAAAGCCACACACATTTTAAATGTTAGAAACAAACACAGATTTTTTAAATGCATTCTGGCAAATAAAGGACCCCTGCTGGCTGGTGGTGTGTGGACTGTCTTTTTGCAACCTCTGGTCTAAATTACCTTTTTGTTCCTCTTTGGATCATCTATTTCAGATCTTCTAAGGACAGTCCCAAGAGCCAGAGCAGATATGTATGATGACATTCCTAGTGACAGCAGATATACTCTGGCTGGATCTGTAGCCCACCCTCGAGACACTGGAAGAGAAAGCCTGAGAGGTGATGTATTTCCAGGACCTTCCTTCAGATCAAGCAATCCTTCTGTAAGTGAAGACAACTACTTTCGCAAAGAGTGTGGCCGGGATTTGGAATTTTCCCACCCTGATTCCCGAGACCAGGTTTTTGGCCACCGGAAATTGGGACATTTCCGTTCTCAGGACTGGAAATTTGCACTCCGTGGCTCTTGGGAACAAGACTTTGCCCACTCCGTTTCTCAAGAATCCCCTTGGTCACAGGAGTATAATTTTGGTCCTTCTGCACTACTGGGGGACTTTGGTTCCTCCAGGCTGATTGAGAAAGAGTGTTTGGAGAAAGAGAGTCGGGATTATGACGTGGACCGTCCAGGGGAGGCAGACTCTGTGCTCAGGGGCAGTGCCCAAGTCCAGGGCAGAGGCCGAGGTCTAAACATCGTTGACCAGGAAGGGGCCCTTTTAGGGAAGGGAGAGACTCAGGGCCTACTCCCAACTAAAGGGGGAGTCGGGAAACTTGTCACACTAAGAAGTGTGAGTACAAAGAAAGTACCCACTGTAAATCGTATTACTCCCAAAACTCAGGGCACCAACCAAATCCAGAAAACCACCTCAAGTCCTGATGTGACCCTGGGGACAAACCCAGGGACAGAAGATATCCAGTTTCCCACTCAGATCCCTTTGGGGCTCAATTTGAAGGATATTCGGCTCCCCAGAAGAAAGATGAGCTTTGACCTCATAGATAAGTCTGACGTTTTTTCAAGATTTGGGATAGAAATAATCAAATGGGCAGGATTCCATACCATAAAAGATGATGTTAAATTTTCCCAGCTTTTCCAGACTCTCTTTGAACTCGAAACCGAAACCTGTGCTAAAATGCTCGCTTCGTTCAAATGCTCCTTAAAACCAGAGCACAGAGATTTTTGCTTTTTTACTATCAAATTTTTAAAGCACTCTGCTTTGAAAACACCCAGAGTTGATAACGAGTTTTTAAACATGCTTTTAGACAAAGGTGCTGTGAAGACCAAAAATTGCTTTTTTGAAATCATAAAGCCCTTTGACAAGTACATAATGAGGCTTCAAGACCGGCTCCTGAAGAGTGTAACACCCCTGCTCATGGCGTGCAATGCCTATGAGCTGAGTGTCAAGATGAAGACCCTCAGTAACCCCCTGGACTTGGCTATTGCCCTGGAGACCACCAATTCTCTCTGCCGGAAATCTTTAGCCCTTTTGGGACAGACTTTCTCCTTGGCGTCTTCTTTCCGGCAGGAGAAAATCTTAGAAGCCGTGGGCCTCCAAGATATAGCTCCTTCTCCTGCCGCATTTCCAAATTTCGAAGACTCTACTCTGTTTGGGAGAGAATACATCGATCACCTGAAGGCCTGGCTGGTCAGCAGTGGGTGTCCGCTCCAGGTCAAGAAAGCTGAACCTGAGCCAACCCAAGAGGAGGAGAAAATGGTTCCTCCTACCAAACCGGAAATTCAGGCCAAGGCTCCGAGTGGTCTGAGTGATGGTAAGGAAAGCACTGAAAGTTCCTATTTATTGTGATTAGTTTGTTTTTCATGTTTTCTTGTAATGTCTCTTATTTTCTTTGAGATTTTTGCACAGAAGTTTTTTAGCCAACTGGAAACAGAGTTTTAGTAGAAAACTCATATTGGCCAGGGTGCATGTCTGCTATTCATTCTGAAAGCGTATATTAGGAATCTTCTGTCTACCACAGAAGTCCTTAGACATTTCTGGGTCACAGATTCCTTTGGGAATCTGATCAAAAGCTGTGGCCCTTGCCAGGAAAAATGCACACATATTTGTACACAATTCTGCCTGTGCTTTCTGGGGGGTTTGTACCATCCTGCAGCCAAGGTTAAGAAGCCCTTGTTACAGCATCTCCCTCCCCCCACCCTAAGGTATAAGTAGAGGGGAAAGTAAACACTGGGTACTGTCTCTGGAGAGTCCCCAGGCTCCTAAGCGACAGAAGTCTCAAAACCCAGCTCCTCCTGTGCCAGGTTTAGGGGGATGGAAGAGACCCTAGCCCAGGGGAGTTGGGGAGGCCATGTTTGAGCTGTGTTGAGGGACCAGCAGAGATTAGCCACGTCAGCCCAGGTAGTAGAAGCACCTTTCTACCCACTCACTTTTCTAGAACAGCTAAAAGTCGATAGATCAATTAGGTACATCTGGTAACCTGCAGTTAAGGAGTCAGCTTTGGGGAGGTTCCAGAAAGGCCAAGAAAGAGGTAATACTAAGAAAAAAAAAACAACAACAGAGGTATTATAAACATTTGGCTGTTTGGTGTCCTCTCTCCCTCTTAGCACCCAGACATCCTAGAGGTCATGTCCTAGCCCAGACATCCCAGAGGTCATGAGCATATGTGGTGCCCATGTGACTCACGATGAAGCACTTCCCTCCCCTTTACCTCAGGAGGAAGTCCCTTTCCCCAGAAGGCAGGTTTCAGCTTCCATTGCCCCAGCCAAGTGGGAAAGCCTTGTTTGTCCCTGAATCTCTTTACTCCTCTACACCCTTATGCAGCCCTGATTACATCAGGCACTGGGTAGGTCCCACCATGGATGGGCAGCCACAGCTACTCCTGGAGAGGGAGCCTTCAGAAGTGGGCTCAGGGCTGAAGCAGGACCCCTCCTCCCCACACCCCTCATAGTGGAGTGGAAAGTCAGTGTCATGATGATACTGAAGCACTTTGTTTGAAGGAGGAGAAAAACACCCATAACCTAAAGTTGCCCACCACTATTTTCTGGTTTTGTTGCCATGCGGGTGCACCCATAGCACCAGTATTGCTGTGCTGAAAACACTACAGTCTATTCTTTTATAGGATCATCAAAGGCCTTTTTCTGTGTTTCAGCAGCATTTGCTGCATCATGATACTGACCTAATGTAAATTACCTCACCCTTCCCTTCATGTGGGACTGTGCTGCCTTTTACTAGAGGCCTCTGAGGCTGAGCAGAGCTGGGTTCCCTTGTAATTGACGTCTGCAAGCCTGGGCTGTCTGGACAGCAGGTAGAGGGCAGGAGCGCCCATGTCTCATGGGGTATGTCCCGCCAGTGCTCACATTACTGTCAGAAATGTGGAGATGACATCTTCAGTTGAATGTTTTGGTTACCACTATTGTTATTTTTTATTTTTTAGTTCCCCTCTATAGAATATGGTCAGGGGAAGAGGATTGTGGGGCCAAAGCTGGGACGCTTGCTTATGGTTACCTTCTCGAGAGATGGTTGCAGTGATCCACAAATTACGTTGTTTTTCAAAGCTTCCAACTCTGAACCTTTTATTCTTTGGTAGCATTCTGTAAAACCAGCAATTCTGTAGGATGAGAGCCGATAACAAAAAAAAAAAAAGGAAAGGAATTTCAAAGGGGAAATAATTGCAGTAGCATGACAATTGAAGAATGCATTTAGCCGGTGTAAAGAGCTCACACTGAGGTTTAAAATAAGTTTAAAGCTGCAACTGAGACATAAGCAAGGACTGGACAGTGCAGTTACTCCACAGAACAAACTGGAAGACCTCTCCAGTTCAGGAGTGGTTTTTATCGAATGACTAAATAAACAGACCATTCTGTGCAATTAAAACTAGCAAATATCAGAAAACTAAACAGTCTTATTAATTGAGGGCCAGCTGCTCTTCTGTGTTGCCAGTGGCGTTGTAAATTGAAACTCATTAAGGAGGGGCGCACCTGGGTGGCTCAGTCAAACATCAGACTTTTGATCTCAGCTCAGGTCTTGATCTCAGGGTCCTGAGTTCAAGCCCCCTGTTGGGCTCCACACTGGGCCTGGACCCTACTTAAAAACAAAAACAAAAAACACACACTTTGGGCGCCTGGGTGGCTCAGTTGGTTAAGCGACTGCCTTTGGCTCAGGTCATGATCCTGGAGTCCCTGGATCGAGTCCCGCATCGGGCTCCCTGCTCAGCAGGGAGCCTGCTTCTCCCTCTGACCCTCCCCCCCTCATGTGCTCTCTCTCTCTCAAATAAATAAATAAAATCTTTAAAAAAAAAAAACACACTTCATATTGAAGGAAATTTACACTTTAAGAAATGTTTTTCTTTTCATGTATTCAGCAAATATTTTCTATGAACACCTATCCTAGGGCCACTGACTTTTTTGATTAGGGAATTTTTCTTTGCAAATCTATATGTATGTTTTCTGATTATAAAACATGCATATTTATTTTTTATAGATAAAGCACAAAGAAAATGAAGTCTCTGGTAAATCTACCCATAGATAATATCTATTAACATTCTGACATATTTCCTTCTTTTTTTCTCCACATGTCCGTATTTGTGTATCTTTTCTTTGCTCCTTCATATTGGGAATCATAATCTAGATTTTTTTTTTATGTATTTTATACTGAGTTACCTTTTTTTTTTTTTAAGATTTTATTTATTTATTTGACAGAGAGAGACACAGCGAGAGAGGGAACACAAGCAGAGGGAGTGGGAGAGGGAGAAGCAGGCTTCCCGCGGAGCAGAGAGCCCGATGCGGGGCTCGATCCCAGGACCCTGGAATCATGACCTGAGCCGAAGGCAGACGCTTAACGACTGAGCCACCCAGGCGCCCTACTGAGTTACATTTTATATCTTTATATGTTTTTCACTTAATATGAACATTCCAGTTAAGCAATACCTGACAAGCAGAATAGAATTGCTACATATCATTTCCTTCTGTGGAATATATGCATATATTGTTCTGTACAGTCACTAAAAGCTTGTGACTTTTTCTTCTAGTGGTTATGCTGTTCTGTCTTTTGGGATGATATTTTGGGTATTGGTTTTTAGAATACCATGCTGCTCTCCTCTTTTCAATGCTGATTTCTCTTGAATGAGGATTTTGGTCACTGGTGCCTGCTTAGGTTCCATCCTAAGCCTCTGACTCCGTCCTGGTCATCCCAGGCCCCATGTGGTCCAGTGTGTTTCTCAGAAAAGCCCTCTTGTGTGTTCCAGCAGTCCCTCAGCGAGCGGATCACAAGGTGGTGGACACAATCGACCAGCTGGTCACTCGTGTTGTCGGAGGCAGCCTATCTCCCAAAGAGAGAGCTCTTCTCAAGGAGGACCCTGCTTACTGGTAGGTCTTTAAATGTTGGCCCTCCGAATCCCTCCCATAGAACACACGGCAAAATTTGTGTCTTGATGGTGTCCAACACAGAGGGTGAGGTATTAATTTTGAGGAGTGGTGTTAGCCAATGGGAACAGCATGAGAGAGGGTTGGGTTCACTGACATTCAATTCCCAGCCCTGCTGCCACCCTGCCATGTGGCCTTCTCTTGTCCGGTCCAGGAGCCCCTCGTGCCTCTGTGCTGGCTTAAGGATGAGGTGAGAGGTGCATGCAGAGAGCACGTGAAGATAAGGGATGGGTCACAGCAGTTGTTCGTGACTTACTGCTACTGTTTGTTCAACTCTCTTCTCCTTTTGCCTTACTGCCTCTTCACACGAATGGAGCAAGTTTTTAAAATTAAAGTTTTCAGCATAAATGCAGTACTTGTTTATTAGAGGAAGTTGAGAACAAGGGTGAAGCCCCTCGTATGCCCACCGACATCTACTGCCAGTTTTGCCTGTTTGCTTCCAGTCTCTCTGCCCACTGAGGGCTATTTGGGTTTTTGTTTAATATAGCTGTGATTTTACTATGATATAATATATCCTGCTCTTTTGGGGTTTACGTATTTATTTTTTCTGCTCATTTTAGGTAACACCGGAAAATGCTCGTATTCTTTATCTTTCATAAACATTTTCAGACAGCTGCGTTTATTAGTCCATAGAGGAGGTGGCCAGAGTTTAGTTAGCCATCCCTCTCTGGTTAGACTTTCAGAATGATTTTGATTGTATACTGTTTCAAACTGCTTCAGCAAATGGCTTAGTGCAGCCTATTTTCTTGTGTGTTTAGGATTATCTCTAGATTGCTGCAAGTGGAAAATGTTCATACTTTAACTTTTTTTAAAGATTTATTTATTTATTTATTTGTAAAGATTTTATTATTTATTTGAGAGAGAGAGAGCATGTGAGCAGGGGGGGAACAGAGGGAAAGGGAGACAATTTCCAGCAGACTCCGCACTGAGCGCAGAGCCCAATGCAGGGCTTGATCCCAGGACCCCGAGATCATGACCTGAGCCAAAACCAAGAGTCAGATGCTCAACCAGCTGAGCCACCCAGGCGCCCCTGACTTTTTTTTAAATCATAAAAGTGGCATATGTCCTTTGTAAAAATAGAAAAAAGTAATAAGGTAAAGATACTGTCACTCAGAGCTCCACCACTTCTCCCTCTCAGTGTGTCCTAGGTTTCAAACCTAACATCACTGTCCCTTTAGCAGTGGGTACATGCTCTTCCTTTGTACACAGGTACCCTAGCATACTCAACCATTGCCCATTGATGAGTTCTTAGATTCTTTCCAGTTTTTCCCTACCGTAAATACCATTATGATGAACAATGTTTTCTGTTTATTTCTGTCTACATTTCTGGCATTTATTAGGGTAGTATCTGGGAGTGAAATTGCTGGGTTAAGAAGAAAATTAACTTGGGGCGCCTGGGTGGCTCAGTTGGTTAAGCGACTGCCTTCGGCTCAGGTCATGATCCTGGAGTCCCGGGATCGAGTCCCGCATCGGGCTCCCTGCTCGCCAGGGAGTCTGCTTCGTCCTCTGACCCTGTCCCCTCTCATGTGTGCTCTCTCTCTCAAATAAATAAATAAAAAATCTAAAAAAAAAAAAGAAGAAGAAAATTAACTTTACAGGCCTTTGATCTCTGTCGCTTTTTCTCAGCTGCAGCATGATTGACCTTTGAGACTGGATAATCCTCTGGTGGGGACTGTCCTGTGCTTTGCAGGATATTTATTAGCATCCTTTGCCTTCCCCCTTACACTGGATGCCAGTAGAATCCTCCATTCCAGAAGCTGGCCACTGGGGGCAGGAGTTGCCCCTGGTGGAAGCCATCGTTCTTTATCATCAGGTTACTTTCTGTGGGTTATCTGTCCCAGTTGACAAAATGCTTGAAAGGCATAAATTGCCACGTAACAGTACTAGAGTTTTGGTCTTAACCAGCATGATTTACCAGGGGGAAGGGTTGGAGCTTATATGGTTTTATTTTTACAGAATTCTCAGACTCATTTGTATTATTTTCATATTTAGAATGAGGTGGGCATATAACTTAAAAGTTAAAAAAAAAAAAACAGCCCAATAAGCAAATTGTTCCATCATAATTTATTGAAAACTTTATTACCAAACACTTTTTGCTTTCTCTGCACTTGGTACTATTGTCGGCGCTTTTCTGATTTAAGCACTAGCTGACTGAATCCTCATAAATCTTATGAGGCAGGTATGTTGTCATCCTTATTTTACAGATAGGAGACTTGAGGCTCAAAGAGGCCTCTTACCTAAAGAGTGCAAAGCTAGTAAGATAGAGTTGAGATTCTCATCCAGGTTCTGGCTCTCAATCTGTGTGCGTGCTGAAGGAAGGAAGCTAGGTAGCCTCAGATTGACAGGTGAAAGCAGAGACCAAACCCTCTTGGGTAAAGTACTCTCCAGACTTGAAAGTCTTGGGCAATTTCCACGTGATTGGGCTGGAGGGAAAGGGGACCCCGAGAAGAGGGACATGTGCCTCTGCATCATGACCAACCAGGCTCATGATCACTGATGGCCAGTGGTAACAGACAAAACCATAACCAGAGTTGTACATATGGGAGGTGGGGTACAAAATCAGAAATAAGCATTGAATTAGAAATCAAATATTTGAGAAAAATGAACATCATGAAGGAAAGTCACCAAACTCAACAAATAGAGCTGACACCTGAGAAGACTGAGTTACATAAGAAAAAAAGTTAGTGTAAAAATATATGTGTGTAGTTAACAGTCTTCGGTGGATAATAGTATATTGTATCCATGAAACAGGAGCTTTTTGTTTTTGGAAAAGAACCTGTTAAAGATCTTGGAAATTGGGCGCCTGGGTGGCTCAGATGGTTAAGCGTCTGCCTTCGGCTCAGGTCATGATCCCAGGGTCCTGGGATCGAGTCCTGCATCGGGCTCCCTGCTAGGCAGGGAGCCTGCTTCTCCCTCTGCCTCTGCCTCTCTGACTCTCATGAATAAATAAATAAAACATTTATTTAAAAAAAAAAAAGATCTGGGAAATGAAGTCTGATTGTTGAAATAAAAATCCCAGCGGTTGGCTAGAATAGACCCAGATGAAGAAGAGATTAGGGAGCTGGACTCAGACTTGACTCCTGGAAAACTCCTTCAGAAGAAATTACCAGAGACTATCAGAGGAAAAGATATGGTGCCAAGAAAGAATGATAAGAAGCTAGTAAGGTTAGGGCTTTGGTGTGTACATTAGAATTCTTAAAGGAGTCCGTGTATGTAGTTTATAAAAATCAGTTGAATTAAGAAACGCAAAATGTTTCCGCTTTGACCAGTTCCCATGCCAGTTCTACTCCTCGCAGTCAGTCTCTTTTGGTATTTTAAACTTCTAAATTATCTCTTGATGATAAGCCTGTGTTGCTCTTCCTTGATCTATCAGTTTTAGCCATCACTGTTGAAATCCTATGAAGATAAGTGAGGATTTAGCTCTCTCTCCTCTCAGTCACTCATCAGAAAACCACCTTCTTGCTAGACTCCAGTGCTGTGTTAGGTTCTTTTTATTAGTTAGTAAAAGTTCAGACCTTAGGAAACACGTAAGAAGGCTTTGCGTTATCTCAGCCCTTCAAGGAACAGCAGAGATTTGCAACTTCTGCCTCCCTACAAGGAGGAGCAAACACTGGTTTGTTCACAGCCGGGCCTTGTGGACAGAACTGGCCATTGCCGCTCACTGAGGCGGCCTGCACCTTCTGGTGCCCTAAAATAACAGTAGTAGTGCAGACACCCACTGCAGCTTTGCTTCCTTGTCAGGAGCACCCGTTCACAAAGCTTCCTCCATTCTCTATGAGAGAGATTGCAAAGCAGCAGGCCCATAGAATGGTCCCAAGGATGTAAGATGTAGAAGTGAAAGAATATGTCACTTTGTTTTTCCCATCTTCTAAGTTGTCCCTTCAGAGTGGGATGGTCCTGACCCTTGCTGGACTATGCCCTACAGGGACAGCCCACCATGTGCACATGTTTACAGACTGAGGAGAAAGCATGTGGGCTTGAATCCCTCTTGGCTGGCCCCAGCAGGATTGTCCAAGGGCCTCAAAGCAAATACAAGATCTAAATAATTGATGCTGGGGTGGGGGCGCGGACATGGACCCTAAAACCCCAGATAATCTAGACAATGTAAGGTGGTAAGTAGCAGGAAAGAGATGGATACTAAGGTTCTCGTCCTGTTAAAAGTGAGGATATAGGGACGCCTGCGTGGCTCAGTCAGTTAAAGTATCTGCCTTTGGCTCAGGTCATGATCCTAGGGTCCTGGGATCAAATTCCGCTTCAGGCTTCTTGCTCAGCAGGGAGCCTGCTTCTCCCTCTGCCTGCCGCTCCCCCTGCTTGTGCTCTCTCTCCCTCTCCCTCTCTCTCTCTCTGACAAAAAAAAAAGTGTGAGGATATAGCTAGTGACTAGTTCTGAACACAGAAAATAATAGTTTAAGTGTATATTAATCTGATTAGCCAGTAAAGACATAGAAGTGGGATTTATAACTTCCACACTACTATAGAGGGTGAAGCCAAAAAGAAAATGTATTCATCCCAATGAAAAGCAAGAAAGGGAAAAAAAATAAAAAAGGAGGGCAAATAGGAAACGAGTACAATGGTGCCACCTTTACCAGGGACTTGGGTTTAAAAGTACCAACTATTGCTTCCTCTCAGAGATAAATAGAACAGAGTGGGGGAAAAAATGGAAAATGACATACCAAGCAAAGGCTATCAAAAAAAAAAAAAAGTATGTAAAAGTCGTTTCACACAAAACAGAGAAAAGCATAAAAGGGGGCAAAGTAGGCTACTGACCAGGCACAGTCTTCATGGAGCCCAACACAGGTCTCGAACTCACAACCCTGAGATCAAGACCTGAGCAGAAACCGAGTCATACGCTTAGCCAACTGAGCCAGCCAGGCACCCCAATAGTTGGGAATCTTGATGCCTGAACTCTGTAGCTTAGAGCTGTGTAAATAAACAACACTTAGAAATATAAGAGGAATTGATCGATCTATATCATGGCAGGAGGCTTGAATATAATTCTCTGAAACGCGTAGATGTCATCCAAATAAGAGAATATTTAGAACACAGTGAATGGGCATAAACAGGTAAAGATGATGTGCTAATGTTTGTTGAGCAGTTCGTGAATGCCACACAGTATTTAAAGCATTTTTCTTACAATGGAAAGTGTGTAACTCAAGCCTCACAACAACATGATGAAGTAATTTATTACTGTCTCTTCCTCTTACAGATAGAGGAACTGAGGCACAGAAAAGTTCAGTAAATCTCATGGCTAATAAGTGGCCATGCTGGGATTTGAACCCAGCAGGCTGGCTTGGGAATGTTCTGTGCTCTTAATGTTGTGTTCCATTAGAACTTGGGGAGACTGACATCCTCAGACTGCACTTGGCATCAGAACTCTCCAGGGGAAAGGGGCTTGTATCCTGGGGCTCTGGGTCACCTGGGTGCTGACTCCGCTTTCTGCCCTGGGTGAGGGGTACCCTTGCTGGGGCTGTGTTTCACAGGAGAACCAGACCGTCTGTTCCTTTATGTGGGAACCCTTGCTCGTTAGGGTGCAGGACGCTGCTGCTGGCCCGGCAGAGTGCGTGGGGCAGCAGCGGAGCCGGCGTGCAGCCTGTGTCCTCAGACCCAGCCGGACCTTAACCGCAGATGGCAGCATCGAGAGCTGCGCACGGAGTTACCGCCCAGGGGCCCCCCGCGGTACTCCGTGCTGCCGGCACCCTGCTTCACGCAGCCAGCTGGCTCCTGTCACTGGTGATGGGGAACTGCACCTAGGAAAGCAGCCTCTTAACGTCAGGCAGACTGAAGGCCGCCTGAAATGCTGCCCTGCCCACCAAACAGTAGTCATTCTTCTTGAACACAAACTGAAATTGAACATTCACGAACTCCTGTTATGTGTGAGGTCCCAGAGAGACTCTCCGCACATCCCAGGAAAGGAAAACCACATGGGCCACATTACACGATTGCCACGATGCATAAAAGTCAAAACTAGCACAACAGCCAAAATAAAACTTGCTTCTAAGTAACTTTTGAGTGAAGGGGAATGAGAACTGACTTTAGGAACTTCTCAGAAGGAGGTAGCAGGGGGCGCCCTGCACACTGGATGCGGCTGCAGCCATGCATAGAGGAAAGTGCAACGCAGGACACGTTTGTCAGAAATGGAGTGAATGTAAGCATTCACCACATGAGGCCAGAAGGAAATGGCAAGAAAAGTCCAGACCCTAGAAGGGGAGGATTAATAGAGCTGAAAGAAGGTGCTAACGAAGTGGAAAACAGAGTAAAGAGTGTGGAGTTCCCTCCATGCCCCTTACTGTCCATTCCCCAGGGCTAATTAAGTTAGCTTTATATTCTTTCGACGTCGACTCTGTGAGAAAAGCGAATGCATGTGGATCTATGTACACAAAGCAGATTCATGTGGTCCACACCAGTGTTGGTGTTCTTCTGTAGCTTGCTGTCCTCTCTGGCTGTATCGTGGATGTCTTTCTGTGTCGGCACTCGGGACTCAACCTCCTCTTTCCTATACTGTTTTTTTTTGTCTTTTTTTAAGATTTTATTTATTTGTTTGACAGAGCATGCACAAGCAGGGGGAGCGGCAGGGAGGGGGAGAAGCAGGCTCCCTGCTGAGCAGGGAGCCCGATGCGGGGCTCGATCCTAGGGCCCCGGGATCATGACCTGAGCTGAAGGCAGACACTCCACCGACTGAGCCACCCAGGCGCCTCTGTACTGTTCTTGTTATGACTCTGGCACATGATTTCACAGCCATGGCACTCTGGCCTCAGTGGTGCAGTTGAAGCCAGGGTCTCTGAGTACTCTGCCTCACTGGGCTCTTTGAAGGGTGTCACCTCCCAAAAACGGCACCCACAAGCGACAGAGTGGCAGTGTCTCTGTGGCTCCAGAGTGATTATGTTACGAGGCTACTAGGAGTTGTGAGCACCTTCACCGCTGGGGATGGCGAAACCCAAGGAGGAACCGACCAGTGCTGGACCAGAGCTGCCACTGCCCTGCAGTTACTGTGGGCAGGACGGGGACCCAGGGGGTCCATGGATCAGAGCCTCTCGGATGGCAGGGAGGCTGCCACTTGGAAAGGGTGTGAGAAATGGGATCGTAGCAACAATTCGGTACGTGGTGTTGCTTTAACCAATGTCCTTCTGTGCCTGTTCTGTTATGTAGGTTTTTGTCTGATGACAGTAGTCTGGAATACAAATATTACAAACTGAAGCTGGCAGAAATGCAGCGGATGAGCCACACCTTGCCAGGAGCAGATCAAAAGCCAACAGCGGCAGAGTGTGCGGTCCGGGCCATGCTGTATGCTCGGGCGATCCGCAGCCTCAAGAAGAGGCTCCTCCCAGGCCGGCGGCGGGGGCTGCTCCGCACCCAAGGGCTCCGGGGCTGGAAGGTGAGGAGAGCAACCACTGGGACCCAGACCCTCCTCTCCTCGGGCACCAGACTGAAACACCATGGCCGGCAGGCTCCAGGTTCATTGCAGGGAAAGCTGTCCCAGCCAGATGGAAATGAAACTGCCAAGGACTGCCCGCCTGACCCGGCCGGACCCTCTCCTGGGGACCCCAGCCCAGAAGCCTCGGGCCCATCCCCCAAGCCAGCAGGAGTGGGAGTCTCTGAAGCCCCTCAGACCTCCTCTCCCTGCCCATCTGCTGACGGTGGGTACTCACTCCCATCCCCCTCTTCTGGGCCACAGCCCCGACTCTCCAACCTCCAGGGGTCCCTCAGGGTTGGGGGTGGGAGACCTGGGTGGTCTGAGCCATCTGTGCAGCAGGCAGGAGCAACAGGGACCTGGCCAGGACAGGTGCACGTGGAGGCACTCTCCTCTTATTTCCTAGAGGGGCTGGCCCTCGAGTCCTGTAGCCGGCTTCCTCCTGTCCAGGGGTCAAGCTGACTCACCGTGCTTCCCTACCAGGTCCTCCTGCTGGCCACCCGCTTGTGCCCTGGGCCCATGCTTGGGGCTTTGAGCGCCTCCATCCATTTCTCCCTCTGTTCTTGCTCCTCTTTACCTTCCGTAGGGCTGCCCTCGTCTCTCGTTCTGCCTTTTCTTTCCCAAGGTCTCTGTTTCCTTTCTTAGGGTTAGCTGACCTGCAGTTTCTTCTGGCCATTACCTTTTCTCTGCGACAGGCCTGCCCCCGACCAGTACTTCGCACTTACCACTAGGTGGGAATGGAGAGGGGAAACAGTCTCCACCACTGCTACATTCTCTAGCTTTTGCTGTATAAAGAGCCGTTCTGAGCTATGCCTTCCAACGGGGTATCCAGTGCTCCAAGTCTGCTGAACTGGGCTGGGCCCACCCGTGTGTTTGTAGGCAGCAACTGGTTGTGTGGGGCCATCGGCTGAGGTAACAGGGATGTCTGGGCCACATGCCTTTTGCCCCCTAGCAGCCAGCCTGGATTTGTTCACCTGACAGGGTTGGGCCTCCAGGAGGGCAGCGGAGGTGCTCAAGGCCTCTGAAGCCCAGGTTCCACACTGATGCCACCTTCTATCAGTCAGCAGGAGTCCCAGGGCCAGCCCCAGTTTTGGGGGGAGAGAAGAGAATCTCCTGCTGGACAGAGCTACAGAGTCCCATGGCAAAGGGCAAGGATGCAGTGAGGGGACATGAGCAGCTGTCTTTATAATTAGTCTCCATAACCACCCCCCCAAAGTTGAAATTGGAAGCAGCCGCTCAGAACTGACATGTGACAGTCACTTTGTTTTGTAGTTGACATGAAGACCATGGAAACTGCAGAGAAACTGGCCAGATTTGTTGCTCAGGTGGGACCAGAGATTGAACAGTTCAGCATAGAAAACAGCACTGACAACCCTGACTTGTGGTATGTAGCCATCGTGCCCTTTGAATTTGAGTGTGTTTACTCTATGAGTGTCCTGAGAGAGAGCCTGTGGGGTGGCCTGGCAGACACACTTCTGCCCCAGGAGGCACCCGAGGAAAAGTCATGGCTTCGCTTCTGCCAAGCTCAGGGCTGTGAGGGGAAAGCGTCTGCTTAGGGGTGTTGGGCGGTGCTGCCCTCCTCTGGGGCATCAGAAAAAACCTGCCCTGGAGGGAAGTTTAAGCTGTATTTGAAGGTCAAGTGGGCTTTGATCAGGGGAAGGGGGAGAGAGCACCCAGCCAGAGAGGCTAATCGGTTCCCTAGAACCTCTGCAGATGCCGAGTGGTGTGGGGTAGGGGGAGGAGGAGGGCGGTGCACTGTCCCTGGTCACACCAGTGCTCCGGGCAGTGATGGATGGGGTCCTGGTCCAGCTGTGGGCAGCAAGCACTTCCATGTAGTGGGGGCCTGGCATCCTTTTGCCAGGAGGGGGTGCTGTTACCCTTGCCATTGCTCAGATGGGGTGCCTAGTCAGCACCACACAGCCTGCAGGTGACAGAACCAGGAGCCTGCTCTGCCTTGTGGGGCACAGGTTCACCTCCTTCAGGGGGAGGCTGCCTGGGAGCCCCGTGTTCCTGATACTGAGCCATAACCAGGTGGGGTTCCCATGCTGTTTAAATTGTATCCTCCCGGGCGCCTGGGTGGCTCAGTTGGTTAAGCGGCTGCCTTCGGCTCAGGTCATGATCCTGGAGTCCCTGGATCGAGTCCCGCATCAGGCTCCCTGCTTGGCGGGGAATCTGCTTCTCCCTCTGACCCTCCCGACCCTCCCCCCTCTCATGTGCTCTCTCTCTCAGTCTCCCTCTCTCAGATAAATAAGTAAAATCTTAAAAAAAAAAAAAAAAATTGTATCCTCCCGTTGGCTGGGAACTCTGGACCCTTGCCCTGCTCCTACCATGCTGGAGAGCCATGCCTAATTAAGTCTAATTAAGACTACGGTTGAAAACTACACATTTCCTAGAGCATTTCTGGGACCCAGTGGTGTGACCCAGCATGTTCTTCCAGCTTGTTGGGGACCTTGAGTAGGTTCTGCACTGGGCATGCCTCCTGCTTCCTGTGAGACCCAGACCAGCCTTGGGGAGCACTGACGGCTTCATGGGGGCTCAGCCCAGTTCTGCCTTTTACAGGCCTGGTGACCTTGGGGCCAGCTGGGCCTAGCACACCTCAGAGTTGGGCAGACCCGGTGAAGGGGACAGCTCCACTAAGGGCAGCCAGGAACATTTCATCGGTTGTAGGTTTTTTGTTGTTGTTTTTTCCCCCAAAGGAGAATTCTGCATTATCCTGGCACTGCCGTGGTTTGGGTTTATTCGTCACCATTTCTGACAGCCTTTTCTGAGCAATGTTCCTTAGGAGGCCCTGTCCCTTCCCTCCCCACACAGAGTCCCCCATTATTGTACAGCAACGTTAGGTGGAGTGATTCACTCTTTCCCCCAGCCCAGTGCTCATAGAGCAGTTTGAGAATGGCTGCATCCAACAGCACACGTATTTAATAAAGGTCAAGGTGACTTTGTGTTTCTTTTCCTTTAGAAAGAGTATACCTCTAACGCTGTTTGAGTTGATTCTGTTTTTGTGTGTGGTTATGTCATCGATTTGACGTATAGTCAGGTTCATTTTTTCTACAGAGATTCAGTTTTACGGCTATTTTTTTCTATCCTTTCAAATTTAATTTTAAAAATAAGTTCAGCATTTGCATGGTTCTAAAATAAAAATTACAAAAGGTAGGCTCAGAGAAGTCTCTGAGTGGGAATCCCCTCACCCATCAACAGGAAACCATTTCATTCAATTCTAGTGGGTATGTGCATTTCCCCTTTTGTTTTTACATGTAACTTTTTATATGTAATAGACACTTTTGCACCTTGCTTTTTTCCCTTCACCACCTATCCAGAAGTCCCCTGTGCCTGTCCCACCTGTCCCCTCGTTCTCTTGTCCACTGTCATTCTCCACGTGCAGCCACACCAGGGTCACTCCCCAGCTATCGGCATTCACGTTGTTCTTACGGCCCCATCAGTGGCCTTACGCACAATGACTCTGTGGAGAGAATCTTCATGTATCTTCCAGAAGGGGGACTGTGGGGTCCAAGGTCATTGCACATGTAATTTTGTTAAATAATGGAAATACCCCTCCCCGAGAGCCCCTCCCAAAGCAGTGTCCAGAGTACCTGTCCCCATCCCTCACCTTTTGGCATGTCTTAGAGTCAGTAGGATTCATGAGAAATTTCTTATTTCCACCGTGAAATTTTAGTTTCCATTTTTCTTACGAGTGAAATTGAACATCTTTTCATTAACTTGTGTCCTTTATTTTCATGTGAACTGTTCATTTGTCTCTTAAAAAAAGGTTTGCCCTTTAAAAAAGCTTTGTTGTAAATAGTTTGCATTTTTTTGAATTTTGTGTAAATGCAGCTTTTTCTTGCTTTTTGTCTGGCCCCTTTATTCAGCACAGTTCTCGGATTCAGCCATGTTTGTTGCGTGTATCCCCAATTCATTCCTCTTTGCTGCTGAGTGTATCCCACTGTGTGGCTGGACCAGTTGTTTACCCATCACCTGTTGATGGCATTGAGATGTTTCCAGTCTGGGGCGATTATAGGTAAAGCTGCTGTGAGCCGTTGTGGATAAGGTCTTTATTTCTTTCCAGGAAATACCAAGGAGAGGAAAGGCTGGCTCCATGGTGGGCCCACCGTTAACTTTTGAAGAAACTGCCAAGTTGCCTTTCCACGTGGTAGTGCCATTTTGCATTTTTAGCAGCCTGGACGAGAGTTCCAGTTCCTCCCCACACAGCACTTGCTGGTGTCAGCTTTTTCATGTTAGCATCCCAATGCGGGGTGGGGTGGGGGGGGGCAGTGTCGCACTGTGGTCCTCATTTCTCCAAGGACTAGTGGTGCGGAGTGTCTTCGACTGTACTTGGGTGCTTCCCATACTTAAGTGTTCATTTGGATCTTGGGTCCATCTTTTGATTGGGTCATTTATTTATTTACTAATCAATTTTGAGGGTTCGTTATACATTCTTTATAGGAGTCCTTTGTCAGATGTATGATTTGCAGATACCTTCTCCTGGTCTATGACTGGTTTTCTCATTCTAGTTGTCTTTTGGAGGGCTCAAGTTCTTAATCTTTGCCCTTTTTTCTTTTGGGTTTTTTGGACTTTTTCTTTCTTAATTTTTTTTTTTTTTTTTTGAAGATTTTTATTTTTGGGGTGCCTGAGAGGCTCAGTTGGAAGGGCATACAACTCTTGATCTTGGGGTTATGGAGCCCCACATTGGGTGTAGAGATTACTTAGTTTTGTTTTTTTCTTTCTTTTTTTTTTTTTAAAGATTTTTTATTTATTTATTTGACAGAGAGAGAGTGAGCACGAGAGGGGGGAGTGGGAGAGGGAGAAGCAGACTCCCCGCTGAGCAGGGAGCCTGATGTGGAATTCGATCCCGGGACTCCAGGATCATGACCTGAGCCGAAGGCAGTCGCTTAACCGACTGAGCCACCCAGGTGCCCTGTTTTTTTCTTTTTTTTCCTAAGTTTTTATTTTTAAGCAGTCTCTATCCCTGACTTCATCAGATACCATGTTTCTGGCCTTTGTCTTGGTGTTTCTGTCCGTGTGTTCAAGGACTGGTCCCACACTGTTGTGCCTTAGAGGCTTCATACACCTTGTAATGTCTGGTAAGGCCAGAACTCTTCACAGATTTTGTTTAGAGTTCTCCCAAATACCCTTACCTATTTATTTTTCTCTGTGAAGTTTAGAATCATGTTCAAACCCAGAAAAAAAAGATGCACTTATTGAGATAGGCTTATGCATTATTATTTTAATTAGGGAAGAATTGACATCGTTATGAGGTTGTTATTCTAGCCAAGAACAAGGGCTTCTTTCCTTGGGTCCAAGTGTATTTTGTGTCTTCGTGCATGTTTTCAGTTTCTCACACTAGCCACAGCCCTGGGTCAGGGTGGCCGTGGGACTCTGAGGTTCCGAGAGGCAGTATTGCCACCACATTGACTCAGCTTCACTGTAGAATGAGGGGCAGAAGGGACGTGCCTTCCTCAGTCTCCTACCTGGCAGTGTGAGAGGAACCAGGCAGTTACCCTGAGCGCACGGGAGTCCCACAGTGGCTGGTGACAGACTAGAAGGGATGAGGAGAGGGCCGGGTTAGATCTCTGGCTGCAGTGTTGGAGCTTTTTCCAGCACATTCCTTGGTCATTTCTGCATACATTGTTCCTCTACTGCCCTCCCCTGAAAAGCAATGGGGCCTCTTAACATTCTGGCTCCTTTGTTAAATTGCTGCTACTCCTCGGACTTCTCTGTCTCATTGTGAAGCTGCACCATCAGCCATAGTTGGTAGAAAGAGGTCAGGTTATTTGTTGGTTCCACTCCCAGCTTTGTTGGATCTCTTCCAGATAATTTAGTAAATATGAATGTTCAGAGGACTCTCTGATTCACCAGTGTTTTTCATCCTTGCCCCAGGTTTCTCCATGACCAAAATAGTTCAGCCTTCAAATTCTATCGAAAGAAAGTATTTGAGTTATGCCCATCGATTTGTTTTACATCCTCTCCACTGAACCTCCACGCCGGTGAGAGCGCTGATTCTCAGGAAAGCCCCCTTGATCCCATGGAAGGGGAAGGAGAGTTTGAAGATGAGCCCCCGCAGCACGAGGCTGAGCTGGAAAGCCCAGAGGTGATGCCTGAGGAGGATGAGGAGGACGAGGAGGATGAGGAGGAGGATGAGGAGGGGGGCGAAGAGGGCTCCACTCCTAGAGGGGCCTCCAGGTCAGCAGGAGGGGCGGCCAAGTCCGAGGGCTCTGAGGGCAGCCCCCCCACTGATGGCCTCACGAGCGAGGCAGCTGAAGATGGCCCAGCTGGTGCACCTGCCCTGTCACAGGCCTCCTCGGGGGCCTGCTTCCCCCGGAAGAGAGTCAGCAGCAAGTCCTTAAAGGTCGGCATGATTCCAGCTCCCAAGAGGCTGTGCCTCATCCAGGAGCCCAAAGGTGAGTGCCAGACATTCATCATGGCTTCCCGAGCACGGGCTTCCATTTAGCACTGAAGGAGGAACCGTGCTGCTCAGTTGTGGACCAGGAAAAGTTGTGGAGACCAGCTGATGTCACCTGACTGTGTGGAAGAATTTACTGGCCCTTAGCCCAGGCTTAGCCACAAGATGACCAGCCAGTCCCTGTCCCCCTTCCCGCCTCTGATTGCACCTACCAACCTGGACGTTACCTCCCCAAATCCCCCCAGGGCCAACAGAACATGAGGTTCTTCGGTCTTGTGTTTTTAACCTAAACTAGTTCTGGTGGTTTTGCATACCCCTCCCACGTGCTCCGTGAAGCTCACCTCACGGCTGGCGTGAGGCTGGCAGTCCGAGGGTGCGCCGCTGTGTCAGTGTGGCAGCCACGTGTTAGCGTCAGATGCTGCTTGGTGTTTCCGTCACGGTCCGGTGGGGGAGCCCCGGCTGTGGAGGGCACGGGCGTTGGTCATCTCTGCTGTTTCCCACCCGTGACCTTGGGGAGGACCCAGCCTTCTGAGCCCCTAGAAGGCCCAGGGCACTGATGCCTGCTTAGCGATGACGAGGAAGGTGGCACTGGTCTTGGGCAGTGGTTAGTGGGAGCCACGTGCTCTGTACTCCACTGCCCAGGCCGTGGGAGGTCATCCCCTGTTCTTCTGTGGGGAGGGTTAAGGTTCCTGAGGTACCGTTAACAGCAGTAACACGCATCCTTTTTTTTTTTTTTTAAAGATTTTATTTATTTATTTGACAGAGAGAGACACAGCGAGAGAGGGAACATAAGCAGGGGGAGTGGGAGAGGGAGAAGCAGGCCTCCCGTGGAGCAGAGAGCCTGATGCGGGGCTTGATCCCAGGACCCTGGGACCATGACCTGAGCCGAAGGCAGACGCTTAACGACTGAGCCACCCAGGCGCCCAACACGCATCCTTTTTAAGGGGACAGTTGGAGGAGTTCTGGCGATTGTGCACAGGCATAAACTCCTCCAGTGCGGTGGAGCTAGAGCCTTTTTCCAGAAACATCTGTGTCTCTCTGTGGTCCCCGCCCCGTTTTCTGGCCTCGTGGTTCTGCCAAAATTTTCTAGACTGTCAGTAGGCAGAATGGCATCATGTGCGGCCTTTTGACAGGCCGGCCATGGCCCAGGTTGTTCCTCATGGCCCCCCCACGCCCCAGTGTCGCCACAAAGCCAGGCCTGGGCTGTGCTTCCTGCCACCATAGCTTCCTCTGAGGTGGCTGTGGCGAACAGTGCCCCGTGTAGTATCACCTGGGTGCTCTGCATTGTTGACACTGTCACACTCACCCAGGAGTGTCAGTTCAGTTTCCCCTGCCGATGGAACAGTCCTGTGGTTTGTGTCTGGGAACCTTGACGTTACCACGGGTTGCCAGCTATTGTACCCAATTCGGACGTCCGTCACAACTTCCTGCTGATGGCGGCAGCCTCTCCGAATGCCTCATGTCCCGCGAGGGGGAGAAGTGGAGCTTCTTCTATTTGGGAAGCTCTCAGTTCCTTGGGTGGTTGATGAGAAAAAAAGCAGCCCTGCTGATCTCTCCATCAAAAATAAGGCTGTAATGTGATTCAGTGCTCTGTATGAGAAGCATGGTTGCTTTACTGGAAAATTCTCTGCGGACTTTAACTCTTTATCAGTGGAACAGTTGCTGCAGAGACACTAGGAGGGCAGGAGATGGCAGATAGTTTATTGAAACAAAACGGGGTCTTGCAGTCATGGAAAACGATCCACGCATGGAGCCCTTCGTCATACACACGGGAAGTCCTACGTTAAAGTAGGCTCTTCCCCACCGAGCAGCCCTCAGTTGGGCCCGCGTGTTCCCGCCTCTGTGCCCGCGGGCCCGTGATTCCTGGGAGGCAGGCCGGGGGGCCGTGGTGCGGGCGGTGGCTCCCTTCCGGCGGCCGAGCCTGAACTGTGGCACTCGCGTCTTCTGAGTGACGTGTGTGGGTACAGATATGTTTCTTGTGTTTTCCAGTTCATGAACCAGTTCGCATCGCCTACGACAGACCTCGGGGTCGTCCCGTGTCCAAAAAGAAGGTGAGCATGACAGTTCTCATGTGTGGCATAGTCAGTTGGAATTTGCCAGAGTTTTAAAGGGCGCAGTGGCTTGTAACTGCGGTTTACTCGGTATACTCGCACTTCCCACCGGCGCGATGTACAAATCGTAACGAACAGCCTTTCTTCTCAGGGATTTCTTGAAACTGTTTTGCGTTGCCTGAAGCGCAGGAGGGTAGTAATTAGTTTAACAAATGAGTGAGGCCTGATACTCGCAGTGTGTTGGGAGAGGTGAACAAGGTGATGTCCTGGCCCTTGAGAAGTTCAGATTTAGGGGCCTGTAATGATGGTTAAAGAGCACACTAACTGGGGCGCCTGGGTGGCTCAGTTGGTTAAGTGACTGCCTTCAGCTCAGGTCATGATCCTGGAGTCCCTGGATCGAGTCCCGCATCGGGCTTCCTGGTCGGCAGGGAGTCTGCTTCTCCCTCTGACCCTCCCCTCTCTCATGTGCTCTCTCTCATTCTCTCTCTCTCAAATAAATAAATAAAATCTTTAAAAAAAAAAAAAAAAGAGCACACTAACTGGCTAGTAAGCCAAGGCCGTGCGCGGACGGGTGCGCGCACACACATGTGCATTAACTGGTGGACGCTTCCTCTGCGCCAGGCCCCGTCTGCCCACCTGGAGGCAGCAGCCTCCAACAGGGACAGGTTTGTGTGAGACTCCTGTGGCCTGTGTGCCCTGGGTACGGAGAAGCAGGTCGAGGGGAGATGGCGAATGTGGGGTTGGGGGTGCCATTTATTCAGGGAGGCCTGGGAGAGGCCCCAGGGTGGTCCTGTGTCAACAGGTAGCCCTCTGTGGCACTCACACGGGGCTGGGGAGATGAGGCGGTAACGGCGGTGAGGCCCCGGGTCACGTGGGGCCTGTAGACAGATGTCACAGTGAGGCTCCTTCTCGGGGGGAGGCCCTCGGGGACCCGCAGTGGTAATTTGGGGGGAAGTTGTGGCCACTGTGGCTGCGGTGCTCAGAGCAGCCTGTCGGCGGGGGGGCCAGGGAGAGCCAGGGGCCGGGCGGGTGAGGACGCAGTCGGTGGGACTTGCCAATGGACTATGTGTGGAATGGCCAGGCCGAGTCCAGGGCACCTCCACGGTTGTCTGCCCAGGCAGCTGGGAGGACGGAGCTGCCACTGACTGAAATGGAGAGACCATGTGGGGGGCAGGTCATCAGGGAGATGGGGTGCTCTCCAGACAGCTAGGTGGACATGTGGGGACAGGTAAGGCTGGGCGAGGTCACCTCGGACATATGTGGGGACATCCCAGCTCCTTAGAGGTCAGGGAGGTGAGCCGGGAACCAGGTGAGGTCTCTGCTGGCGTGGCGTGGTGAGGAAAGCCCGTGTGGCAGACTGTTCAAGTACACTGTCATCTCAGTGGCTAGAGGAGGGGTCGGCGTAAGCCCAGTTACAGCAGGGAGGGGGGACTTGCCTGGGCCCAAAGCCCGTGGTCCTAACTGACGTGCTCAGTTTGAATTTGTGCTGGCACCCGGCTGCCCGTCTGGTGATCTGGGTGAGGGGGCAGCCGGGCTCAGTCTCAGCCTGGCCACCTAATCTTGGCATGTAACTCCTGAGTCTCCCATTTGTACATCTGTGACGTGGGACAGTCTCGCTTACCCTGTGGTTCAGAGGTGCCTTACGAATGAAACTAAATGCATGTTAACTGGCTGTGCAGCCGTGTCCTGCGAGCTCCAGTCTCTCCATGAGGTGACTGTAGGCCGAGAGCTTCCAGCTTTCTCCAGCTAAGCAGCTTTCCCGGAGGGGTGCGGATCTGCCCTTTGGGGACCTGTGGCCAGCCTTTCCCTTGCATTCCCCACCCTCTTCCCCTCCCACACTTGTTCCCTGCTCAGACCCTCAGACCCTCACCATTACCCCCCAGCACGAGCTGCCTTGATCAGGATGGAGGAGCCCTTTCCCCAGAAGTATATGCGGCCTTCTCAGCCTACCCAGGCTGTCCTCGGTGTTGAGTAAATGTCTTTTAAAAATAGGCTCAGGTGGTAGGGACATTGGGTACTGATGAATATGCATGAGTAAATAGAAATATTTTCTTTCTATTTTTAAGATTTTATTTATTTATTTGACAGAGAGAGAGCATGTGCACATAAGCAAGGGAAGTGGCAGGCAGAGGGAAAGGGAGAAGCAGACTCCCCGTTGAGCAGGGAGCCTGATGTGGGGCTCGATCCTAGGACCCTGGGATCATGACCTGAGCTGAAGGCAGACACTTAACTGAGCCACCCAGGCGCCCCATAAATGGAAATATTTTCTGCCCACACTGGGCAGGCTCTCCAGAGGCCCCCCAGGCCTTTTAACCTGTCTTTCCACAGCCGGTTCTGAGCCCACATCTTATCCAGGGCTTCTTGCTCCTCTACCTGGAGGGTCTTCCCAGCTATACCAGCTCTCAGTGAGGTCTGCTTTGTGCTAGACATGGACCCCAGAGTCCCAGTAAAACCCAGTCTCTGGGGGCGCCTGGATGGTTCAGTCGCTAAGCCTCTGCCTTCGGCTCAGGTCATGATCCCAGGGTCCTGGGATCGAGCCCCGCATCGGGCTCCCTGCTCCGTGGGAAGCCTGCTTCTCCCTCTCCCACTCCCCATGCTTGTGTTCCTGCTCTCTCTGTGCCTCTCTCTGTCAAATAAATGAGTAAAATCTTTAAAAAAAGCCAGTCTCTGCCCTTGGGGAGCTCCCAGACCTGGGAAGGGGCAGTTGGACAGACAGACAAGTCATTCAGGGGCCTTCCTGCCTCAAGCCTGTGCCCTGGTTACCCCCAGCCTAGAGTGTACCCTCTGGTCATCACAGGTCACCACCGCTTAGGGCTCTTCCTGCTAACCCCTTGGCCCCAAGACCCCCCAGCCCCTCGTGGGGTTTTCCTCATGGTCTTAGCACCACGGTGGGAGTGGTAACACTGGGGCCTGAGAGGCTGGTCTGGCTTGGTTCTGTGGGGGCATCTCTTTACTCCCCACCTTTTTTTTTTTTTTTAAGATTTTATTTATTTATTTGACAGAGAGAGAGACAGCGAGAGAGGGAACACAAGCAGGGGGAGTGGGAGAGGGAGAAGCAGGCTCCCCGCTGAGCAGAGAGCCCGATGCAGGACTCGATCCCAAGACCCTGGGATCATGACCTGAGCTAAAGGCAGATGCTGAACGACTGAGCCACCCAAGCGCCCCTACTCCCCACTTTTAGAAGCCCCAGCCTACCCAGGGAATGTTGCTGGGAGCTAGGAAGCAGCCCGTGGCTTCATCCCAGTGTCTGAGGAATTGGAGACAGTGGGGGGGGGTGGGGGTACTGGACTGTGTCAGGTGCAGCATGGGCCGACCCTTGCTCCAGGCACTTTGCTACAAACCACTTGCCATAATCTTATCTCTCCTCAGAAACCCAAGGACTTTGACTTTGCCCAGCAGAAGCTGACTGACAAGAACCTGGGGTTCCAGATGCTGCAGAAGATGGGCTGGAAGGAGGGCCACGGCCTGGGCTCCTGTGGGAAGGGCATCAGGGAGCCCGTCAGCGTGTACGCAGCAGGCGCTTGGGGCCAGGGGTGGGGATGGGCAGTGTGCTCGGGGAGAAGAGGCTCTCTTTGGGATTCTGGTTCTGAGTCCTTTGATCTGCAGCCTGATTTCTTGGCTCCCTTCATGTTAAACATGGCTTAAAGCTGGCAGGGTTTTTTTCCTGACAAAGGGAGTCTTCAAATGAGGTGAGAAGCAGATCATTTATATATGCAGGTGTTCATACAGGCTCCTTGCTGCACTCACACAGACGATTTAAGTGGCTTCTGGGCCCTGGCATTTCAGCCACATTCCTTATTGTCCTAAAAGCTGAGTGATAATTCTAGGTAGTTACGATAAAAATCACTTTCCTTTTTCTGAGAACCCATACGCCAGCTAGCCAGGGTGGGAGAACATGGCCCAGAGTTTGTTAGGCCCCATTAACATTCAGCAGGCATTTCATTTAAAACTGAGCTTACCACCTGCTGGGGGAGGTTTTCTGCTGTAATCGGGCTTCTGAGCACGCGCCTCAGAAAGTCCGCACACCTGCGCAGGTGAGTACCCCTTGTTCCGCGCTGTGAATCGTGTCTTCACTTTCCCTCTCCTTTTCCCTGTTGTGTGTCCCACGTGCCTCTGTCCCACTCTGACTCCTTGTGCCGTTTCCAGTCCCCTGGCGGCCAGGCTCTGTGCTCGGTGTGGCTAACTCTCCATTTTGCTCCTAGGGGAACTGCGTCGGAAGGGGAGGGGTTAGGTGCTGACGGGCAGGAGCACAAGGAAGACACATTTGACGTGTTCCGTCAGAGGATGATGCAGATGTACAGACACAAACGGGCCAACAAATAGGTATGTGTGTGAGCTAGTGCATGGGGCATTCTGCCTAAGCTGACGTGCTGGTATGTAGAGACAATTTCTCCAGAAAAGTCAGAGTTCCCCATCCCCCCAAAACCAAACATGAAACCAAACACACACACACACGAAAACATTCTGTGAGGGTAACAAGGAGTGTTTGGATGTGGATGTGTCCCACCCCTCACCTTCCAGGTTTGGTTGAAGGAGTGAGCCCTGAGCTCGCAAGCATGCAGCCCGACAGCGGGCCTTGGTGCGGGGCTCCTGGGTTCGACTGCCCACGGCCGTCCTGGGGAGAGAGGTCGCCCAGGGAGTGGCGTGGTGTCCTGCGAGGGTGAGGGCGATCTGAAGCCGGAGCTGCACAGGCCAGCTGCTTTGCCACATCCCTTTTCTGAGCATCTTCAAATCCGTTTCCTTCTCAAGGGCCTTGGGCCCATATAAACATCCCCTTCTTTCTCCTCTTCTTAGTTGCCTTCCCCACCCCTAATTTCCAACTCAGTTTTGAACAAAATCGTTCTCTCCCTGAATAGATGAAACCATTGGTGAGAAAACTAAGGCTCGAAGCAGCAATTGCTCTTAAAGCGCCACCTCTGCCCCGGATCTGCCCTGGAGCCAGTGGCCAAGTAGGTTCGGTGTGTACACGGGAGGCGAGCGTCTCTGCAGCTCTGGTGTGGAGGGTCCGAACGCTGGCTTTTCTTCTTCTTAAAGGAAAAAAGAACGCGCCATTTCCGATCTGCTTTTGCCTTTCCCCCTCTTCCAAATGCTTATGGCAGCCAGTCCCCTGCAGGTCTTTCCTGGCTCCCCCTAGGAAGGTGGTGCTGCCCTTGGAAGCACTGGGGCCCTGTTTGTGCTCAGGAACCAGCTCTGGGCGGGTCTCCCGTCGCAGGGAACCTTGCTCTCAGAGGTGCTCTCTTAGCAAACTTGGTGCCCAAATGATGACAGATGGTGGCTTTTCGTTGCTTCCAGGCTGTAAATAGGGGATGTAATCCGGTATTAGTGAAGTCCGCTCTGGTCCACAGCCTGCAGGTTGGGGCACGGGAGCTCTTTGAACAAGTGGAGATACTTGATTCCACAAACGTGGTATTTATGGAGGCTCGGCTCTTAAATGCCTCCCAAGAGACGTAATAGAAGTTTAGCGACAGGATAATAGAGCAGTATTCAGTGGGGAGGAATCATTACGTTGATGAAACTTCTCTCAAATTCACATGTCTCCCTAGAATCCACAAACTGCAGTTTGCTTTCTTTAAAAACCACATATGGAGTCTCTTCTACCAACGGCTGGGGGTGTGAACTCTTCAAGAGGCTTCATTCCTGGCCTGCGCAGCAGCATGAAGAATTGTGTTATCAGGGCCTTTGTACAGAACAGAAGCAGGGCGGGCCGGCAGCTGCTTGCTGTTTCTAGGCGCGTGACGGCTGCCCTTCATCTTCCCCCGGCGCACCCTCCTTGCAGCTACGTGCGAAGTTCTCAGGCCGTGGGGGTCTCGAGCCTTTCTCATAAAGCAGCAGTGTGGAAGTTTTAAATCTTTGCTCAGATCTGGGGACCTTGGGATTCTGCTGACACTGTGAGCTCGGGGTGGGGGGGCCCACAGCCGTGAGTTACCGTGTTGGCCAATCTTCCCTTTGTCTTGTGGGGCCCACACCCACCATCACAGGCCTGTGCTGTGTCTCTTCGTGTCCAGTGGAGTCTCCAGGCTCTCCTTGCCCCTGGTTGCTCCTGTTGCGTGGGCGCCCGGCAGATCTTTATGGCCAGGGAGATGATGGAGGTGCCTCAGCAAAGTCGAAGCAGCCTGCAGGGGCCGTGTGGTATAGGGGAACCACAGCTGTAGGGGTTCAGGTTCATCTCCTTTCTTTCCTAATCCTTCCAGTAGCTTTCCTTGCTGGCCGTGGGTTGAGCGCATGGATGGAACTCTGAGCCAAAAGACACCCCTTTGGCAGACTGCCTTTGACAGAGTGCCCCATTGGCCCCGAGCAAGATGTGGACTCCCCCAGTAGGTTCTCACTCTTTCTCTGCAGCATAGATAGCTCTGACCATCATATGCACGTTGTGCTAGTATATTCGTTCTTGGCTCTCTCCGCTTCTATCTGTAAGTAAAATGCTTTAAGAATTCCCAGGGTATAAGCCCTGTCCCCGCAGCCTCCTGCCACTCTTCCTCCTGGGGACATCCCGCTTTGAGCTGACCCTGGGAGCCTTTGGCACATGTCAAAGGGAACACCTCCTTCTTGATCCTGGAAAGTCCTGTGAGCACTCAGGTGATGCTTTTCCTGTGGGGCTGGCGTCATGGGAGCCGGGGCGGAGCCTGGTGGTGCGTCCTCGCACCGGCTGTTGGCCAGGGACCAGGGCACACGGGCCCTCTGCGCTCGCCCTTGCGCTCCCTGGCAAAGGCTGCTCTCAGGGAGTGTGCGTGCGAGCGCGATGTGCGGTTGCATAGCCTTGTCAAAGTCACAGTGTCTTTTCTGTCATTCTAGTTCCAGGGTCTCTTCCATGAGGACGACAGGCATCCGGAAAGTGCTAACTCGCCACTTTGGGTGCTTACTGTCTCTGGCTTGTTTCCAACACTGGAAATCATATAGAGAATTTTAGCATTTTTGGTCCTTGGTAAAACCTAGAAGACATTTGTGATGTTACAAAACGGAAGTTTTTTGTTTATTTTGTTTTTGTTTTTGTTATTATTATTTTTTTTAATCTAAGAAGTTGTGAATGTTGTTAATCATTTAGCAGTTGCAATAAATGTAGAGGAAACCCAACTTCCCGTCTCTGGTGATGTGTTTTGAAAATGTGGCGGGTCGGGGACCACGTGACAGATGTTGAAGTACCTCCAGGGAAGAAGGTTGGACACACTGTGGCCTCCCAGGCATGCCCTCTGCCTGCCAGGGCCTCTCTGCCTGATCTCCCCAGCCAGGGGGCCTGTTCAGTTGCTGGGAAAGCCTGGAGGGTGCCAGAGAGCAGGTAGGGACCCGTGCCAACCGTGGGGTGTGCGCATGTCCTCTTCTGAGTGGGGGGTTATTGCTGGGTATAAAACCCACCTTTGAGAGCATCAGGGATACCTGCCCTACTGCTGATGATGTCCCCCTCAAGGCTTTACCCGCTCCCAGGGTCGGGGCTCCAGCTGTCAAGCATTAAACCGGGGCCACCCGGGCCTCCCCCTGACTGAAGGGGCCTGCCTGTGGGGCATTTTCACAGCTCCCTGCTGTTCCCGTGTGCTGCCCACTGTGCATCTGATTCCTCCACCGACACCTTCTGGCCCTTTGGGGAAGGGATGAGGACAAAGGCTACAGCAGGCACGTACCAGACCTGCAGGGGCTTCCACGTGAGGACAGAGTGATGCGGAGGAGCCAGGCTGCTGTTGGACGCAGGGCGGAGGGGGCCCAGGAAGGGTTTGGGGTGTCGGCCAGTTAGGGGCAGATGAAACAGGGCCCCCTAGGAGCTGATGTGGGAACCCAAGCCTCCGTTTTCCCTGCTGTGTGCTGGAGAACGCTCAGGAGTGGCAGGGACCCATTTGACCATGATGGGAGCTATGGCCAGTCAAGTACCTCCTCCTCTTGCCTTCCTTTTCACGAGAGCCTGAGGGGGTGGGGTCTGACTGCGGGCTTCAGCGCCCTCCCTGAGAAAGTCACCCAGAACCCACAGCTACCCCACCTCATCTCCCACCCCTTCTCGGGAGACCGGAGGTGGGGTGTGAGCGGAATGGCTCTCCAGCAGCTGCCCCTAACTGGCCGACACCTCCTTTTGTCACCTCTGCGGGCCGGTGAAGGTCATATAGATGAGGACACATGGGGCGAGAATCTTCGGCCTGGGACACCCATCTAGGCTTTGACCTGAGGCTCTGTTTCCGTTCTGCAATCCGGGAAGGATTTCTTCTAGTTTGGCAGGTAAGATTTCCTCTGCTCTCTTGCTGTTTAGAGCGGACTGGGACCTAAATATGCCTTTCTGGGCCTGGAGGGCCCCTCCCCTTTCCTTCTCCCCAGCACTCTTTCCTGGAAGCCTTCGCAGGGCCCTGAGAAGCAGAAGGCGCCCTGGACATTGAAAGCAGCTTGTGGTTTTAAGGCAAGCTTTTGCTCTGCATGTATGTAACGTGGGTCCGTTATACTTGCAAACATGCACGTTCAAGCAACACGTGTACATTTTCTTTGTAAATGATGAAAGCGGATATGTGCAGAGTGAGGCATGAAGTTGCCCCTCTCCCCTCCCACATAAAAATGAAATATAAAATAATCTCAAATAAAAACTTTTTAACATAAGACACCCGGTATGCTGCTTGGAGACTTGTGTCTTCACGCAACTGGAGGGCTCCACAGTTTTTTCACGGGAATAAAAATTTCTAGTACTGTTTGTGAATAAGTAACACCTGGCCCAAAGCAAAAGGTACAGAAGTGTGTTCTGTGGGAAAATGTCTCCCCGACCCCCAACGCCCAGGTCTCAGATCCCTTACGTGTAGATACACAGGCATATTTTAGGTGTAACCTTTCTTTAAAATGCAAATTCTGCACATTCTCATCTGCCTGTTGCTTTTTTCCACTTAAAAATTTTCCCCAGAAAATTTACATATGTATGTAATGGACTGTTATTTAAGTTCCCCACCCAGAGGCATTCGAGTTGTTCCCAAGCCTTGGCTCCTACATCCCAGCACACTCTCTGTGGATAAAGCCTTAGAAATGGAATTTCTGGGACCAAGGCGGTGCTCCTGACATCTCCCCACCTCACTGTCTCCCTCCACAGCATTCCTGTGCCATGCGGTTTTTTGGGTGACCCTGTTAGCACCCCAGTTTTTCTAGCTGTGCCTGTCTCTCCACGATGTGGGGGGCCGTGGTCCCCGGAAGAGGCAGGCTCTGCCCTCAGGGTGGACTGAACCACAGAGCATGGGCCCTGACCCCTCCAGACCCAGTCCCCATGCTCTGCTTCAGATGAGGACCCAGCTGCCACCCCTCTGCTTCCTCCAGATTCCCCCACTCTGAGCCCCCCCCAACCTTGACCTTCCTGCGGGTGACCTTGTTTGGCCTGGGCAGAGGGGATCCTGTCTCTCTAGGTCTTGATGTCCCCTTCTGTCCAATAACTGTCTGGTGTCCACCCACGGGTGTGGGTCTTGAAGGCCAGAGATGGGCCAGCAGGGAGGAGGCCACAGCCAACCCTCCCCACAGCTGGAGCAGTAGGACTTTCTAAGCCTTGGTTGCCTTCCAGGGAAATGAGGCCTTGGGCTTGCAGGGTTAAAAGCAGTAATTCAGGACTGCTCACGGAGAGAGGGTTTAGGAGGGGCTGGTCCTGATTTTGAGCCTGTTTCCCCTCCTGGGAAGCAGACCTTGTACATGAGGATCCCCAAGCCCAGTCATGGTGCACCGAGGCCCCACTCCCCTGCCAGCTGGAGGGTGGGGTCACACCCCCAGATTAACCCCCTTTGATAGAGGAAGGGTTGAGGCCTAGGGTCAGCCAGAGAGGGGTAAATTGTGGAACTCCCATGTGTGGGGGGTTGAGAGTTGCGGGGTGGAGGGAGGGTGACAGTGCTGGAGCTAGAGCCAGATTCTTGCCCAGCTATCACTCTGCCAGCTGCCCCCCCCATTGTACACATGGGGAAACTGAGGCCCAGAAAGAGGAAGAGCCTGGCCCCAGGCTGCACCAGTTCTTCGAAGCCTTCCAAATCTCCACACCTGTTCCAGCCTCAGTTTCCCCATCTGGCTGGGACTGGCACCATGTTGCAGCAGGCAGCAACCTTTCCAGCCAGTGGTGGGGACTTACAGTTTAGTCCTGGATTCGGGTATCAGCTCCTACTCATGAATGTCAAGTACTGAGGAGGCTCCTAAGCCACCCAGCTGGCCAACAATGGGGGTGATGCTTCACCCTGCGCCCAGGCCCCACCATGCCTGTGGGACCTCCATTCAACCTCCAAGGCCCACTTGCCACCCTGCTCTCTCCAGACAGAGGCCTGGCTGCCCCTCTGGCTTCCGGAGGCCTGTCCCTGACCCCCTGAGCTAAGGTTGCCCGGCTCTGTCGCACCTGGGCCGGGGCCTCCTCCACGGCACTGCATCGAATGAATGTTCAATGAAAGGACCATGAACAAGTGAACTGTGTGTTCAATGTCTAAAGTCCCATCCTTACAGAAGGGACCTGCCTTGGGATGGACAGGTAGACTCTAGTCATGTCTCAGCTTGGGGGGTGTAACGACAGGTGACCTTGAGCAAGCTCCATACCCTCTGGGACTCCATTTCCTGCGTCCGTAACATTGGATAATGAGGTATGAGCTAGAGGAATCAAGGAGGCCCCATTAATTGAAAATCCACTTTTCTACAGTATTTACATCACCATTTTAATATACTGTATTGGACTCTATAGAAATAGAAATACTCAAATCTGTACATTCGTGGTCACGAATTCTGGAAAGCTCCACACCCACCTATTAACAGATGTTCCTTTGGGAAGAGGGCTGGGTCGTGGGTGAGAATAGTCACTATTTACTGCAGACATTTCTGTGTGGTTTGAAGTCTTTGCTTGTATCATTTTAGAATGACAAAAAATTAAGTGTCTATGAAAATGTGAATGATAAACTCAGCGTTGGATTTGCTTTGAGAGTCAAAGGATATCACGGGCGTCCTCTTCAGAGCCCATAACACAGACTGTATACCGTAACAAATCTGATAGTTGCTGGTCTTGGTGGAGTCTAATCCTTGCATCCAGCAGAAGCTGGTCCATTTCTCAGTGGAGATACTGAGGCCCTGGACAGACTCCAGACCCACACTCAACGCTAGGATTTCCACTTGGTCTTACCTGGTTTTGAAGCTCCCTGCACACACACACACACACACACGTGTGCCCAAATGCACAGCCGCATATGCACACGTGCATGCATGTACCCAAAGACACATGTGTGCTCGTGCAAGCTCAAAGACGTGCGCATATGCAGACACGGGCAGACGTACACACACGCACGTTTCTATTTCCCACCAAGCCCACGCTCAGGGCCCTGGGAACTTGGACATTCCCAGGAATCGCAGCTCCGCTCTGAACCTGGCACCAGCCACTTCCCTCAGACCCCAGGAGGGGGACCTCATGAGCTGAGCTTTGCTTTGCTCCAGTTTTCTCCAGAGATTTCTCAGGTCTGACTTGTGGGAGTGCTGCCCTCGGTTCCTGGAGTTCCAAGTCTGTTGTGAGCAGTGAGGTTTCCGCTTCGAGATTTCAACATTCACGTCTCGGTGACTTGCTTTTTTGCCTGGAGGCAGCTCAGAGCAAAGCGGAACTTGAGGTTTGGAATACTCTGTCTTAACATGTCCTCACTGTACTGTGTGACGGGCGGCGAGTGACCTGCCTCTCTGAGCCTCAATCTCCCCGTTTATAAAATGGGATAATAGTAGTATCTCCTGCCAGGGCTCTGAGAACCCATGGCAGGACACTGCAAAGCTCACAGTTGTCAGCTGCCCAAGAGGACTGTCCTGAGTCACTGTGGACCTATCACTGAGCTTTACCATTGGCTCGCTCCTCCTGCTACAGATAAAGGTCCCAAGCCTCTACCTAATCCCTGTGATCTGCTGGAAGGGCCACAATGGGGGACCTTGGAAAAGTCCCTTCACCCCTTAGTGCCTCAATTTCTTCATTTGTAGAATAAGGATATTCCTCCCATCCTGGAGCATCAGCCTAGAAGAGTTTCTGTGTAAGGGATTCATAGGACAGCAATGCAGGCAGCCGATAAGTGCCCGAGAAGTGCCCTCCCACTGACCACAAGCCCAGCTAAATGTTAGAATTGCTAACACCCAGCGCTTGCCTGTGTTGGTGAGGACGACGCCCCCTCCCTGCTGGCTTCTGTGGGCATCACCCCAATTTTTTGGTTTCTAATTCATGTAAACATAACATAAAATTAACCATTTTAAAGGGAACAATTCAGTGGCAGGTAGTACATTCCCCATGTTGTGCAACCAGCAGCACTGTCCAGTTCCAGAACATTCCCATCACCCCAAAAGGACACCCTGTGCCCATTAGCCGTCACTCCCTATTTCTCCTAACCTCTCCAGCCCCTGGCAACCACCAATCTCCTTCCTAAATCCATGGATTTGCCTGCTCTGGATATTTCATATAGATAGAATCACACACCATGTGGGTTTTTTGTGTCTGGCTTCTTTGAGCATAATGTTTTCAACGTTTATCCACGTTGTAGTGTGTGTCCGAGTTTCATTCCTTTCTATGGCTGAATAATATTCCACTTCATAGATGGACCACATTTTGTTTATCCACTCATCCATTGATGGACATGTGAGCAGTTTCTACCTTTTGGCGATTGTGAACAGTGCGGCTGTGAACACAGTGTACAAGGATTTGTGTGAGCATCTGTTTTCACTTCTTTGGGGTCTATACCTAGGAGTGGAATTGCTGGATCATGAGGTACCTCTACATTTTGAGGAGATGCCAAGCCGTTTTCCACAGCGGTGGTACCCTACTCCAGCCAACCCATCTGAGCCGGTGTCTTTAAAAGCCTCGTTCTTCTCCCTCACGAGGGCAAACCCACTGAGGGCAGCCCGGAGCATGAGGCCTATCCACAGATCTTCCAGGAGCCTTGCTTGGGCTGGCGGAATCCTAGGGACAAAGCAAACAGAGGGAAGGAAGGAAAAATGAAGGGAACTTCAGATGTGAAATGGGATGGAGCATTTAACCGAGAGCAGTTAGACCCTGGGAGAGAAAATCCCACATAAAGTGTGATGTGATTTTTGTAGAAATTTTGTACAATGTGGACAGATCCCCCATATACAAGGAGGCTCAGCTGTGTTTGAGCACCGAGAAGACCAGAACACTGGGCTTCTAACCTGGGAAAATGGGTGAGGGCAGGGCAGGGGCTCTTCCTGCTCCCCACCCCCACTCCCCTGTCATGCCTGTGCAGTTTGGAAAGAAAATCCATTGAAGAATATTCAAAGGAAGTAAAAATGACGAAGCACGTACTGGCAGCAATTGTGGGTCTTTGTTGTGGAGACAGCTGTGCTTTTCTGAGGAAGAAAAGCACCAGATTTGGATGGAGACAGTCTCTTTCCATGTCAACTGGGTGATAAAGCGTCGCTTCCTTTTAGGACCTCTGTCTGCAGGCTGCCATGAAAGTCTCTCCAGCTTCTCCCTGGCAGAGTCTCTCCATTGCCTTCCTCCATCTATCTGTTGATTCACTCATTCATTCATTCATTCATTCATTCATTTGCCACATGTTTGAGGAACACCTAACTGGTGGAACTTTCTACCTAACATCTAAAACCACAATGAAATGACCAACTACAGTCAGTAATTTGAAGGAAACATCCAAGGTACAAAGAAAGGGTAGTAATGGGGCCCAGTCTGGGACGTGACATTTCATGAGAGATGTGAACGATGAATAAGAGCACGCTGGGCAGAGGAAATGGCATGTGCAAAGGCCCTGAGGTACAAATGAGCCTGGCTGTGGGAAGAGGAGGGAGAGGCAGGAGAGAGTCAAGGTTGGGGGGTTTGGGGGTGGGAGACAAGTATATATTTTGTTTTGAGGCAATGGGGAGCCATGGGAGGCTTCAGAGCACAGCAGGGGTGGAGCCCTATTTATACTTTTTTTATTGTGGTAAAATTCACATAACATTAAAATTAACCATTTTGAAGTGAACAATCCCATGGCATTTAGGACATTCACAATATTGTACAATCATCACCTCTATGTAGTTCCTCCCCAACATTTTTATCACCCCCAAAAGAACCCCTGTGCCCATGAGCTATCACTCCCCATCCCTCCTCCCCCAGCCCCTGGCAACCACTAATCTGCCTTCTGTCTCTATGGATTCGCCTGTTCTGGATATTTCAGATCAATAGGATCACACACGGGGCGCCTGGGTGGCTCAGTCGGTGAAGCGTCTGCCTTCAGCTCAGGTCATGATCCCAGGGTCCTGGGATCGAGCCCCGCATCGGGCTCCCCCTGTGCTGTGGGGAGCCTGCTTCTTCCTCTCCCTCTGCCCCTCCTCCCGCTCCTGCTCCCTCTCAAATAAATAAAGAAAATCTTTAAAAAAAAAAAAAGGATCACACACTATGTGACATTTTGTGTCTGGCTTCCTCAATTTATACTTTTAAAAGAACAACTTGGAAGGGCAGGAATGGAAGCAGGCACTGTGCTGCCCCAACCCCACTTAACAACAGCCCAGGGAACTCCACTGGATGCGTGGATGCACCCCCTTTCTTAGTCTCCCCTCCCTCCACCAACTTCACTAACTCCCTGCCCCAGTCTGCCTGGGAGCTCTCTTTAGAAATCACTCACCCACACATCCTCTCTCAAGCTCTGTGTGAATGGGTGGGAGGGTTGCCCTAGGCTGGAATTGACATCCCCAGGGCAGCCCTGGCCAGTTGGTGTGGGGGTATGAATACCCCAGCTACCTTCCCCTCAAGCAGGAAGCATTTCCAGACCACCCAGCAGGACAGAGCCGAAGGAACTCCACTGGATGCACCACCTTCCTTAGTCTCCCCTCTCTCCACCGACTTCACAAACTCCCCGCCCCTGTCTGCCCGGGAGCTTTCTTTCAAAATCACTCACCTGCAAATCCTCTCTCAGGTTCTGCTCCAGGGGCAGGCCACAGGTGCTGGGGGCCAGGGTGGAGGGTGTCATGTCCTCCAGTCCCATGTACAACCACTCCTGCCCCAAAGTGGGCCAAGAGAAACAGAGCCGCAGACCCTGTGTACCGGACAGCTGCTTGGCAAAATGACCCGGTGTGTTCACCAGGAAGGATTTTCCGAGCAGTTCTGTCGGTGCCTCGATGCCTCTGTCTCAATGAAGCTGTGTCAAAACAGCCATTGTGTGACCATTGCCCCAGAGCCCAGACCTGAGATGTCCACTCACTCCATCCTTCTGGTCTTCAGTGTTCTTGGTGGATTATTGCAGTGGGCGGGGATGGCTGGGCTCAACTGTGTCCCTCAGAAAACTTTCCCGTGTCTGAGTAAACAGGAGCCTAGTTGAGCTGGGAGTGTTGTTAATACCATCGGAGTTTTATAACATCAGGCACAGCACAGGGCGCTCACCACACATGCTCCTTTCATCTTAGACAATCATAACCTGTTTACAGATGGGGAAACTGAAGCCCAGAGAGGTTGTTTAACAATCTTTATCACACCACTAATAAGGGTTATATCCATGCAAACTCTTGGCTGCATAAAACCAACAGGGAACTAACTGGTTAATGGAATTGAAAATGATGGCTTCAGGCTCAGCTGGATCAAGGGACCTAACTGACCTCACGGGGCAGCATCTTTCTCCATCTCTTGGCTCTGCTGTCCTTGTGTCAGCTCCATTCACAGGCGAGATGGCAGCCTGCAACTCTGAATTGACCCTTATCTACTCAAGCAACATTGCAAAAGCTCTGTTTTCTGATAGCTTTAGTGGAAGCACCAGGATTGCATCTTTTTGACCCAGCCTACGGCATAGGACTGTCTCTGAACCGATCGCAGTGACCAAAGGGCCACAGTAGACCGATTGGCAGGGCCTGGGTGACGTAGCTGAGAAGGGAGAAGCCTATACACACTAAGATGTTGATCCCAGAGGGAACAGAACATCCCCCGCGAGTGGGTAGAGCCAGGATCCAAACCCGGAACTTCATCCCTGAGATAGAGTCATCTCAGCTGCTTTTGTCCTGGCACATTCACCCTTGCACACGCCTCCTGCTTCAAAATCGTCATCATCAGGCTTGGGGAGGACCCCGGGAGTCCCCCAACACCGAACCCCAATACCCGCTCTCCCCCTCCTCAGTTTCCTCATCTGCAAAATGGGTCATAGGGAAGAAGCATCTTGCACTCAGTGAACGGTCAAAGGCCACCCTGAGGTTGCAGAAAACAAAGCCCACATTGAGAGTGCAAGGAAAGGGCTTCTTGGAGTGAGGACAGGATCCACGCTGGGAGAGGTGTCAGGTCCAGGGGTCAGGACTCAGCAGGAAAGGTACAGTGGGTACCAGACGCTTGGGAGCAGAGGCGGAGCACGTGGCTGTCGGCTCAGCCCTGGGAGGCCAGCCTCTGAAGGCTGCATTCATCTTCCCGGGAAAGGCACGATTCTTTCTTTCCCCTCGGCCCCTCCCGGTCCCCTCCTCTGCCCTACTTTCTTGTTTACCCATTCAGGGCCACGATTTATTTTCGGACCAGAACGTCTGTCCTCCTCACTGTCTGTGGCCACCTGCCAGAGCCGTGCACTGGCCACACCAGGAGAAAGGAAGCCAGAAAGAATCTAGCCTAGCTGAGAGGACGCAGGGTCTTAGGGACGGTTCTAGGTCAGGCCTGCCTTTGACCTTCTGTTTATCCTCATAGACAGCAAGTAGGCATGTGGGTGGCCCCAAATTTCTGATTTCGTCACACTCCTAATAAAGGAAGAGATTGAAATGCTGTTTATAGCACTGTCTTTGTGGTGGACATGAAAAACATCACGGGAATTGGCCTGGATGAGTGAGGTGTGGTTCAGGTGAGTATCTAAATATCTCAATATATGTACTCCTTCAGTTTGTGTAGACGAATGAGGATGCACTCATTTTTATTTTCATTATTTCAATTATATTATTTTATTCTCTTTATTAGGTTTGATAAAGCTGAGTTCATGATCAGCCCCCCAGCTTCAACTTGGCAAACTCCTATTCATCCTTCAAAACCCAACACACACATGCCCTCCTCCATCCTTCACATGTCCACATAAATGTTCCATCTTTCCCCTCTCTATGCTATAAGAGAGGAACTCCCCCCCAGCACTGTGGTCATCTGTTTCTGACTCTCCCCATCTGAGCCCTTTTCTAGCACCCAATTCAGTGCCTGGTATAAAGTGGATACTCAGTAAACGTGGGGATTTGGGGGAATATTTTTAAAAACAGCTTCATTGAGATATAATTTATATACCATTCAATTCATCCATTAAAGTATACAATTCAATGGTTTTTAGGCTATTCACAGATTTGATCAACCACCACCACAATTTTAGAAAACTAAATTATCCCCCAGGCAAACCCTGCCCCTATTAGCGGTCACTTCCCACCTCTCTCCCCGCCCCCACCCCCCCAGCCCCTGGCAATCACTAATTTACTTTCTGTCTCCACAGATTTGCCTGTTCTGGGCATGTCACAGAAATAGGATCCTCCAACAGGTGGCCTCTTGTGTCCAGCTTCTCTCACTCAGCACAGTGTTTTCAAGGTTCATCCACAAGGTGGTGTGTGTTCGAGCTTCGTTCCTTTTCATGACCACGTAATATTCCACGCATGGATGGGCCACACTGTGTTCATCTATTCATCTGTTGGTGGACACTTGGGTTAATTTCCACCTTCTGGCTATTGTGAATAGTGCTGCTATGACCATGTATGTCCTGGTGTTTGCGTGGATGTTTATTTTCACTCATCTCTGGTATGGACTGAGATCAGTAAATGTTTACTAGTTATTTTGAACCCTGTTAAACTATACTCAATTGTCACCTGGGTTGGGTAGAGGAAAGATCCAACCTCGCAGGCTTAGAAATCAGCAAAGTGGGCTGGAATCTGCCCCCACTGATTCATCTGTGAAGGGTACCACGTGGGCCCGAGATTACACCAATCATAAGGGGCCCGAGGACCCCCTGAGCAGAAAGTTATCAGCTGCTGTAATCACTTCCTCATGCCTGGATCTCCCCAGAATGAAATTTTTGTTCTTCTAAGTCAATTGGTCTAAGTTTCAGGCCTTTTGGGGCCACAGATGGCCCTTTCCATGGGGCCAGCAATAGCTAGATCTGCAGCCCAGATCAGGCCATGGGGTTTGGGGGGTGGCTGATCTAAGCACCTTCCCCGGGGTTTATTTTGGTCAAGGGTGGCGGGCTGGGTCAGCACCCTGGGGGCAGCCTCCGCCCGGGACTGTGAAACCTGAGGCCTCTAATGGGTGTCCTTGGCCTGCAGGTGTCTTGGGTAGCATCCGAGGCTGAAAGTCTGGTCTGCGTCCAGCCGGGGAAAGGTCAAGGTAAGCGGCTGAGGTCTGCCTCTGGACGCTCTCAGTTTGTCAAGAGAATCCTGTCTCTGAAAAGCAAGCCCTACCTCCCCCCAGTGCCAGGCACCTGGGTGTCTACATCAGGGCTCTCCAGAGAGATGGAATCAACATGGTATATGTAAATCATACATATGAAGAGGTTCGTTTTAAGGAATTGGTTCATGTGATTGTGGGAGCTAATAAATCTGAAATCTGTTTCCAATAAGCTGGAAACTCGGGGAGGATTTCTATGTTGCAGTCTTGAAGAGAATGCCTTTTTCCCTAGGAAACCTCCGATTTTGCTCTTGTGTCCTTCAACTGATTAGATAAGGCCCACCCAGAGTGTGGCGGATAACCTCTTTTCCTTAAGGTCAATTGATCAGATACGTTAACTACATCTAGTAAATGTTTTCACGGCAACATCTAGACTAGTGTTTGACTGAACAATTTGGCACCATAGCCTGACCAAGTTGACACATAAATTTTAATCATCAATATGCTGCTCCCCTGTTCCCCACCCCTACACACCACTCCTAGAATGCCATCTCCACTGTGAAGCCTTCTGTGATGTGCCCCACCACAAAGGGGAGAACACGGAGGTGTGTGACTGGGGGCATCTGGGCAGAGGGGGCCAGAAGGAGAGCGGGCAGGGCAGGCATGAGGGATGCCTGTGAAGGAGCAGGGGATATTTCAGCGAGGCAAGAGCTCCAAGGCCAGCCAGGGAGCTCAGGTGATGGGGAGCCCTTGCAGGCATCGGGGCAGGGCAGGGGTAGAGTTAGATACACTAACTATTGCAAGATGTTTCACCAGCTATTATGGGTATGTTAGCACCCTGAGTTGGGAGCGGGGGAGAGCAGGGGTCAGGGCACCAGTCCAGGCAAGAAATGGCAAGGCCTGGGCCAAGGGCTGTGGGTGGGGGGGGCAGATTCAAGAGGTTCTGGGGGTAGACTGAGTCAGCCTGGGACATACTAATACAAGTTGCTAAACCATCATTCTGATCCCTGAGCTGTGGGCGCAGTGCCAGAAATGCCTCCTTGGACTGCACAAGGTCAAGGACCTGACCCTGAATGTCTACAGCAGATGCCCCTTGGACCCTACACCTCAGTACAGCATAACATCTTTTTCTATAAGGCTTTCTTACATTTCTACTTGGACAAGAGAGTGCAAATCTTTCACCTGCTACTGCCAAGCACATCCTTCCCTTTTCCAGTGGAGACTAGATTCAAGGTGTTTCCAGATTCTTCTAGGAGTTGTGATTCTTCTCCAGTCTTTTTTTTTTTTTTTTGCAATTTGTCAACTCTCCCCTAAGGAATGGGAAAAAGCTTAAAAGTCCCACATGGGTGAAAGAGGAGCATCGGGTAGTGTCTTAGAGAGTTCAGTCCCTCTTAGGAATGTTCTGTCTTTATGATATTTAGTTGCTCTGTAAGCCTGATGAAAATAGGAAAACCACACTTCTTGCGAGAAGTTGGACTGATTTAATGGAAGGATCTTGCCTAAGGTGTTGTGCTCCTGAGCCTCTGAGCAGCCTCACTGGGCACTCATCTTACAGATGAGAAGTTGGAGACTCTGGGAGGCCAGGGGACAACTCGGACACCTCATGATGCCCCCATGGGAGGCATGCTAGCCTGGACTGCCCATACCCACTGTAGGACACAGGACGTCACTGAGCCTCGCATTTGTCACTTGAGTAAAGGGGACCGTGCTCCCACTTGGTAACAAGATGCCTTGGGAGGTCCACATCAGGTAGCATGCAGCGTACTAGTACTATTGTGACTAGCTTTTTTTTTTTTTTTTTTTAAAGATTTTATTTATTTATTTGAAAGAGAGAGAATGAGAGAGAGAGAGAGAGCACATGAGAGGGGGGCGGGTCAGAGGGAGAAGCAGACTCCCCGCTGAGCAGGGAGCCCGATGCGGGACTCGATCCCGGGACTCCAGGATCATGACCCGAGCCGAAGGCAGTCGCTTAACCAACTGAGCCACCCAGGCGCCCCTGTGACTAGCTTTTAAATTTAAATTTTTTATTTTCTTTATTACTTTTTCCAGGTTTTTGTTTGGTGCTAAAATATACATAGAACATAAAATTCACCACCTTAACCACATTTAAGTGTACATTTCAGTGGTGTTAAGTATGGTTGTACATGTGGTTGTACAAACCATCACCACCATCGATCCCCAGAACTTTTTAAAAAGATTTTATTTATTTGAGAGAGAGAAAACAAGTGAGAGGCAGAGGGAGAGGCAGAGGGAGAAGCAAACTACCCCCAAGCAGGGAGCCCAACAAAAGGCTCGATCCCAGGACCCTGGGATCATGACCTGAGCTGAAGGCAGGTGCTTAATTGACTGAGCCACCCAAGCGCACCACCCCCCCCCGCAAGAATTTTCCATCTTGCCAAACTGAAACTCTGTTCCCATTGAACACTAACTCCCATTTTCCATCCCCCAGGCCCTGGCACCACTGTTCCACTTTCTGTCTCTATGAATCTGACCAGTCCAGGGACCTCATATAAGTGGGATCATACAGTATTTGTCCTCTTGTGGCTGGTTTATTTCACTCAGCCTGATGTCCTCAAGGTTCATCCATATTGATTCATCCAAATCAAAACTTTATTCCTTTCCAAGGCTAATATTCTACTGTATATACACACCACATTTTGTTTATCCATTCATCCATAAATGAACACTTGGGTTGTCTTTACCTTTTGTCTGTTGTAAATAATGCTGCCATGAGCCCGGAGTACAAATCTCTCTTTAAGTCCCTGTTGTCAGTTCGTTTGGGGATACACCCAGAAATGGAGTTGCTGGATCATGCAGCGATTCTACATTTAATTCTTCCAGTAAGCACCAGACAGTTTTCCACAGCAGCTGCATCATTGTACATTTCACATTCCCACCAGCAGTGCCCGAGGGTTCTGATTTCTCCACATCCTCACTAACGCTTGTTTTCCCTTTGGTTTTCATGATAACCATCCTAATGAGTGTGAAGTGATGTGGTTTTGATTTGCATCTCCCCGATGACTAATGATGTGGCGCATCTTTTCTTGGGTTTATTGGCCATTTGTATATCTGTTTTGACAAAAGTGTCTTTGCCCATTTAAAAATTGGGCTGTTTGTCTTGTTGTTGTTGAATTGTAAGAGTTCTTATATATTCTGGATATTAACCCGTTATCAGATATATAATTGACAAATATTTTCTCTCGTTCTGTGGGTTGCCTTTTTATGCTTGATTGTTTCCTATGATGGAAAAAAGGTCTTAGTTTAGGGGTGCGTGGGTGGCTCAGTAGGTTATGTGTCTGCCTTCAGCTTGGGTCATGATCCCAGGGTGCTTGCTCAGCAGGGAGTCTGCTTCACCCTCTGCCTGCTGCTCCCCCTGCTTGGGCGTGTCGAGTCCCCTCAATCCCCTTAATATCATTAAGATGATAATATTACCCAAAGGGATCTACAGATTCAATGCCACCCCTATCAAAATCGAAATGACATTTTTGTTTTTTTGCAGAAATAGAAAAACCCATTCTAAAACTTATACGGAATATATCTCAAGGGGCCTTGCATATTCAAAATTATGGGATCGAGCCCCGCGTTGGGGTCCCTGCTCAGCGGGGAGCCTGCTTCTCCCTCTCCTCCTTCTCCCCCTGTTTGTGCTCTCTCACTCTCTCTGTCAAATAAATAAAATCTTTTAAAAAATGTTTAAAAAACAAAACAAAAAAGGTCTTAGTTTTGATAAATTCCATATATATATATATATTTTTTTTTATTGTCTGTGCTTTTGGTGTTCATATCCAATGAACCATTGCCAAATCCAAAGTTGTGAAGCTTTTGCCCTATGTTTTCTGATTTTTAGCTCTTATGTTCAGGTCTCTGATCCATTTTGAGTTCATTTTTTTTTCATTTCAAGTTAATTTTTGAACATGGTGTGAGGTAAGGGTTCAACTTCTTCTTCTCCTTCTTCTTCTTCTTCTTTTTTGGTGGGCAGCAAAGTTTATTGAGCCATAGTACAAAGCTTCCGAAGAGGGAGGGGACACGAGAGGGTTGCCCTCTTTTTTTTTTTTTTTTTTGCACGTGGGGGTCCAGTTTTCCCAGCACCATTTGTTGGAAAGACTTTTTTTCCCTGAACTGTACAGTCTTGATATCTCTATCAAAAATCATTTTAATATATATTTGAAGGTTTATGTCTGGGCTCTCTATTCTATTCTACCGGTCTACATATCTGTTCTTACGTCAGTACCATACTGTTTTGATTACTAAAGCTTTGTAGTAAGTTTTTTTGTTTTATTTAAAGATTTTATTTATTTGAGAGAGAGAGACAGAGATAGCAGAGATAGTGAGAAAAGAGTATGAGCGGGGAGGAGAGGGAGAAGCAGGCTCCAGCTGAGCGGAGCCCGACATGGGGTTTGATCCCAGGACCCTGGGATCATGACCTGAGCTGAAGGCAGATGCTTAACCAACTGAGCCACCCAGGCGCCCCTGTAGTAAGTTTTTTTTTTTTTTTTAAGATTTTATTTATTTGACAGAGAGAGGGAACATAAGCAGGGGGAGTGGGAGAGAGAGAAGCAGGCTTCCTGCCAAGCAGGGAGCCCGATGTGGGGCTCGATCCCAGGACCCTGGGATCATGACCTGAGCGGAAGGCAGACGCTTAATGACTGAGCCACCCAGGCGCCCCCCTGTAATAAGTTTTTTAAAAGATTTTATTAGGGGCGGCTTCTCCCTCTCCCTCTCCCCGTGCTTGTGTTCCCTCTCTCGCTGAGTCTCTCTCTGTCAAATAAATAAATAAAATCTTAAAAAAAAAAAAAGATCTTATTTATTTGACAGAGAGAGAGCATGAGTTGGGGTGGGGGGATGGGGGGGAAGCATCAGGCAGAGGGAGACTCCCCGTGGAGCAGGAGCCCGATGCGGGGCTCGATCCCAGGACCCAGGGATCATGACCTGAGCTGAAGGCAGACACTTAACCGACTAAGCCACCAGGTGCCCCTGGAGTAAGTTTTGAAATCAGGAAGTTTGAGTCCTCCAACTTTGTTCTTCTTTTTTTTTTTTTTTTAAGATTATTTATTTATTTATTTGAGAGAGAGAGAATGAGAGACAGAGAGCATGAGAGGGAGGAGGGTCAGAGGGAGAAGCAGACTCCCTGCCGAGCAGGGAGCCCGATGCGGGACTCCATCCCGGGACTCCAGGATCATGACCCGAGCCGAAGGCAGTCGCCCAACCAACTGAGCCACCCAGGCGCCCTGTTCTTCTTTTTGAGTGTTTTGATTATGCAAGGCCCCTTGAGATATATTCCGTATAAGTTTTAGAATGGGTTTTTCTATTTCTGCAAAAAAACAAAAATGTCATTTCGATTTTGATAGGGGTGGCATTGAATCTGTAGATCCCTTTGGGTAATATTATCATCTTAATGATATTAAATTTTCCAATCTATGAACTTGGGATGTCTGTCCATCTATTTATGTCTTCTTTAATTTCTTTCCACAACATTTTGTAGTTTCCAGTGTAGTCTTTCACCTCTGAGGTTCATTACTAAGTATTTCATTCTTTTGAGGCTATTATAAATAGAATTAGTTTCTTAATTCCCTTTCTGGATTGTCATTGTTAGTGTATAGAAATGCAACTGATTGTTACATGTTGATCTTGTATCCTGCTACTTTGCTGAATTTGTTTATTGGCTCTCCCAGGGTTTTTTGTGGTGAAATCTTTGGGGGTTTCTACATTAAGAGCATGCCATCTGCAAACAGATAATTCTTCTTCTTTTCCAACTTGGATGCCTTTTATTTCTTTTTCTAGCCTAATTGCTCTGGAGAAGGCTTCTAGAACTAAGTTGAATAGAATTGTGGAAAGTGGACAATCTTGTTCGAGACTGAGTGTGTCCCCCCAAAATTCATATGTTGAAATCCTAACCCCCAGTGGGTTGGTATGAGAAGTTGAGGGCTTTGGGAGGTGATGTGGTCATGAAGGTGGAGCCCCAACGGAGGCTTATAAAAGAGTCCCAGAGGGTTCTCTTGCCCTCTTTCTGCCATGTGAGTATATAACAAGAAGGTGGCCGTCCACAGCCCAGAAGAGGGTTGTCACCAGCACCTGAGCGTGTGGGTACCCTGATCTCAGAATTCCAACCTCCAGAACCACCTTTTTTTTTTTTTTTTTCCCGGAGAAGTTCAGAACATTCATCTGTTCCAGGCTCAACCTGGAGCCCTGGTGGCTCTTCATTTTGGAGCCCAAGGGGAAAGATTTGAAGGGGAACCAGCCTGCAGACACCGTGCGTGCAGGACTGGCTGTTGGCGACTGCCCCGAGGGAAGGCCAGATGGTGGGGGCATCAAATACCCCCCAGTCCCCCGACGCTGTCGTTCTGTGAGAGGCCGCTGAAGCTCTGGATCAGCACTGCCCAGCTCGGCGAAATTTCTAGGACTGAGGGCAACTGGGATCAGACCCCAACCCCAGCCCAAAGGGCCTGGTTGAGTGAATGTCTCCAAGACGGTGACATAGCAAGGGGAGAGTGGGAATCCGAACAGTCCTCATGCGGGGTGCCTGGGTGACTCAGTCGTTAGATGTCTGCCTTCCGCTCAGGTCATGAGAAATAAATTTCTGGTTTTTATAAGCCACCTAGTCTATGCTACTTTATTATTGCAGCCTGAATGGACTAAGACACTTGTCTTGTTCCTGATCTTAGAGGAAAAGTTTTCTGTCTTTCATCACTGAGTATGATGTGACCTGTGAGTTTTGCCTTGTCACTTTATCATATTGAGGAAGTCCCCTTCTCTTACTTGTTGAATTTTTTTTTTTTTACCCTGAATGGGCGTTGGATTTTGTCAAGCACTTTTTCTGCATCAGTTGTGCGATCATGCGATGTTCAGGTGGTGTATCACATTGATTGTTGTACGTAGATTAGTTTGGCCTGGGGTAGAATCTCACATAAGTGGGAGTAGCTTTGCAGCATAATGACCGTGAGGTCCTTCCATGTGACTGCGGGCTGGCAGCCAGCTCTTTTCCTGGCTGTGTAGTATCTCACGGCATGCCTGGAGCACAGTATCTCCATCCTCCCGTGGAGGGGCATTTTGGGGGGGTCTCTGGTCAGGGTGACTAGTGGTGGTACTGTGGGGCACATTGGTGTCGCATTTCTGGGGGGGCACGTCCCAGCAGTGGGGTTGCTGGTGTGGGCATGGTCTCCTATGCATGAGGACTGTTTTTTTGTTTTTTTTTTTTTTAAGATTTCATTTATTTATTTGACAGAGCGAGACACAGCAAGAGAGGGAACACAAGCAGGGGGAGTGGGAGAGGGAGAAGCAGGCTCCCTGCCAAGCAGGGAGTCCGACACGGGGCTCGATCCCAGGACCCCGGGATCATGACCTGAGAGGAAGGTAGACATCTAACGACTGAGCCACCCAGGCACCCCACGTGAGGACTGTTCGGATTCCCACTCTCCCCTTGCTATGTCACTGTCGTGGAGACATTCACTCAACCAGGCCCTTTGGGCTGGGGTTGGGGTCTGATCCCAGTTGCCCTCAGTCCTAGAAATTTCGCCGAGCTGGGCAGTGCTGATCCAGAGCTTCAGCGGCCTCTCACAGAACGACAGCGTCGGGGGACTGGGGGGTATTTGATGCCCCCGCCATCTGGCCTTCCCTCGGGGCAGTCGCCGACAGCCAGTCCTGCACGCACGGTGTCTGCAGGCTGGTTCCCCTTCAAATCTTTCCCCTTGGGCTCCAAAATGAAGAGCCACCAGGGCTCCAGGTTGAGCCTGGAACAGATGAATGTTCTGAACTTCTCCCGAAAAAAAAAGGTAGTTCCGGGCACCCAGGTGGCTTAGTCTGCTAAGCGTCTGCCTTCAGCCTGGGTCATGGTCTCTGGGTCCTGGAATGGAGCCCTGTGCAGGGCTCCCTGCTCAGCCCGGAGTCTGCTTCTTCCTCTCCCCCTGCCCCTCCCCTTGCCCTTTCCCCTCCCCTGCCCCACTCTTGCGCGCATGCTCTCTCTCTCTCTTTCTCTCAAATAAATAAAATCTTTTAAAAATTAAAAAAAAAGATGGGTTGAAGAGGGGCTCCTGGCTGGCTCAGTGGGTGGAGCCTGTCACTGGATCTCCAGGTTGTGAGTTCGAGCCCCATGTTGGGTGTATGTGTCTCTCTCTGTCAAATAAAGAAATAAAATCTTAAAAAAATAATAAAAAATAAAAATTAAAAAAAGGTCGTTCCAGGAACTGGTGCCACTATGCTCATGTTCAACAAAACATCATTTGTTTACAAATATTACAGATGCCTCTGCTCTGTGCATGGCCCCCAGGCCCAGTGATTCTGGACCCATGAAAGGCCTCAGTCCTGAAGATTCCCCCCTCGCTGAAGAGCAGAACCAAACCCAGATACTCCCAGCCCCACAGGGTCAGGGCTAGGCAAAGGGAGGAATTGAGGCTGGGGGACGCCCAGAGTAGGGGGCTGGGCCCTGCCTGGGGGCTTAGACAGGGCTTCCCGGGAAAAAGGTACTGGGTATTAAGGGATGAATAGGAGTTCAGTAGGTGGCAAGGTAGTGGGGGTGACCCTGACAGAGGAATCTGCAAGAGCATGAGGGCAGGAACATTGAGCAAACATGGGAAGCCATGAGCAGGTGCACACACCAAGGCCAGGGACGCCGCTCAGGGATCCCTGGTTGCAGAACAACCTCGGGGCAGGGAAAGCAGCTCCTGCAGAAACAGTGGCCATGTCTTCCTCGAGGTCTGCCTCTTCTGCTCCATCCTGAGACCAGCTCCCACTTCAATGTCCTGCAAGAGAGAAACTTGCTCTTCCCAGGATCCTTATGCTGCAGCGGTAAGTGGGCGCCATCTCTGCACCTCTGGAGAGCAATAATGTGACACCCACTGCATGCTGGCCACATGTCAGCCTCTGTTGTCAGAGGCTAAAACAGCCACTCAGGGAGGTTCTTGGTTTTGGATTTGAACCCCAGCCTGCAGGGAGGGGTGACTCTGACCTGTTCCCTGGACCCGGTGGAGACATCCCTCTCCTGGATCCTGCATCACTTCATTTCGTCACCCCAACACAGGGAGGCGGTGGCAACAGAGAAAGTCTGATCTCCATGTAGTGAGCCTCTAAAAGAGCATTCCTGCTCCAGGATCCACAGTGCAATTCCAAGGAATTGCAGCGCCTGTGACCCCCACCTGCACCCATCAGCTCTCAGGAGCTCAAACTGGGCATGGGACCAAGACCCACCCTCAAGACTGGTCCCTGCAAGAGGGTGCACCCAGGGTAACTGCCCCACCCCAGTGACCATTTTCCCCTGATTATAAAAATGTTAGGCAATTTCCTGATAGAGAATCAAAGAAGCAGAAAAGAAAACAAACCAAAAAAGTCACAACCTCTCCCATAATCGCTCAGCACGGAGATAATCTCTGTTGGTATTTTCATGCACTGCGTTCCAGCCTCTAAAAAATGGTCTCATTATTTTGTTGTCGTTGTTATCCAAGTAATGTGACTCTACTGCAGAAAAAGTAACAGATGAGATAAGCAGAAAGAAAAAATAAACTGAAATTACCTATCATTTCCAAGACAAGAATTGCTAATGCTTTCAAGTATTTATTTTTCCTTGTAGGCAAACCTTCACATCTACTGCAGACGATTTAGGAAATGCAGAATAACCAAAAGCAGAGCAGTTGCTTTTTCATTCCTCCACTCAGAGACAAGTCCAGTTAAACTCTAGTTAGATGGTTTTCCAGACTATGAATGCTCATGAGATGAAGGATAGCAAGCGGTTTTGAGCAGACTCTTGGACCCAGACAGCTCAGGTTCAGATCCCAGCTCCTCCCCCTGGCCGTGTGAGTTTGGACAAGTAGCTTCACCTCTCTGAGCCCCAGTTTCCTTGTCTGTCCACCAGGAAGGATGATAATCTTGCTGACTTCCTCCGAGGGCACAGTGAAAATTGAGATCATGCAGCCACTGTACCTAAGACATTTTTAAAAACTTAATTTTTATACTTCTTTCCTCTGCTTACAAAAATAAGACGTGCGTACCACACCCACAATACCTGATGTAGGAAGGGCAAGGCTGGTAGTCCCATGCAGCAGAGCCCAGCCTGATCCTAGATGGAGCCAAGGAGCAGGAATAGCTCCCCAAAGTTTGTGTAGCCTTGAGGCGAGGAGCTGGGCTAATATATCCAAATCTGCCTTCCCAGGATCTATTATCTCTCTCCATTTTACAGAAGAGGAAATTGAGGCCCAGAAAGGGGTAGGTGACTTGTCCAAGGTCCAGATTTGATCCATGATGTGGATGAAAGAACCAAGTTATAAGGAAAAAAGGTAATTCTTTTTTTTTTCAATTAATTAGCTTATTTATTTGAGGGAGAGAGAACGAGAGAGAAAGCACTAGCAGGGAGAGGGAGAAGCAGACTCCCCGCTGAGCAGGGAGCCCGACGAAGGGCTTTACCCAGGACCTAGGGATCATGACCTGAGCTGAAGGCAGGTGCTTAACTGACTGAACCACCCAGGAGCCACAAAAAGTAATTCTTCAAACCAAGCTTCCTTTTGTTATTTTATTTTAAATACAAGAATGGGGTTGGGCAACATGGGTGAAAGTAGTCAAAAAGTATAAGCTTCCAGTTATAAATAAAGAAATCCTGGGATGGAATGTCCAGCAGGGTGACTAGCGTTAATAACACTCTATTGTACACTTGAAAGTTGCTAAGAGAGTAGATCTTAAAGTTTCTCATCACAAGTAAAAATACTTTGTAACTCTGTGTGGTCATGGATGTTAACTAGACTTGTTAGGGTGATCATTTCACAATATACACAAATATTAAATCATGTGTACATCTGAAACTAATGTAATGTTACATGTCAATTACATCTCAATAAAAAGTGATATATACTCAGTGTGAAAAATTCAAACTTACAGAGTCCTGTGGAATAAAGAGAAAACCCCAACTATGCTCTTTGGAGAGCAGTTTGACATGTATCCTGCCAGGAATAAATACACAGATGCAGAAATGTGTATGTGTGTATACTTTTAATTTCACCAAAATGTGATTCTACTTTACATATTATCTGCAAATTGTTTGGCTCACCAACTGTGTTGTGAATGTATGTGCACATCTATCCTTATGGATCTACCTCATTTTTTTTTCCCTTAAATGGACCACATAAGCCCCCATTCGTATTTTTTGTAATATTTTTTCAAATTTGTTGTGAAATGTAAATTTATATTTTTCATCTTTTCTCTATTATTACGGTAGGACGTACACCCAGGAACATGCATAAAGTGCATTAATCTTAGATGTGGAGTTTGGTTAATTTTTTATATGGGCACACGTGGGTAACCACCACCCAGGTCAACTTAGAAGGTTCCCTTGGGTCCCTCCCATACATCATCCTGTTTCAAATAGCTGTTTGTGTTCTACTATTTTCACAAAATTTGTCTCCCACTTTACAAAATAATATTTATTGTTTTCTGTTCTTTTTGAAGGGGATCTTAATCCCTCAGCGTTGCAAGTTTTTGTTTGTTTGTTTGTTTTTTGTCTGTTTGTTTTTGTTTTTTAAGTAAGCTCTATACCCAACATGGGGCTTGAACTCACGACCTTGAGATCAAGAGTCTCATGCTGAGCCAGTCAGGCGCCCCAGCAAATCTCTTTTTTTCCCTTTCATTAAACTTTTTATTTTGAAATAATTCTAGATTCCTGTGCAGTTGTAAAAACTAAGACAGACGAAAGCACATGCTCACACAAAAACTTATAAATATTCATAGCAGTGTTATTTAGAAAAGTCAAAAGTAGAAACCATCCAAATGTCTACCAACCAATGAATGGACACATAAAATGTGAACTCTCTATGCAGTGGAATATTACTCAGCCACAAAAAAGGAATGAAATATTGAAACGCGCTAAATGTGGAGGAATCTTAAACATGGCGCCGAGTGAAAGAAGCCAGACATAAAAGACCACATATTATATGAGTCCCTTTCTATGAAAGGTCCAAACTGGACAAATCTATAGAGACAGAAAGTAGATTAGTGGCTAGCACGAGGTGGGGGGAGGGGAGGATGAGAAGCGACAGCTAATGGGCATGGAGTTTCTGTGGGTGACGAAAATATTCTGGAATTAGACAGTGGTGATGGTTGTATAACTTTGTGAATATACTAAAAAACAATGAATTGAACCCTTTAAAAGAGTGAATTTTATGGCATGTGAGTCATATTTCAATAAAGCTATTTAAAAAAATAAAAAGAATACAGAGAGGTCCGGGTTACCTTTCACGTCACTTCCCCCGACGCTAACATCCTGTGTGATTCGTACATTATCACAACCAGGAAGTTGATATTCATACAATCAAGAGACCTTATTCAGATTTCTCTAGTTTTACATGTACTCATGTGTGCCTTGTAGAATTTTAAAGAAATAATTAATAATAATAATAATAATAATAATAATAATAATAATAATGGCAGTGGTTGCTTGAGTTCCAACCACACAACAGGCCTACTGGATCCAAGAGCACAACAGCTCTGCAAGGTGGGGACCATCTCCCAGAGGGGACTCACAGTGAGAAAGGGCTTTGCCTAAGGTTGAAATTTTGTATACAGCATGAGGTAGGGATTGAGGTCCGATTTGTCCCAAATGGATATCCGGTTGCCCCAGAACAATTTTTTGAAAAGGCCATCCGTGTCTAAGCTCACACAGGTAATCAGGGAAGGAACAGGGATTCCAAGCCAGATCCGTCTGACTCAGCGCTCAACTCCGGAACAGTCTCCACATTCCCTGGGGGCCTGTCTTAACGGCCAGCCAGCTGAGCAAGCTTTGCCCTGTCAGCAAAATGCAATGACTTTCTAGAGCATTGCCAAAGGATGCAGGGCGGGGAGGCACAGGCCAGCTCTAACTCGCTTCCTTCCTGCAGGGACGATGAAACATCTCACTTGGCCTCCTGCCAGCTCTGACCCCACCTATTTTTATTTTTTCCTCTTTTCTGCCTTCTTCCAAGGGGAAAGGTGCATGTCTTGGCTGTGTGTCCATTCCCCGTGCAGGAGATCCAGCACGTCTTCACCAAGGGGATGTTCAAGATCATGCCCGTGTCCAGCACCTTCCTTCGTCCATTGGGATTTGTGGATGTGAGGCTCCCAGGCCACCCTCAAACCCGCCCAGTGCCCCCCAAGTCTCCCCAAATCAAGGACAGTCTTCGTCAAACACCCAGACATCCAGGAGTCTCCCTAGACTCCTCTCCTCCCTCACCCTGCTGAACATTCCCCATCCTGGCCAACTTCTCAGGATCGCTCCCTGATCCCCCCTCGGGCAGGCTGTCTCTCCCACAGAGGCTGCTCTAGCTCGTCTTTGGTCTGGGGATAGTCAGGGAGCCAGGAGGTCCAGGGGCCACAGTTGGTGCCTAATCAATGCTGAATGGAGCCATAGTTACACTTCATGCCTCCTGCCACCACCCAGTTCCTTCTCCATACAGCAGGCACAGGGAGCTTTTCAGAACTTGAAAAATACACCAAGTCACCCCTTAAAAGTCACCTGTGGCTCCCATCATCCTAGAATGGAGCCCCCCTACTCCCTGCAGCCCTGCCAGGAGGCCCAGTCCCTGCCCATCTCCCTGGCCTTCTCTCCCTCCTTCTCCCCCTTGCTCACCCTGCTCCAGCCCCAGCACCCTCCTCGATGCTCCACAAACACACCCAGCTCCTTTCCTCAAATATGCCCAACTCCTTTCCACCTCAGGACCTTTGCATGTGCTGTCCCTCCAGCTGGGATGCCCTTCCCCCCCTTCTTGATGTGTCTGACTCTTTCCCCTCTTTCAGTTCTCCCCCCAAAAGCCCCCTCCCCAGAGGAGCCCCCCCCCCCCCCCCGCCCATGCTCTCCAGGCCATCTCCCATTTCCTGTTTGATTCCCTTCTCAGTACATATTGCCATGTGACCTCTCCTTGTTTATATATTTGCCTTTTATGTTTATATCCCCCACACCCAGCCCAGAACCTGTGATGTAAAGACGCCTTGATACATGTTTGTAGAATGGAAGAGTGAATGGAGGGACAGATACAGTTAAGGGACCAGAAATGACAAGAATCCCCTTCTGAGGCCCAGCTACAGGGTGGACTGCTTATACCTTCCCCAGTTTGGAGATGGGTACCTGGGGAAGCAGCAGGTAGGGGTGGAAGGTGAGGGTGCAGCCCAGACCCCCTCCCCCCGCCGCCGCTGGATTTAGCCTTGCGCTCACCTGGCATGGTGCCCTGGGGCAACGCCAGCCGCTCTGAGCCTCAGTTTCCTTCTTGGAAAAATAAGCATAGTACACTGTGACCTGTCCCGCCCTCCTCCCTCCAGGGCAGGGTCCAGGCACATCAGCTGCTGTCATCACTGGGATGGTGGGGGGAGCCGGGAGGCCTGGGAGCCATGGTTGGTGCCTAATCAATGCTGAGGGGAGTCATAGTTATACTCCATGCCTCCTTTTGGGTCTTAGTTTGCGGAGCTCCTAGTGCTTCTCTCTGCCTCTCCTCCCCCTGCCCCGGGGGTAGGGAAGGGAATGCTTCTTCTCTCTGGCCCTCCCTGAACCCCCGGATTTAGGAGAAGATGGGGCATTGGGGGTCCCCACCCCCACCTCACCCCAATGAGGAAACATCCATAGTACCCTGAGTGTCATGCCAGCCTAGATGGGGAAACTGAGGCTCAGAGATGCTTCTCTACCTGTTCAGCCTGAGAAGGAAGACCTTGACAAGGTCTTCCCAGCAATGCTTCTCTGGGCCTCTCCAGTACAGGCTGAGGAGGGGCCCTGGGGCTCAGGCTCCGGGAGGCTGCTTTGTCCACCTGGAGGCACAGGGTGGGGAGGGACAAAGCCAGGGTCCTCTGGATACAAGGGGGTCCAGGCTGGCTGTGCACGCTGCAGGATGACAACAAAAGCGACCAAACACTCCTGCTTCCGAATGCTGATGAGTGCCGGGCACACGCGGGCCCAGGCTGTAGAAACGTGAGATGATTCTGAGCATCTCCCATCAGACACCCAGGAAATCCCTCCTTCCCTCCCTGTCTTGTTCCCTCCCTCCTCCCTCCTTCCTCTAAGCATCAAGACGAACTCATGGATTTTTATCACATCTGATGTGCTTCAATCCCTTGGGTCCTCAGTCTCATTCTTGTTTACTCATCCCATATTTAGCTTGCAGGAGCCCCTCAGTGTTTGCTCCTTCGGCAGGACCTCGATGATCTTTAGAAGCTTCCTTGCTTTCTGGTCTCACAATATACTCCTGGCTCTTCTGGCCCTTCTTCCAGGAGCCCTGGCTTCTTTTATGGGAAGCAAGACCAGAGTAGGCATGAAGGGGCTCATTGCTACAGGTCTGGTTATTGCTTCTAGGCCTTTTCAGTGGACTGAGCCAAAGCATGCTTTTTCTTTTTAGAAGATAATACATTCTGTGTTCCTACTGATTTTCCCATTCAGTTATTTAGGATAGCAGAATTTTATTTAACTTCCTTGCTTTTATATGTGTACATCTTTCCTGCAACATTGAAAACCTTGGTTGCTGACATTCACAAAATTACTTATTTGCTTTATCAAAAAAATATAAGAGTTTCAGAATAGCAACACCAATATTATTACTAACACGATGATTGTCAAAAACAGTTTAAGCTTTCTTAGTGATTCTGTTTGTCCTTGGAGTAAAGCTCACCAGGGAATGTATGGTGTTCAGATGACTGCATTTTAAAGTCATCTGAAGTAATTCCTATTTGTGACATTAAACCACCAACTCAAAACCAGAGTTAGTTTCATTTGTCTCATTTTGATTTCAGGGTTTTGTTTTGTTGGTTTTTTTTTTTTCCTTTCTCTCTCTCATTTAAATTTTTTAAAGATTTTATCTATTTATTTGACACAGAAAGAGAGAGAAAGTGCACAAGCAGGGAGAGCGGCAGGCAGAGGGAGAAGCAGACTCCCCGCTGAGCAGGGAGCCCGATGCAGGACTCGATCCCAGGACCCCGGGATCATGACCTGAGCCAAAGGCAAACGATTAACCGACTGAGCCACCCAGGCGCCCTTAATTTTGTTTTATAACCATACAAAACATTGGCATGATCCCAAAATTGCATTTCGAAAACAAGGTAAACTCAGAGAAAGCGGCTTTTAGACTGTCCCTTTCATCCTGTTTCTTACTCTTAAATTTTGAGGATTAATGAAATCCTCATTTATTTCATTAAATGAATTAATGAATGAAATGAATTAAATGAAAAATGGAATTTCCATTTAAAATATAAACAATAAATGATAGCATATTCTGTGCACTTTTCACTACTTTGCTTTTTGTGCTTTATAACATACTGAATGCTTATTCCGGTTGCTTACAGTTGTGTGTTCCACTGGGTGGACGTATGGGTCGTTCACCCCACCATCCCCACTAAATTGTTCACAGTCTCTGTTATTACTAAGCATTTCATGCACGTCTCTTTGGGAAAGATCCCTAGAAGTAGAGTTGCTAGTTCAAAGGGTAAATGAACCTGGAGATTTGTTACATACTTTCACATTCCCCTCCATCACCATGCCATTATACTATTTTACATTCCTACCTGCAATGAATGAAAGTACCTCTTTCTCTGCAGCCTCACCAAGGATGTAGGGTCACACTTCTATCTCCATGTATTTTTTTTCCCAAAACAAAATGGAAATTTAATTTCTTTCTTGTAAAAGTTCAGAGGTAGATGGTCTGGTGACTGTTCCACAAAGTCCTCTGAGATTCAGGATCCATCCATCTTGACCTCCATGCCCAATGTCTCTTAGCTCAAGGCGGCTGCTTCAGCTCCAGCCATCATTTGCATTCCAGGTAGCAGGAAGGAGGAATGGATAGAGAAGGTGCAAAGAGGCGCCCTCCGTGTAATTTTAATTTGCATTTCTCATTAGAGCATGTTTTCAAGGCAATTGCATTTATTTACTGTGATTTCTTGCCCATTTTTTTTGACATAGTATAATTGATTTTCTTATTTGTTTTTGGAAACTATATATTAGGAATATTAACTCTTTGTAATATAAGTTGCAAGTATTTTTCCCACTTCATCGTCTATTATACTACATTGATAATGACGTATGGTGACATACAAAACTTTTGTTCTGTTTTACATATTCATGAACACATACATCCTTTCCCTTATTACTTCTGGGCTCTGAAAAACCATTAGGAAAGCTCTCTTCATTCCCAAACAGTAAAGGAGTGCACACACATTGTCTTCTAGTGTTTGTAGGATGTATGTTTACAAGTACATCTCTGATCCATTAGGAATTATCCTAGTATACCCGGTGAGGTATGGACCCAACTTTATACATTTTTGTATTACTCTCCAGTTGTCCCAACAACCTTTTTCTTCTCATAGATTTGAAACTGGGCGGAGGGAGCTACTTTGGCCAGGGTGGCAGCATTTGAGCTGAGTGACCTGAAGGAACAGCCAGTCAGGAGGAAGAGCTGAGGGAAGGAGCTGCAGGCAGAGGGCCCAGCACGTGCAAAGGTCCTGAGGTGGGAATGTTGTTGCCCTGTGCGAGGACCAACAGGGATGCTTGTGGCTGGAGCGGAGCGAATGAGGAAGAGTGGAGGGAAGAGGAGGTGGAGAGGAGAGTGGTCTGACTATTCTGAAGCCTCCGGGGCGCAGAGAAAGGTCCAGCTCTGGTGCACCAAAGGTTCCGTCTGGCTTGGGTATGGCGTGGCGTGCTATTTGTCAGATGCGGAGACAGGCTTAGAGCGGCCAGGGGGAATGGAGGGCAGACGGGATGAGGATCGCGACCTCATTTTCCTGAAGAGGAGCTTAGGGCAGCGGCCTCCCCCCTCTCCTAGTGCGTGGATCACGTGGGCCGGCAGCCTCGTCTACACCCGCTCCCTGGAGTTGCCAGAGGGGACACCGCAATCCGCGAGCTACCACCCGCGACCCGCTCGCCTAACCTGGCCGCCAGTTCATTCTCAACCGCGTAGACTTCCTCCGCCCCGCCCAGACCCCGCCCACCAGGTACGGCTCCACCTAACCCCGCCCACCAAGGGGTAACCCCTCCCCCAGCCCTGTGGCTCTGCCCGACGTGAGTAGCCCTGCACCGCCGGGCGCAACCTCGCCACCCGCCCCCTGGAAATCCGGACACCAAGCTGCGCGCATCCTCAGCCTAGGTGCGCCGCGTCTAGCCACCAGAACCCGCCAGGCGCGTCGGGGTTCAAGTCCATTCCTCGCTGCCTGCCGCTCTGTGGCCTTCGGCACCCCGCTGATCTCTGTGCCTCCCCTCCCCTCCATGCAGTGAACAAGGGACTAGCCTTGCCCCCAAAACTGCCCCTGCACGTCTTGCTTGTGACCTCAGGTGTGTCACTTCAGCTCTCCAAACCTCAGCTTACCCTTCTGTACAATGGGTGTGGGTTGAACTCCCTCTTTGAAACCCTGCCCCTGGTTTCCCAGCCGTTTTCGCTTTGGCAAGCACTAAACTGCTTTTTGCCTCGGGTTACTCACCTCTAGTGGGCTGCTGGGAGGGCAAGCTTCGGGCCTGCAGGTTGGTCGCTTAACATGAAGCAGGTACTCAATAAATGTTTGAGTTGTTCACTCAGTTGGTCCAGGAAAGGAGATGCGGAAACAGGCTGTGGTTGGAGGGGGCTGGCTGAGGGAGAAGCCAGCAGATTGAGGTCCCAGGGCAATACTGAACCTCAGTTTCTTTATCTGCAAAATGGGCCCATGAGGTTGTGGTGAGGTCAAGGGGGATTCACCCACGGGGGCTTGGTGACAGCTTTAGAAATGAGAGTTTTCCCTCTGGTCGTGTCAGTAACAGCCATCCCCAGTTGGTCCACCCTCATTCTAGAAACATTTCTTGTTGGCCACGGCCTCAAGCAGACCTAAGGCACTCCAGAGGCCTGGAGGCGGGCATGTGCTTGGCACTTTCAAGGACAAGATTTCTGAGCCTGGCTGGAGTGGGGAGGAGCTGAGAGGGGCAGGTACCGGGCATCTGAAGCCAAGGAGGATCCCTCTCCACCCAGGCTTGAGCTGATGGGAGGGGAGAGTGTGACTGACCTTCGTGCAGTTCAATGGGGTCTGTAGCAGAAGGAGGGGCTGAGAAGCCAACTCCAGGCACTGAGTCCTGGCCTGGAGTCGGCCTGGCTCTCCTCACATCTGCCCCTGCAAAGACACCTCACCCCCAACTCACATTCCAAGCCCCACACAAGCCTCCCTCTGTTCACACTGCCATGTACATCATTCCCACCGCTGGCCCTTTGCATATGCAACGCCCTCTACAGGAACACCTTCTCCTGTATCTGCCCCTTTCCCTGAGTTCCTCCATCCCTTAGCTCCAGCCACCCTTTTTCCAACTCCCCCAGCCCAGGTCTGGGTCCCTGATATAAGCTCTCATAGAACAAATTTTTTTTCTTTTCTTTTCTTTTTTTTTTTTTTTTAAAGATTTTATTTATTTATTGGACAGAGAGAGACACAGCGAGAGAGGGAACACAAGTAGGGGGAGTGGGGGAGGGAGAAGCAGGCTTCCCGCCGAGCAGGGAGCCCGATGCGGGGCTCGATCCCAGGACCCCGGGATCATGACCTGAGTGGAAGGCAGACACTTAACGACTGAGCCACCCAGGCGCCCCAGAACAAATTCTTTTCTTTCCAAATAGCTCTGTTCATACTTAGGCATTCATTTCTCTGACTGTATCTTCTGCACTGGATGATTGCTCCATGGGGACAGGCCCAGGTCTCTACCTGTTCCCAGTAGCATCCCAGGCTCAGCCCAGGGCTGGCACACAGTAGGACTCAATGAATGCTGAATAAACCTCTGCCATCACCTCCCCCTCCCCACCCAGGCCAGGACCTCCGGCAAACAGTTATTGACTGTGTGCCCCATGTGATCCACAGGACTGCAGGCCAGGAAATGACCCAGCATCTCAGCCCTGAAGTTCCCTGAATGTCCCTCTCTCAGTGTCACATGTCCCCAAATTATCCCTGGTCTCAGGCCATCCTCCTCACCTACTCCAGGCCCCTGAGCCTGAAACCAGGGGTGCCCCTGATGCTTCTCACTCCCAAACCCATATTCCTTCAGGTCCCTCGTCCTCAACTTTTCAGCTCATCCCGTTTGCTGTCCCCATGTCTCCCAGGTTCCCACCCAGACCCCACCTGGACTCCTCCCTAGACCCCGGGTCTGGCTCACCCCAGAGGGTCATGCCTGGTCCCCTCCCCTGCTCATACACCTTCATGGCTCCCCAGCACCCTCAGGTGCTAGAAGGAGGGCCCCGTTGCAGCCCTGCCGGCCTGGAGGCCCTGCCCTGGTGTGCAGGGCCCACTGGAGGCCAGGAGGCCTGGGAGGAAACCAGAGAAGAGGCTGAAGATCCCTTTACTTACCCCTTGCCCACTTCACCCAAAGGCTGCCGGGCCACAGAGGGAGCCTGTTTTTGCAGGTCAGAGGCAGCCTGCCGCTCAGCAGCCCCTCAGCCCGTCCCACAACACCTCCCACTTACAGCCTTGCAGAGCTGAGTAGTGCGGCTTCCGCTAATGGCCTGAGGCTACTGCCCGCTCTGCTTTGACCAAGCCCTGGCCTGAGACCCCACCCTACTGCTCTTGGGCCCCGCCCCTCACCTGCTGCATTCCCCCCCCCCCCCCCCCCCCCCCCCCCCCCCCCCCCCCCACCCCC